>NC_041391.1:248579140-248689621 GCF_002162155.2 Triticum dicoccoides
GTATGAACCATAGAGAAGTTGGAATACAGTAGGTTTAACACCAACATAAATAAATAATGAGTTCATTACAGTACCTTATGTGGTGGTTTTTCTTTCTTGCACTAACGGATCTTATGAGATTTCCTGTTGAGTTTTGTGTTGTGAAGTTTTCAAGTTTTGGGTAAAGATTTGATGGACTATGGAATAAGGAGTGGCAAGAGCCTAATCTTGGGGATGCCCATGGCAGCCCAAGATAATTGAAGGACAACAAAAATCCTAAGCTTATGCCCCGGAAGGCATCCCCTCTTTTGTCTTCGTCTATCGGTAACTTTACTTGGAGCTATATTTTTATTCGCCGCATGATATGTGTTTTGCTTGGAGCGTCTTGTATGATATGGGTCTTTGCTTTTTAGTTTACCACAATCATCCTTGCTGTACACACCTTTTGGGAGAGACACACATGATTTGGAATTTATTAGAATACTCTATGTGCTTCACTTATATCTTTTGAGCTAGATAGTTTTGCTCTAGTGCTTCACTTATATCTTTTAGAGCACTGCGGTGGCTTAATTTTGTAGAAATTTTTGATCTCTCATGCTTCACTTATATTATTTCAAGAGTCTTTTAGAACAGCATGGTATTTTCTATGGTTATAAAATTGGTCCTAGAATGATGGGCATCCAAGTTGGGTATAATAAAAACTATCATAGTAAGTGAGTTGGATGTTATGATCAACTTGATGCTTGATAATTGTTTTGAGATATGGAGCTGGTGATATTAGAGTCATGCTAGGGTAATTGTGAATTTAAAGAATACTTGTGTTGAAGTTGGCAAGTCCCATAGCATGCACGTATGGTAAAAGTTGTGTGACAAATTTGTTGCATGAGGTGCTCTTTTCATTGCCTTCCTTATGTGTGGAGGTCGGGATCGCGCGATGGTTAACTCCTACCAACCCTTCCCCTAGGAGCATGCATAGTAGTACTTTGCTTCGAGGGCTAATAAAACTTTTGCAATAAGTATATGAGTTCTTTATGACTAATGTGAGTCCATGGATTATACGCACTCTTACCTTTCCATCATTGCTAGCCTCTTCGGTACCGTGCATTGCCCTTTCTCACTTGGAGAGTTGGTGCAAACTTTGCCGGTGCATCCAAACCCCGTGATACGATATGCTCTATCACACATAAACCTCCTTATATCTTCCTCAAAACAGCCACCATACCTACCTGTTATGGCATTTCCATAGCCATTCCGAGATATATTGCCATGCAACTTTCCACCGTTCTGTTCATCGTGACATGTTTCATCATTGTCATATTGCCTTGAATGATCATGTAGTTGACATCGTATTTGTGGCAAAGCCACCATGCATAATATTTCATACATGTCACTCTTGATTCATTGCCCATCCCGGTACACCGCCGGAGGCATTCATATAGAATCATATCTTGTTCTAGTATCTAGTTGTAATTCATGAGTTGTAAATAAATAGAAGTGTGATGATCATCATTATTAGAGCATTATCCCTTATATAAAAAAAGGACAAAAAAAGGCCAAGAAAAAAAGAAAAAATAGAAAGGCCAAACAAAAGAAAGGAAGCCCCCCAAAAAAGAAAATAAATAAAAGGGGACAATGTTACTATCTTTTTCCACACTTGTGCTTCAAAGTAGCACCATGTTCTTCATATAGAGAGTCTCTTATGTTGTCATTTTCATATACTAGTGGGAATTTTTCATTATAGAACTTGGCTTGTATATTCCTACGATGGGCTTCCTCAAAATGCCCTAGGTCTTCGTGAGCAAGCAAGTTCTTAGTCATGTACTATAAAAACAAATTGAACATTTTATGAGGAAGCTAAATATAACTGCAACATCATAGCGACAGTGTTTGGATGACATCAAATCAATACTAACAGGTGTGTACATGCACAAATTTAGTAACATAGAACTAATAGCACTAAGGCCCTCCACTATGTATGCCAAAACCGGTGTCAAGACAACTGCTGCTGCATTTGGCACCGGTGCCCTGCACTGGCGAGCCGATGCAGCAAAAAAAATCAAGGAATTGGACTCCGGAGCACCTAGTTGCTCCGATGCCTAGTTCCTTCGTGCCATAACGAGTTACTATTTTACTGCTTGGCTGCTCGAATGTGTGGACCAAAGTTGGCTGCACAAACTGCTAAAGTGGTGCCAAATAATTTTCTAATGGCACCGCTGATGAGATGGCAACATTTTTAGATACTAGGTACAAAGTGTGACACTGTCTTAACATCCAGAATAACATAGCAAAGTGAAAGTGTGTGAATCACATCTAACAACTGATTTGTAACAACGAAAGTGGGGCTAACCTTCTCTCCAGATGCAAGAAACTTCCTACCGCTGTCCACGGATTCAAACGCAACTAACTTCACGCATGGAGATTGATGGTGACAACGAGTAGGCAGATCTTCAGCCACCCCACTCCATTCATTGCAACTGATGGTCCTAGGGAGCTACAAGAGGAAAAAATCACTCAAATCGACCACCGGGTTAAGATGCTTCATTCGAAGTCATAACCCGATATATATATATATATATATATATATATATATATATATAGAGAGAGAGAGAGAGAGAGAGAGAGAGAGAGAGAAGAGATGCATACCCGGGTGGTGAAAGAGTCGTCATTGTTGGAGGAACCGCTAGAGAGATCATTGAAGATGACCATGGCGACCCTGGCGGTAGGATGTGAGACGGCGAGAGCGAGGAAGCGAGCGAGGAAGCGGCTATAGCTTCGGAAGGAAGGATGAAGGAAATAGGGGAAATGTGACTTGTGGTTGGGGAGAAAAGGGGCTGGGGAAGGGGGTAGATATTTCGGTGGTAGGCCAAAATTTTCGAAATGTGGTGGAAACTTTGCGCGCGGTGCCGCCGGACACCATTCACTTTGAACGGTGGTGTGCATCGCAAACGATTCTTCTGCTTTACGTGCATGGGATGAGTATGACAATTCAAATTTTGGTGGTAATTTCCCTAGGTACTGTCCTCATCCACGTCATTGCATAATTTAACATTGCTTGCAAATTTAGACACACAAAAGAGCGTACAACACACAAACCACATTTACTGAATCGAGCAATTTTAGTAATTAAACAGAGCTAGTTGACCTAAACATTGCTCTGACAAAAGACCAGCATTAATAACAAAGCCTAAGTACGCATAATTTTAACAAAGCCGCCACCGCGTCGGCCTATGCATCGCCGGTGTGAGATGAGACATCGATGACTTGTCTTGGCGACATGCCGCCGTTGGTTACTCCGCGTCCCCCCTGCTGAAGTCGACCGCTTCCTCGGCCTCGTCCTCGGCTGCCCTCAAGGTTGTAATACTTGTAGTAGTGGTTGCGCCAGAGCTCGCATTGGTACTCCACTACCGATTCCTCGACGAACAGACTGTTCTCTACCTCTACCTTGGCCACGCACAACTCCTCCTCCTGGCTCTCCTCGATCTCCGCCGCCTCCTGCATCTCCAACTCCCGCTCGGCGATCTCATGAGGAAGCAGGTGCTCCATGGCCACCGTCACCTTTTCGGACGTGGGTTGCATGCTGGATTCCAAGGTGGCCTGGGATATCTTGGCGTGTCCGTCCTTGATCTTGGTGTGGATGGCCTCGACCAGGGCCACGGCGACATCGGCGGCACGGATGGCAGCTCGAGCGCTCTCAGTGTTTGCAGCCGCCGTCGCAGCAACTGCTGCTGCCCTTTCGGCTACCGCATATGCCCTCCCGGCGGATGCGACCATGCTCAATGCGGATGTGGCAGGACTCTCGGCGTAGGTGACCGCGCTCTCGGCACAGGTGGCGGTGCTCGGGGAGAACACGACCACCCTACGGGCCCTCAAGAAGCGTTTCCATGGCGTCATCTTTGCAAGAAGGGGTTGCAGGAATGGGGATTAGGATTCATGGATTCGGGGGTTGCCGACACTGGAGTAGACGAGCAGGCGAAGCTTAAGGAGGAAGACTTAAATAGACCCATGAATTTTCATCGCAAACGGTTCATACAAAAAAACTGTGTGTGATGTCGTTGATATTTTTTATTAGCTATGAAAGAAAAAATTGGTGTAAAGTGTCAACGAATGGTGTTTTAAATGCACAAGAAAAATTGTATACTAATACAACTCTCATGTCAAAATTTGGAAATTTTCAGGGGTCATTTAACCTTTTAAGACATTTAAGTGATTTTCTAGCCATTTAATGACTATAATTCAAATTTGAACTATGATATGTCTCCAACGTATCTATAATTTTTGATTGTTCCATGGTATTATATTATCTGGTTTGGATGTTTTATATGCATTAATATGCTATTTTATATTATTTTGGGACTAACCTATTAACCTAGAGCCAAGTGCTAGTTTCTGTTTTTTCCTTGTTTTTGAGCTTCGCAGAAAATGAATACTAAACGGAGTCCATACGGAATAAAACTTCACAATGATTTTTCTTGAACCAGAAGACACCCAGGAGACTTGGAGTTCAAGTCAGAAGAGCCATGAGGTGGCGGCAAGGGTGGAGGGCGCGACCCCTTCCTTATGGGACCCTTAGTGACCCCTTGACCTAGATCTTCCTCCTATATATTCCTATATATTCACATATATATTCCCAAACCTCCAGAAGCATCCACGAAAACACTTTTCCACCACTGCAACCTTCTGTTCCCGTGATTTTTCACGGAGGTCTTCTACATCAACTCTATTGCCCTTCCGATAAAGCGTGAGTAGTTTACCTCATACCTACGGGTCCATAGCTAGATGTCTTCTTCTCTCTCTTTGATTCTCAATACCATGTTCTCCTTGATGTTCTTGGAGATCTATCCGATGTAATCTTCTTTTGCAGTGTGTTTGTCGAGATCCGATGAATTGTGGATTTATGATTAGCTTATCTATGAATATTATTTGAATCTTCTCTGAATTCTTATATGCATGGTTTGGTATCTTTGTATTTCTCTTCGAATTATCGGTTTGGCTTGGCCAACTAGATTGGTATTTCTTGCAATGGGAGAGGTGCTTAGCTTTGTGTTCAATCTTGCGTGATTTCACCCAGTGATAAAGTAGGGGTAGTGAGACACGTATTTCATGTTGCCATCGAGGACAAAAAGATGGGGTTTTCATCATATTGCTTGAGTTAATTCCTCTATGTCATGTTATCTTACTTAATGCATTACTCTGTTCCTATGAACATAATACTCCAGATGCAGGCAGGAGTCGGTCCATGTGTGGAGTAATAGTAGTAGATGCAGAATCGTTCCGGTCTACTTGACATGGATGTGGTGCCTATATTGCATAATCACTACCTTGGATATTGTCATAACTTTGCGCTTTTCTATCAATTGCTCGACAGTAATTTGTTCACCCACCGTATTATGTGCCTTCATGAGAGAAGCATCTAGTGAAACCTATGGCCCCCGGGTCTATTTTCCATCATATTAGTTTCCGATCTACTATTTTGCAATCTTTAATTTTCATATCTATAAACCAAAAAACCCAAAAAGTTTTTATCTTTTGTTTAGTTTTATTTATCTATCTCTATCAGATCTCACTTTTGCAAGTGACTGTGAAGGGATTGATAACCCCTTTATCGCGTTGAGTTCAAGTGTTTGATTGTTTGTGTAGGTATTGGTGATTTGCCCGTTCTTCTCCTACTGGATTGACACATTGGTTCTTAACTGAGGGAAATACTTATCTCTACTGTGCTGCATCACCCTTTCCTCTTCGAGGGAAAGACCAACGCAAGCTCAACAAGTAGTAGGAAGAATTTCTGGCACCTTTGCCGAGGAGATCTACGCCAAGTCAAGATCTACATCAAGCCTACCAAGTACCCATCATAAAACTCTCATCTCTTGCATTACATTGTTCACCATTCTCCTCTCGTTTCCCCAGTTTCTAAATGATTTTCGAAAAGATTTGCCTTGTTTCACCCTTCCTCCGTTCATCTTTTCGTTTGCTCATGTGTTAGATTGCTTGCTTTGTCACAATGGCTCATGAGAATACCAAATTGTGTGACTTTTCCAATACTAATAACAATGATTTTATTAGTACTCCAATTGCTCCCACCACTGGTGCGGAATCTTATGAAATTAATGTCGCTTTTTTGAATCTCGTTTTGAAAGATCAATTTTCTGGCCTTCCTAGTGAAGATCCCGCATCCCATCTAAATAGTTTCGTTGAGTTGTGTGATATGCAAAAGAAGAAAGATGTGGATAATGATATTGTTAAATTGATGCTATTTCCGTTTTCACTAAGAGATCTTGCTAAAACTTGGTTTTCATCTATGCCTAAAAATATTATTGATTCATGGAATAAGTGTAAAGATGCTTTTATTTCCAAGTACTTTCCTCGCGCTAAGATCATCTCCCTTAGGAACGATATTATGAATTTTAAGCAACTTGATCATGAACATGTTGCACAATCTTGGGAGAGGATGAAATTGATGATACGAACTTTCCCTACTCATGGTTTAAATTTGTGGATGATCATACAAAAAATTTATGCCGGATTGAATTTTGCTTCTAGAAATCTTTTAGATTCGGCCGTGGGAGGTACTTTTATGGAAATTACTTTAGGAGAAGCTACTAAACTCCTAGATAATATTATGGTTAATTATTCTCAATGGCATACCGAAATATCTTCTTCTAGTAAAAAAAAGTGCATGTGATTGAAGAGATTAATGTTTTGGGTGGAAAGATGGATGAACTTATGAAATTGTTTTCTAGCAATAGTGATCCTATTGATCCTAATGATATGACTTTGTCTACTTTGATTTAGAATAATAATGAATCTATGGATGTGAATTTTGTTGGTAGGAACAATTTTGGTAATAATGCGTATAGAGGCAATTTTAGTCCTAGGCCGTTTCTTAGTAATTCCTCTAATAATTATGGAAATTCCTACAAAAATTCTTATGGAAATTATAACAATATATCCTGAGAATAGTATTAAAGAATTTATGATTTTGCAAAAGAGTTTTGGTTGAAGAAAAATTGCTTAAGATCGATGATTTGGCTAGGAACGTGGATAGAATTTCTCTTGAGATTGATTCTTTGAAAATTAGATCTATTCCACCCAAGCATGATATTAATGAGTCTCTAAAATCTATGAGAATTTACATTGAATAGTGTAAAGAAAGAACCTGTAAGATGAGTGCTAAACGAGATTGGTTTGTAAAGCATTTTCTTCTAGTTTTTGTGAAAATAATGATGAAGATCTTAACGTGATTGATGTGACTCCCATTGAATCTTTGTTTTCCAATATAAATCTTGATAAATATGGGATTGGAGATGAGTCAACTTTAGTTAAAAGGCGTCTCAATGATTCGAAGTTTATAGATCTAGATGCAAAAATTAATAAAAGTTGGATTGGAGAGGTCAATACTTTAAGTAGCAATGAACCCACTCTTTTGGATTTCAAGGAATTTAATTATGATAATTGTTCTTTAATAGATTGTATTTCCTTGTTGCAATCCATGTTGAATTCTCATTATGCTTATAGTCAAAATAAAGATTTTACTAAACATATCGTTGATGCTATGATGAAATCTTTTGAAGAAAAGCTTGAATGAGAAGTTTCTATTTGTAGAAAACTTTATGATGATTGGGAACCGACTATTAAGATTAAGATTAAAGATTATGAGTGACATGCTTTGTGTGACTTGGGTGCTTGCGTTTCCATGATTCCAAAAACTTTATGTGATGTGTTTAGGTTTCCATGAATTTGATGATTGTTCTTTAAATTTGCATCTTGCGGATTCCACTATTAAGAAACCTATGGGAAGGATTAATGATGTTCTTATTGTTGCAAATAGGAATTATGTGCCCGTAGATTTCATTGTTCTTGATATAGATTGCAATCCTACATGTCCTATTATTCTTGGTAGACCTTTCCTTAGAATGATCAGTGCAATTATTGATATGAAAGAAGGAAACATTAGATTTCAATTTCCGCTAAGGAAGGGCATGGAACACTTTCCTAGAAACAAAATTAAGTTGCCATATGAATCTATTATGAGAGCTACTTATGGATTGCATACCAAAGATGACAATACTTAGATCTATGTTTTATGCCTAGCTAAAGGTGTTAAACAATAACGCTTGTTGGGAGGCAACCCAATTTTATTTTTGTCCTTGCTTTTTGGTTCTGTTTTTCAATAAATAATTCATCTAGCCTCTGGTTAGATGTGTTTTTGAGTTTTAGTTAGTGTTTGTGCCAAGTAAGACCTTTGGGATGGCTTACGGTGATAGTTGATTTGATCTTGCTGAAAAATAGAAACTTTTGTGCCCAGAAAAATAATTTAATTCACAGAAGCGTGCTTTTGATCTGAATTTTTTTTACACAAGATTCATATACAAATTTCCCAGGTTTTCCTAATTTTTTGGAATTTTTGGAGTTACGGAAGTATTCAAAGTTTTCAGATTTCTACAAACTGTTTTCTTTGTGTTGTTTGCTTATTTTGATGAATCTATGGGTAGTATCGGGGAGGGGGGGTATGAACCATGGAGAAGTTGGAATACACTAGATATAAATAAAGAATGAGTTCACAACATTACCATAAAGTGGTGATTTTCTTTCTTATACTAACGGATTGTCGGTGGACACGACACCTATGGGATCACTGGAATCCCTACTACGGTCGGTGGGCGCGAGGATGTGGAAAGAGCGGGTCTAGGAGCCAGCACAAAGATCGTTTACCAAGGTTTAGGCCGTGAGGATGCGTAATACCCTAGTCCTGCTTTGGTGTATATTTGAGTGTTCTTTTGTTCTTGAATTATCTACGGTGCGTGCGTAGTCCAAAAGAGCCGAATCCCTCTCCAGTATGCCTCGGGCCTCCTTTTATAGGAAAAAGGGGATGCCACAGTGGCACACAGTAGGTGGAAAGTGTACAGTAGCTGAGCTTATCGCCTATCATTACGGGATAAAATGCATTAAATGCGCCCCTTAGGTGTCCCCTTGCTTTATCGGGGACGGTAACGAAGCCCGTCCCGTCTGTTGTCGCCTCGCCTTGCTTCGGCATGCGTCCTAGCCAACGAGGCGTGCGGCGCCATGTAGGCTGGCAGGCTGCTGAGATGGTGCGGTGACAGTGTCTTGACAAAGATCTGCATGCCACCACGCAGATGCTTGCTGAGCTGGTCTTGAGGCCGCACATCGCCACGCAGGTGCTCGCCTAGCTGGCTGGGCTGGCAGCTGCATGGGAACGGCGGTGGAGTCTTGGCAGGTGCGGGCCTAGCCGCGGCCCTGCTGATGTCCTCAGCAAGGGTCTTGTCGGTGTCCCGGCAAGGGTCTTGCCATGGCACCGTGGTCGTCCCCGGCAAGGATCTTGCCGGAGGTCTCGTGGATTTCCTTGGCAAGGATCTTGCCGAGGATCGTCGCCTTCTGGTCCTCATTTGATCTTGTGTGTTCATGATCTTCATGAAGATCTGCATGCCACCATGGAGGTGCCTCCTGAGCCTTGGTTCCAATGTTGTTGATGGCGTTGGAACCCTTGGGCTCAAGGGTGGTGCGCTCTGTTGGCGTTGGGCAAGTTGCCCCGGCAAGGCTCTTGCCGGGGCTGTGGTGGCTGCCCCGGCAAGGGTCTTGCCGGGGGAGTCTACCTCGACCTCTTGCTTCTTGTGTCTCCGGTCTTGGCGTTGCCTTGATTGTCTTCTGGCTTTGGCTTCCCTCCTCTGCCCTGCTAAGTGTGGCCGTGGGCGCGGCTCTGACTGCCCGTGCACAAGTAAAGGGGTACAAAGGAGAGCCCCTACTTTTGTACACCGACAGGAGCCCCGGGCCTAGGCCACACATAAGCGCGCCGCGTTGTTGGGCTAGGCCCAGAATGGTGTGCAGGCAGGCAGGGCGGATTTTTACCACGGTAACTTTTTCGTCCGCCGCGCTTCGCCATGACCCGCATTGAATGCGTGATGCGGGGATCATGCATGGGGAGACCGAAGCATGCCTGTGTCATCCTGTGGTGAATAGTAAAGAGGCGGCTCGCGTGTCCCTTTAAGACTGCAGGGCCGCTGCTCATTTACTTTCTCTGCCTTGGAATCGTCCTTCCATGTTTCCCACTATGACCACCCCTTGCTCCACGTATGCCGCATGCATGGCGTGTGGTAGGTGATAGAAGCATGGGATATGGGAAGGCGCGCGGTGGCCGATACTCACATGCCTTGATTAGGCAGAGAGGGCGGTCGATGACTTTGCTTGTCGACACTTAATGAGCCGGACCCGAGCGGGCTCTTCAAAGGCGCAGAGCTAGTCTTTTAGCCTTCTCCGCTCAGCTATAAAAAGGGGACTCAGGAGGAGGAGGAGCATCCCCTCATGTCTTCCCTTCATCTCCATTCTCCATCCATTGCTATGGCGAGAGGGTGCGCCGGTGCTCCAATGGCGGCGACGAGGGTCTCTGCTCGACAGCGTGCCCCTCCTTCCCAAGAGCTCGTGGCGGCAGAGCCGGCCGTGAGAGGAAGGGGGAGGGGATGAGGCTGAGGCCGCTGTGGTGCTCGGGGAAGAGGAGGACGGGGCGGCGCACTAGCCTCGCCTCTGCTAGCGGCCCCTCCCCTAATGGAGGGTCACGTCGGAGACCAGCCCCGCGAGTTCGTCATCAGGCTGCACCGGCCAGTGCATCGTCGTCTTCATCTCCCTACTCCGTTCGCTTGGGAGATGGAGCTCGAGCCGCCACAGGCTTTATGGTTGCATATGAGGGGATGCGGGAATGGCAGCATGCGGGTCAATGTTGACTTCCCCGCCCCCCACGTCATGTATCTTTGTCGCGGATGGAAGGCCTTCGCCCGTGCCCACAGCCTGTTGGAGGGGCTCGTTCTCCACTTCAAATTAATGGAGAACGGCCTGCTCTCCGTCAAGGTCTTCGAGCATTTGGGAACTCGCCTAAGGTGTTGCATGGAGAGCTCCTCCGATGATGAAGACTCCATATCAGGGGAGAGTGGCGAGGAGGACAGCAACAGCAACAACAAGGACGTCAAAGCGGGAGGATGATGGGTCCGACTAGGCGTCGGACACACCGTCCCTGAGCGGCACCGACAGCAGCAGCATCTGCACCTGGCCCTTCCTCCTGGAAGAGCAATTTGCTGGGGGTGGGGCCAACTCCTTGAAGTTCTCGGGGTCGCCTCCTTGGGCGGCTGGCGTGGGAAGGCCAGAGAAGACGAAGAAGGTGGGTGGCGGGCCATCAAGTCGGAGTACGATGGCACTGACACCTTCATAGCGTATTGGTGGCCCGCTGCCTCATCTTCCATCCCTTCTCCCGGCACCATCATCACCAGCCCTCTCCTGGGCGGCCGCCGATATGTTCTTCTGGCATCTTCTGCTGGTCGTACCTTGCCTAGGCAATCCTTTTGTCCTCCTGCTATCTTGTTCCGTTTCCTGAGGAGAGGGACAAGAAAGGGATTACGGGCATCCTATCTCTTTTTAGTTTGTAAGCCCACGAGCCTGCTCATGTTTACATTCTGTACGAACTGTACCTGCATGGGACGTATTAATGAAAAAAGAGATAGGACCTATCATGCGGCTACAACCAAATTCCGACCCAAGGAATAGTTCTTGGGTACAGGAAAAGGGGAGCACGGTAGCCTAGGAATAAAACGAGGTTTCATACATCACAATTCCATACGGAAATGCATAACTAGGGATAAAGGACTTATCTGAATCTGCAGCCCCCCGGCAACTTTGGCTTGCCGGGGTTGGACCCTTGTGTCTTCAGCCCCCGGCAACCTTGGCTTGCCGAGACCGAAGCGCCGACTCGTTCTCTTTCTTCCAAATAGCTCAGCAGAAATATCCATCTACCCTGCGAACCAAAGAGGACGGAAAGGAACAGAGAGACGCACACTCAACCTCTATGCTAGGGGTTAGTCTCCACTAAGCACTATCAACCCTAACCGAGGGAGAGACTCAACCTAGCATGCATGCTATAACTTAGGGCGCCAGTGTTTCATTTATTTATGCTCAGGGTCTGCGCCTGGCTTTGTACAGAGGGTTACATGCCTTGCCGGCAAGGCTCATACAAAAGGTGGTCTGACGGGGGGCCCGGCAACCGCGCCTTATGGGTAAAACTTGCGAAGATCCTCGATGTTCCAGGAGTTGCTCACTGGAACGACATCTTCGGTTTCCAGGCGGACTACGCCGGGCCTAGTGACTTGTATTACCCGATAAGGGCCTTCCCACTTCGGCGTCAACTTGTTGGAATTCTTGGCCGATTAAACATGCTGAAGAACAAGGTTGCCTTCCTCAAAGCTTCGGGCATGAACCTTGCGGCTATGGTAGCGGCGCAAGGCTTGCTGGTAGCATGCTGCTCTCACAGCCATCCGAAGATGATCTTCCTCGAGGAACGTCGCGTCATCTTGCCGCAATCGCTCTTGCTCAAGCTCGTCATAAGCGAGCACTTGAGGTGACCCGTATGTGAGTTCTGTGGGGAGAACTGCCTCTGCCTCGTATACCAGGGAAAAGGGTGTCTGGCCGGTGACTCGATTTGGCATCGTTTTGATCGACCAAAGAACCGTCGGCAACTCATCAATCCAGCGCCTTCCACTCTTGTGCAGCCTGTCAAAAGTCTTTTCCCTTAGGCCTCGCAGTCAGCATTTTCCCAATCCGCCTGGCCGTTGCTCCGTGGGTGTGCCACAGAAGCAAAACAGACCTTGCTGCCGAGGTCTTGGATGTATTGCATGGAGGTGCGGCTTGTGAACTGCGTGCCGTTGTCGGTGATAACTCTGTTTGGCACACCAAAACGGCAGACTAGCCCCTTAAAGAATTTGACGGCTCAGTGCGTTGTCACCTTCCTCACTGCTTCCACCTCCGGCTACTTTGTGAACTTGTCGATTGCAACGTACAATACTCAAAGACCTCGACAGCGTGGGGAAAAGGGCCCAGTATGTTGAGCCCCCAGACCGAAAATGGCCAGGAGAGAGGGATTGTTTGAAGGGCTTGAGCTGGGTGATGAAGCTTCTTTGAATGGAACTGACACGCTTCACACTGGGTTGCTAGTGCCGTTGCATCCTGGAGGGCAGTGGGCCAGAAGAAACCTTGCCGGAAGGCCTTGCCGGAAAGGGCCCTCAACCCTATGTGGGAGCCACATATGCCTCCTTGTATCTCCGCCAACAGCCCCAGTCCTTCCTCCCGGGGAATGCACTTCAATTTCACACCGTTTGGTCTTTTTCTATATAGAACGTTGTCAACGAATTGATACATGGCAGACTGATGGGCTACTTTCTCCACTTCTTCCTGCTCCTGAGGAAGCTCCCCTATTTGGACGAATCGGACGGTATGCTATGCCCATGCTGGAGCCTGGGGCTCGACGGCAAGGACTAAAGGCATTTCCTCTACCATGGGAGTGGCTGTCTCTATGGCCAGGGCTTGACGCCCTGTCGGAGTCGGTTGCCCCACGGCAGGCTCAATGTCCACGGGAGCATCTTCGCCAGCGGCTCGTGGGAGCTCTGTAGGAATGTACTTGTTGGGGCCTGATTTCCCCCGCTTGTTCTGCTTTGTCGATGGTTCAACGGATGGTTGAGTTAACCGAAGCACAAAAGTACCTGGTTGCACAGGAAGTTTGAGGGTAGTGCTCCTCGACAGGTAGTCGGCGATGTCGTTCTCCACTTGGGGAACATGCTCCGCCTGTATACCGTCAAAATGCTCCTCCAGCTTCCTCACCTCATCCACGTAGGCCTCCATCAACGGGCTTTGATAATCTTTGTTGACTTGCTTGATGACAAGCTGTGAATCACCCCTGACGATGAGCTTCTTGATCCCGAGGTCTGCCGCGATCCTGAGACCGGCAAGCAATCCCTCGTATTCAGCAGTGTTGTTCGTCGACATCTCCCTAGGAAAGCGCATCTGGATTACATACTTGAGGTGCTCTCCGGTGGGTGTGACGAGCAGCACACAAGCACCGGCGCCTTGCAGTGAAAAAGCCCCATCAAAATACATAATCCAGTTGCGGCTTGTTCCCTTGCCGGGAAGAGTGGTCTCCTGGATCTCTTCGTCAGGCGTCGAGGTCCATTCTGCAATGAACTCTGCCAAGACTCTGCTCTAGATCGTCGAAGTACTTTCGAACTTCAACCCAAAGCTCGACAGCTCCAAGGCCCATTCCACAATCCTCCCAGTTGTGTCCGGGTTATGCAGCATCCGTTGCAACGGGAGGCGGGTGACGACGGTGATCTCGTGCACTTGGAAGTAATGACGCAGCTTCCTCAAGGCCATAAGAAGGGCAAAGAGCAATTTCTGCACACCGGAGTACCTTGACCTAGGCCCCTGCGAGAGGGAGCTGACAAAGTAAAGCGGGTGTTGCATCATCTTCTTCTTCTGCACCACCTCATTTGGTTGCACATGCCCTGTCTCACCGGCGTAAGCCCTTGCCAGGGGTCTCACCTTGCCGGGACCAGGCCCTGCTGGGGGGAGCTCTGGCTCGTCAACCTCCCTCTGCACCACTAGCGCATCACTGACCACTTGATTCGTTGCCGCTAGATACAACATCAGTGGCTCTTGTGGTTTAGGCGCAACCAATATCGGCATGGAGGAGAGGTATTTCTTCAAGTCCTGCAGTGTTGCTTCGGCCTCTGGGGTCCATTCTGTTGGGCCCGCCTTTTTCAAGATTTTAAAAAAGGGAAGCACATGTTCAGCAGACTTGGAAATGAAACTGCTCATGGTGGCAACGCAGCCAGTGAGCCGACGCACATCCTTGATCCGCTTAGGCGCCTCAATCCGCTCAATGGCCTTGATCTTGTCAGGGTTCGCCTCGATCCCATGCTGTGACACAAAGAACCCGAGAAGTTTGCCGGACGGAACACCGAAGACACACTTCTCAGGGTTCAGCTTGAGGCTGGTCTTGCGTAGATTTGCAAATGTCTCTTCCAAATCTTGCACAAGTGTTGCCTTGTCCTTGGTTTTGACCACTATGTCATCCATATAAGCTTCCATATTTCTATGTAGCTGGGGCTCAAAACCAATTTGGACAGCTCTTGTAAACGTTGAGCCAGCACTCTTCAACATGAAAGGCATCCGTAAAAAGCAATACGCACCACACGGGGTGATGAATGCTATCTTCTCTTCATCTTCTCTCGTCATGAAAATCTGGTGGTATCCTGAGTAGGCGTCAAGTAATGACAACAAGTCACACCCGGCCGTGGAGTCAACAATCTGGTTCATGCGTGGCAACGGGAAATGGTCTTTTGGACATGCCTTATTTATATCTGTGTAATCAATACACAGCCTCCACTTCCCATTTTCCTTGCGCACCACCACCGGATTGGCCAACCACGTCGGATGGAGTACTCATCTCACCAAGCCTGCCGCTTCCAACTTCCTGATCTCTTCTGTGATGAACTCCTGCCTTTCCAAAGCTTGCTTCCTCACCTTCTGCTTGACAGGTTGCGCATGAGGACAGACAACAAGATGGTGCTCAATCACCTCCCTGGGAACGCCTGGGATGTCGGATGCTTGCCATGCAAACAAATCGACATTCGCCCACAGGAATGTGACGAGCGCGCCTTCCTATTTGCTTTCGAGGGTGGATCTTATGGTGAAAGCCCCTCTCGTGCCATCCTCCTTGACAGACACCTTCTTGGTCTCTGGTGGTGCAGCTCTGAATTTCTTTCTCTTGCCGGTGGAGCTCTCTGGCACGTCCTCGACGGGAGCACAACACTCCGAAGAGGTGCGCTTGCCGAAGTGGGTGCAACAGGTCTTGCCGGCCTTCTTCCCTCCCAGGGCTTCTGCGGTAGGAGCAAGTGCCTTGGTGGCAGTCGCTGCAACTGCTTCCCGGTAGAGTTGGTCAGCGCAGATCAACGCGTCCTTCTTGTTGGGGGGACAGTAATGATGGTCATCGGCCCATGCATCTTTAGCGTGTTGTAGGCGTCATGTGACGCCGCCATGGACTTGGCTAGTGCCGGGCGGCCGAGGATCCCGTTGTAAGGCAAGGGGATCTCGGCTACATCGAAGACAATCCTATCCGTCCTATAGTTCGACTCGCCTCCAAACATCACGGGCAGCGTGACCTTACCCTTCGGCTGACTCCTTCCTGGGTTGACCGCTTGAAATGTGCCCGTCTCTTCGAGGTCTCCATCAGGAATCTGGAGCCTTTTGATCACAACTGGCGATATCAAGTTCAGATCGGCGATGCCGTCAACTAGTATCTTCATCACCTTGAGGTTGCGTGTCGGTGGTGAAACCAACAACGGCAAACACCCGACGACAGTCGTGTAATCAGGGTGGTCCTTGGTGTCAAAGATGATAGGCATGCTGGAACACTTCAGTGGCTTCTGTGCGTCGAATGATGGCTCCATCGCTGTGATTTCAGCTCGCGTGAGAGGTGTGCAGTGAGGCGCCACCGTCGATGCACATGGCCTCTGTAGCTTTCTGAAACTCATGGTCGCCGGACTTGTCGTCCTTCTCATGATCATCGTCTTCCAGCTTTTTGTCGCGGCCCCTGCTACCTCTTGAGCACTGTGTTGGTTTTCCCTTGAAGAGGAAAGGGTGATGTAGCAAAGTAGCGTAAGTATTTCCCTCAGTTTTTGAGAACCAAGGTATCAATCCAGTAGGAGGCTCCATAGAAGTCCCTCGTACCTACACAAACAAACAAGAACCTCGCAACATACACGATAAAGGGGTTGTCAATCCCTTCACGGTAACTTGCAAAAGTGAGATCTGATAGAGATAATAAGATAAGATAAATATTTTTGGTATTTTTATGATATAGATTGGAAAGTAAATATTGCAAATAAAGATAGATGGGAAACTTATATGATAAAAGATAGACCCGGGGGCCATAGGTTTCACTAGTGGCTTCTCTCAAGATAGCATAAGTATTACGGTGGGTGAACAAATTACTGTCGAGCAATTGATAGAAAAGTGCATAGTCATGAGAATATCTAGGCATGATCATGTATATAGGCATCACGTCCGTGACAAGTAGATCAAAACGATTCTGCATCTACTACTAGTACTCCACACATCGACCGACTCCTGCCTGCATCTAGAGTATTAAGTTCATGAAGAACAGAGTAACGCATTAAGAAAGATGACATGATGTAGAGGGATAAACTCAAGCAATATGATATAAACCCCATCTTTTTATCCTCGATGTCAACAATACAATACGTGCCTTGCTGCCCCTGCTGTCACTGGAAAAGGACACCGCAAGATTGAACCCAAAGCTAAGCACTTCTCCCATTGCAAGAAAGATCAATCTAGTAGGCCCAACCAAACTGATAATTCAAATAGACTTGCAAAGATAATCAACCATACATAAAACAATTCAGAGGAGATTCTAATATTTCTCATAGATAAATTTGATCATAAACCCACAATCCATCGGATCTCAACAAACACACCGCAAAAAGAGTTACATCAAATAGATCTCCAAGAAGATCGAGGAGAACTTTGTATTGAGATTCAAAGAGAGAGAAGAAGCCATCTAGATAATAACTATGGACCCGAAAGTCTGTGGTAAACTACTCAAAACTCATCGGAGAGGCTATGGTGTTGATGTAGAAGCCCTCCATGGTCGATTCCCCCTTCGACGGAGCATCGGCGAAGGCTCCAAGATGGGATCTCACGGATGCAGAAGGTTGCGGCGGTGGAAATAGTTTTTTGTGGTGCTCCTGGATGTTTTCACGGTATGGAGGTATATATAAGCGAAGGAGGTAGGTCAGGGGAGCCACGAGGGGCCCACGAGGGTGGGGGGCGCGCCCTCCTACCTCGTGGCCGCCTCGGCTGCTTCTTGACGTCCACTCCAGGTCTCCTGGATTGCGTTTGTTCCAAAAAGATCGCTCCCGAAGGTTTCGTTCCATTTGGATTCCGTTTGATATTCCTTTTCTTCGAAACACTGAAATAGGAAAAAAATAGCAATTCGGGCTGGGCCTCCGGTTAGCAGGTTAGTCCCAAAAATGATATATAAGTGTAAAGCAAAGCCCATAAACATCCAAAACGGGTAATATAATAGCATGGAACAATCAAAAATTATAGATACGTTGGAGACGTATCAAGCATCCCCAAGCTTAATTCCTGCTCGTGCTTGAGTAGGTAAATGATAAAAACAGAATTTTTGATGTGGAATGCTACCTAGCATATTCTCAATGTAATTTTCTTTATTGTGGCATGAATGCTCAGATCCAAATGATTCAAAATAAAAGTTCATATTGACATAAGAATAGTAATACTTCAAGCATACTAACAAAGCAATCATGTCTTCTCAAAATAACATGGCTAAAGAAAGTTCATCCCTACAAAATCATATAGTTAGGCTATGTTTCATTTTCATCACACAAAATACTCCCATCATGCACAACCCCGGTTTCAGCCAAGCAATTGGTTCATACTTTTTAACGCGCTTCAGCTTTTTTCAACTCTCATGCAATACATGAGCGTAAGCCATGGATATAGCACTATGGGTGGAATAGAATAGGATGCTGGAGGTTGTGTGGAGAAGACAAAAAAGGAGAAAGTCTCACATTGGCTAAGCTAATCAATGGGCTATGGAGATGCCCATCAATTGATGTCAACATGAGGAGTAGGGATTGCCATGCAATAGATGCACTAGAGTTATAAATGTATGAAAGCTCAACAAAATAAACTAAGTGGGTGTGCATCCAACTTGCTCGCTCACGAAGACCTATGGCATTTTGAGGAAGCCCATCGTTGGAATATACAAGCCAAGTTCTATAATGAAAAATTCCCACTAGTATATGAAAGTGACAACATAAGAGACTCTCTATATGAAGAACACGGTGCAACTTTGAAGCACAAGTGTGCAAAAGGATAGTAACATTGTCCCCCCCCCTTTTTTTCTTTTTTTCTTTTTTATTGGCCTTTCTTTTTTTAAAGTTGGCCTTTCTTCTTTTTTTATTGGGGACAATGCTCTAATAATGATGATCATCACACTTCTATTTATTTACAACTCATAAATTACAACTCGATACTAGAACAAGATATGACTCTATATGAATGCCTCCAGCGGTGTACTGGGATGGGCGATGAATCAAGAGTGACATGTATGAAAAATTATGCATGGTGGATTTGCCACGAATACGATGTCAACTACATGATCATGCAAGGCAATATGACAATGATGATGCGTGTCATGATAAACGGAACGGTGAAAAGTTGCATGGCAATATATCTCGGAATGGCTATGGAAATGCCATAATAGGTAGGTATGGTGGCTGTTTTGAGGAAGATATAAGGAGTTTTATGTGTGATAGAGTGTATCGTATCACGGGGTTTGGATGCACCGGCGAAGTTTGCATCAACTCTCAAGGTGATAAAGGGCAATGCACGGTATCGAAGAGGCTAGCAATGATGGAAGGGTAAGAGTGTGTATAATCCATGGACTCACATTAGTCATAAAGAACTCATATACTTATTGCAAAAGTTTTATTAGCCCTTGAAGCAAAGTACTACTACGCATGCTCCTAGGGGGGAGATTGGTAGGAGTTAACCATCGCGCACCCCCGACCTCCACTCATAAGGAAGGCAATCAAAAGAGCACCCCATGCAACAAATTTGTTACACAACTTTTACCATACGTGCATGCTATGGGACTTGCCAAATTCAACACAAGTATTCCTCAATTTCATAATTACCCAACTAGCATGACTCTAATATTACCACCTTTATATCTCAAAACAATTATCAAGCATCAAATTGATCATAGCATCCAATTCACTTCCTATGATAGTTTTAATTATACCCAACTTGGATGCCCATCATTCTAGGACCAATTTTTTAACCATAGAAAATACCATGATGTTCTAAAAGACTCTCAAAATAATATAAGTGAATCATGAGAGATCTATAATTTCTACAAAATAAAACCACCGCCGTGCTCTAAAAAGTATAAGTGAAGCACTAGAGCAAAACTATCTAGTTGAAAAGATATAAGTGAAGCACATAGAGTATTCTAATAAATTCCAAATCATGTGTGTCTCTCCCAAAAGGTGTTTACATCAAGGATGATTGTGGTAAACTAAAAAGCAAAGACTCATATCATACAAGACGCTCCAAGCAAAACACATATCATGTGGCGAATAAAAATGTAGCTCCAAGTAAAGTTACCGATAGACAAAGACGAAAGAGGGGATGCCATGGGAATCCCAAAGATTAGGCTCTGTCCACTCCTTATTCCATAGTCCATCAAATCTTTACCCAAAACTTGAAAACTTCACAACACAAAACTCAACATGAAATCTCATAAGCTCCGTTAGTGCTAGAAAGAAAACCACCACTTAAGGTACTGTAATGAACTCATTCCTTATTTATATTGGTGATAACCTACTGTATTCCAACTTATCTATGGTTCATACCCACCGATACTAGTCATAGATGCATCAAAATAAGCAAACAACACACGAAAAACAGAATCTGTCGAAAACAGAACAGTCTGTAGCAATCTGTAACTTTCGAGTACTTCCGGAACTCTAAAAATCCTACAAAAATAGGAAGTCCTAGGAAATTTGTCTATTGATCTAACGCGAAAATAATCAACTCAAATCACGTTTCTGTGATTTATTAAAAGTATTCTCGTGCGTGCAAACGTTTCTGTTTTTCAGCAGAATCAAATTAACTGTCACCCAAGATGGTCCTATAGGTTCTACTTGGCACAAACACTAATTAAAACATAAAACCACATCTAAACAGAATCTAGATGAATTATTTATTGAATAACAGCAAAGAAAAATATTGGTTGTCTCCCAACAAGCGCTTTTCTTTAAAGCCTTTTAGCTAGGCATTGATAATTCTAATGATGCTCACATGGAAGACAAGAACTGAAGCGCAAAGAGAGCATCATGAAACACGTGACAAACACATCTAAGTCTAACATAATTCCTATGCATAGGAATATTATAAGCAAACAAATTTTCAAGGCAAGCAAAAACTAGCATATGCAAGGAAGAAGAAAGAGACGATAGCAATCTCAACATGACGAGAGGTAATTTAGTAAGATAAAAATTTCTACGACCATATTTTCCTCTCTCATAATAATTACATGTAGGATAATAGGCAAATTAAACAAAATAGCTATCACATAACATATTCTCAACACGATCCACATGCAAGTAAAGTTGACACTCTTCCAGGATAGTGGGATTATCATTAACTAAGGTCATGACCTCTCCAAACCCACTTTTATCAAAAATACCATAAGATTGAACATTCTCCAAATATGTGGGATCTAAAGTTGACACTCTTCTAAACCCACTTTCAATAGTATTGCAAACACTATTATCAATCTCATATTCATCATGGGGCTTAAATAAATTTCCAAGATCATAAGAAGAGTCACCCCAATCATGATCGTTGCAACAAGTAGTAGACATAGCAAAACTAGCATCCCCAAGCTTAGGGTTTTGGATATTATTAGCACAATTGACATCAAGAGAATTTAAAATAAAATCTTTGCAATCATGCTTTTTATTCAAGGAGCTATTGTGAATCTCTTCATAAATTTCTTCATCACAATTTTCAGATCCACGAATCTCAAGCAAAACCTTATGAAGATAATCTAGTGCACTCAAATCACAAGGATTTGGTTCATCATAATTGGATCTCTTAAAAAGATTGGCAAGCGGATGAGGATCCATAGATCTTAGGTTCTCTGTTTAGCAATAAATAAACGACAATTCCAACCAAACGAGCAAACGAGCCAAGTAAGACATCAAAGCAAACGAAAAGACGAACAGAAGAAGGGCGAATAAAATGGCAAGGGTGAAGTGGGGGAGAGGAAAATGAGAGGCAAATGGCAAATAATGTAATGCGAGGGAGGTGAGTTTGTGATGGGTACTTGGTATGTCTTGACTTGTGCGAAGACCTCCCCGGCAACGGCGCCAGAAATCCTTCTTGCTACCTCTTGAGCACTGCGTTGGTTTTTCCTTGAAGAGGAAAGGGTTATGCAACAAATTAGCGTTATTGCCCTCAGTTTTTGAGAACCAAGGTATCAATCCAGTAGGAGGCTCCACAGAGGTCCCTCATACCTACACAAAAAAAAAGAACCTTGGAACCAATGCGATAAAGGGGTTGTCAATCCGTTCACGGTAACTTGCGAAAGTGAGATCTGATAGAGATAATAAGATAAGATAAATATTTTTGGTATTTTTATGATATAGATTGGAAATTAAAGATTCCAAATAAAGATAGATGGGAAACTTATATGAGAAAAGATAGACCCGTCGGGCCATAGGTTTCACTAGTGGCTTCTCTCAAGATAGCATAAGTATTACGGTGGGTGAACAAATTACTGTCGAGCAACTGATAGAAAAGTGCATCGTTATGAGAATATCTAGGCATGATCATGTATAGAGGCATCACGTCTGTGACAAGTAGATCGAAATGATTCTGCATCTACTACTATTACTCCACACATTGACCGACTCCTGCCTACATCTAGAGTATTAAGTTCATGAATAACAGAGTAACGCATTAAGAAAGATGACATGATGTAGAGGGATAAACTCAAGCAATATGATATAAACCCCATCTTTTTATCCTCGATGGCAACAATACAATATGTGCCTTGCTGCCCCTGCTATCACTGGGAAAGGACACTGCAAGAGTGAATATAAAGCTAAGCACTTCTCCCTTTGCAAAAAAGATCAATCTAGTAGGCCAAACCAAATTGATAGTTCGAAGAGACTTGCAAAGATAACCTATCATACATAAAAGAATTCAGAGGATATTCAAATATTTCTCATAGATAAACTTGATCATAAACCCACAATTCATCGGATCTCGACAAACACACCGCAAAAAGAGTTACATCGAATAGATCTCCAAGAAGATCGAGGAGAACTTTGTATTGAGATTCAAAGAGAGAGAAGAAACCATCTAGCTAATAACTATGGACCCGAAGGTCTGTGGTAAACTACTCACAACTCATCGGAGAGGCTATGGTGTTGATGTAGAAGCCCTCCATGGTCGATTCCCCCTTCGGCGGAGCGCCGACAAAGGCTCCACTATTGGATCTCGTGGATACAGAAGGTTGCGGCGGTGGAAATAGTTTTTCGTGGTGCTCTTAGATGTTTTCAGGGTATGGAGGTATATATAGGCGAAGGATGTAGGTCAGGGGAACCACGAGGGGCCGATGAGGGTGGGGGCGTGCTTACTCCCCTAGGGCGCGCCCTCCTGCCTCGTGGCTGCCTTGGCTGCTTCTTGATGTCCACTCCCAGTCTCCTGGATTGCGTTTGTTCCAAAAAGATCGCTCCCAAAGGTTTCATTCCGTTTGGACTCTGTTTTATATTCTTTTTCTTCGAAACACTGAAATAGGAAAAAAACAGCAATTCGGGCTGGGCCTCCGGTTAGCAGGTTAGTCCCAAAAATGATATAAAAGTGTAAAGTAAAGCCCATAAACATCCAAAACGGGTAATATAATAGCATGGAACAATCAAAAATTACAGATACGTTGGAGACGTATCAGCCCCGGGTGGGCCTCTCTTGCTGGTAATCCTGGCCGCGGCGGCCTCCTTGGCCGCCACGCTTCTTGCCGGATCCTTTGGCACCGTCCCGACCCTTCTCCTTGTCCCACCTCTCATACTTAGCTTTTTGCTTCTCAGCAAGCAGCTCAACTTGTCGGCAGTTCTGGAGGTCATGGCCCTTGGTGCGCTGGATCTTGCAATACTGCTTGTCAGAGCTTCCTGGCTTGTCGGCAGCCGCAAAGGCCTGGCAAGCGGCACACCCGGCAACTTGCTTGCCGGGGTCGCTTGCCTTGGCCTTCTTGGCAGCGCCGGTGTCGTTGGATCCCTCGACGGCAAGCACAGCCTTGCCCTTGCGCTTTCTGTTATGGCACCGGCCCTTCTTTGTCGTGGCGGCGGTGTCGTCGTCTGTGGAGTCGGTTTCCTCACCGGCGTCCTCGCCGGGGTACTGTTGGGGAACATTGCAGAAAATAAAAAATTTCTACACTTCACCAAGATCTACCTATGGAGTCATCTAGCAACAAGATAGAGGAGTGCATATACATACCCTTGGAGATCGCGCAGAAGCGTTCAAGAGAACGGGGTTGCGGGAGTCGTACTCGTCGTGATCCAAATCACCGATGATCCTAGTGCCGAACGGATGGCACCTCCTTGTTCAACACATGTACGGTTGGGGAAGACGTCTCCTCCTTATTGATCCAGCAAGGGGAGGGATAGGTTGATGGAGATCCAGCAGCACGACGGCGTGGTGGTGGAAGCAGCGGCGATCTCGGCATGGCTTCGCCAAGCTCTACGAGAGGGAGAGGTGTTGCAGAGGGAGAGGGAGGCGCCAGGCACTTGGGTGCGGCTGCCCCCCTCCCCCTCTTTATATAGGGGCCAGGGAGGTGCCGGCCCCCTTGGAGATCCCATCTCAAGGGGGGCGGCGGACAAGGGGGGTGGCTTGCCCCCCAAGCCAAGTGGGGCGCCCCCCACCCCTAGGGTTTCCAACCCTAGGTGCAGGGGGGCCCAAGGAGGGCACACCAGCCCACCAGGGGCTGGTTCCCCCTCCCACTTCAGCCCATGGGGACCTCCGGGATAGGTAGACCCACCCGATGGACCCCTGGGACCCTTCCGGTGGTCCCGGTACAATACCGGTGACCCCCGAAACTTTCCCGATGGCCGAAACTGGACTTCCTATATATAATTCTTCACCTCCGGACCATTTCGGAACTCCTCGTGACGTCCGGGATCTCATCCAGGACTCCGAACAACTTTCAGGTTAACGCATACTAGTATCTCTACAACCCTAGCGTCACCGAACCTTAAGTGTGTAGACCCTACGGGTTCGGGAGACATGCAGACATGACCGAGATGACTCTCCGGCCAATAACCAACAGCGGGATCTGGATACCCATGTTGGCTCCCACATGTTCCACGATGATCTCATCGAATGAACCACGATGTCGAGGATTCAAGTAATCCCGTATACAATTCCCTTTGTTAATCGATACGTTACTTGCCCGAGATTCGATCGTCGGTATCCCAATACCTCGTTCAATCTCGTTACCGGAAAGTCACTTTACTCGTACCGTAATGCATGATCCCGTGACCAACCACTTAGTCACTTTGAGCTCATTATGATGATGCATTACCGTGTGGGCCCAGAGATACCTCTCCATCATACGGAGTGACAAATCCCAGTCTCGATCCGTGTTAACCCAACAGATATTTCTGGAGATACCTGTAGTATACCTTTATAGTCACCCAGTTACGTTGTGACGTTTGGTACACCCAAAGCACTCCTACGGCATCTGGGAGTTACACGATCTCATGGTCTAAGGAAATGATACTTGACATTAGAAAAGCTCTAGCAAACGAACTACACGATCTTGTGCTATGCTTAGTATTGGGTCTTGTCCATCACATCATTCTCCCAATGATGTGATCCCGTTATCAATGACATCCAATGTCCACGATCAGGAAACTGTGACCATCTATTGATAAACGAGCTAGTCAACTAGTGGCTGACTAGGGACATGTTGTGGTCTATGTATTCACACATGTATTACGATTTCCGGATAACACAATTATAGCATGAATAAAAGACAATTATCATGAACGAGGAACTATGATAATAACCATTTTATTATGCCTCTAGGGCATATTTCCAATAGGTACTACCTCCCCTCTTCAGCTCAAGCACACCTATCAGCTAGTACATAAAGTTCGGCCACATCTTTGACCTTGTTCATCGCCAGCTCTTCACGCATCTTGCGGTTGCGCACATTCTGATGGAATGCGCTGATCACGGCGGCGGGTGAACGTCTGGGATATTGTACTGCACCCAGCTAAACCTCTGTATGTACTTGTGCAGGTTTTCACCTTCCTTCTGGGGGATGATATGCAAATCGCTTGCCTGGCCATGAGCATGATGGTCCCTAGTGAAGGCGCCAACGAACTCATGACACAAATCTGACCAAGAGGAAATGGAATCCGCAAGCAAGTGCATCAACCTTGACATGACATTGGGCTTAAGTGCCAACAGGAAGTAATTGGCAAGCACCTTGTCGTCATGGGCTCCAGCAGCTTGCATCGCGATGGTGTAGATGCTGAGGAACTCTGACGGGTGAGTCTTGCCGTTGTACTTCTCGCCAACGTCGGGCTTGAACGTGCGGTGGGAGGGCCACTGGAACTGCCGCAGCTCACGGGTAAAGGCTGGGCAACCCACCTCGTAGGCAGGCCACCATAGCCTCCCAGTGCCGATTGGTCCATAGTGGGACCTGCCCACCTATCTGACTGGTGGCGCGCATCATGCCAGCGTTCAATGGTGGTTCGAGCGTCTTCAAGGGATCGCTCTCGAAGAACTTGGCGCTGATCGCGGTAGGTCCGTGGGTCGGATGACGATATGGAAATGTTATCACAAGCGTCATCACGACGGATCGACATCCGTGGTAACTGGCGTGGGGGAGGAGAGTGCACCGTGCCTGCATCACCTCTGACCCTTCCACTACTGGCATGCGGCGGCTTGACGGAGCGTCGGCCTACGGGCCCTGCTGGTTGCGTCTCATCTTTGTTGGCGATGCCGGCGAGGCTCCGGACGGTGGCTCTCCACTCGTCGAGCTTCTCCGCAGCAGGAGGAAAGTCGAGGAGCAGCTGCGCGCGCGCCAAAGCTTCTGCTGGCGTGGGTGGTGGCGAAAGCTGCATGGACCATGACGCTCTCTGACTTCTAACCACGTTAGAAGGACCTATATCATGGCCTTGCGGATGTACGCCATTTTAGCTAGCACCTTGACATGCATGCTGGCCTCCTTCGTCCTGCGAAAGAGGCGCATGACTCTTCCCATGGCGGCGCCCAGGGTCACCAACATGGTGACGCCGCTCATCGCGCACAACTTGGTAAGAGCACGTCGTGGGCACCGGCGTAGGTGTCTTGGAGGTCGCCACACCGCCGGTAGGTTGCACGGCGACGCCCTTGGAGGGCCCCGCGCCGCCTGTGGGGGCCCAGCTCCATATTTGGATTTGGTGGCATGCGGCCCGTCATCTTGCGCATGAACGATGCCGCTCGCGAGGCTTTGACTGCCAGAGCGATGTGGGTGTTCACGGGCCGCACCCCGGGTTCTATCTGCGACCGCCCCGCTACTACCCGCACTGGTACGGGCAGTCCGGCTTCGGATGAACTGATCACCGTCGTCGTCTTCCTCTTGGGAGCCATGGCAACGAAGAACTGCTAGACTAGCTGCTAGACCGGATTTTCACAACTGCGCCCCCTACCTGGCACGCCAAAAATGTCGGTGGACACGACACCTATGGGATCACTGGAATCCCTACTACGGTTGGCGGGCACGAGGTTGTGGATAGAGCGGGTCTAGGAGCCAACACAAAGATCGTTTACCCAGGTTCGGGCCGCGAGGATGCGTAATACCCTAGTCCTGCTTTGGTGTATATTTGAGTGTTCTTGTGTTCTTGAACTAGCTATGGTGCGTGCGTAGTCCAAAAGAGCCGAATCCCTCTCCAGTATGCCTCGGGCCTCCTTTTTATAGGAAAAAGGGGACGCCACAGTGGCACACAGGAGGTGGAAAGTGTACAGTAGCTGAGCTTATCGCCTGCATTACGGGACAAAACACATTAAATGCACCCCTTAGGTGTCCCCTTGCTTTATCGGGGACAGTAACGAAGCCCGTCCCGTCCTTCGCCGCCTTGCCTTGCTTCGACACGCGTCCTGGCCAACAAGGGTCTTGCCGTGGCACCATGGTCGTTCCTGGCAAGGATCTTGCCGGAGGTCTCGTGGATTTCCTTGGCAAGGATCTTGCCGAGGATCGTCGTCTTCTGGTCCTCATCTGATCTTGTGTGTTCATGATCTTCACGAAGATCTGCATGCCACCATGGAGGTCCCTCCCAGCCTTGGTTCCAATGTGGTTAATGGCGTCGGAACCCTTGGGCTCAAGGGTGGCGCGCTCTGCTGGCGTTGGGCAAGTTGCCCCGGCAAGGCTCTTGCCGGGGCTGCGTAGGCTGCCCCCGCAAGGGTCTTGCCGGGGGAGTCTACCTCGCCCACTTGCTTCGCGTGTCTCTGGTCTTGGCATTACCTTGATTGTCTTGTGGCTTTGGCTTCCCTCCTCTGCTCTGCTCACTACAAGAAATATGTCAACTTGTGACCACCACTATTGGTCACTGAATGGTCATTGTTCTCCATTTGTGACATTTTCATGACCAAAAATAGAAGGTCAAAAGCTGGCCGTCGTAAACTGACATTAGCGACCTTAGATGTTTATTGACCAAAAAAGGTCGTACATTTAACGACCAATTATTTTGGTCGCTAGCAATCCGACCACACCACGTCAGATCCACCTTGGCAAGGTGACGTGGTAGAATTACGACCAAATGAAAAGGTCGTAGAATAGAATCAACCCAGTCCATTTGAGCCGTCTACATGGGCCAAGCCCAATAATTTAGCCCATTTAATGTTTTTTTTCTCTTTATTTTGCTTATCTGCATGGGCCTGGCCAAATAATTTGGCCTTTTATTTTCTGGGAATGGAGCCTTTTTCTAATGAATTTTTTTATAGTCCACTATTGTTTTGGGCCACAACCTTTTTACTCTAGTTCGAATTTGGGCCTTGGCCTTTTTATTTTCTGTTATGCAGCCTTTTACAAATTTTTTTCTTACAGTCATTTCTTTTTTAGGCCCAAGCCTTTTTGGTCTAATTCTTGTTTGGGCCTCGGCCTTCTTAGAGCCCAGGTTCTTATTTTGCATAACTATAAACAGCAAGGCCCAGCTGCACAAGTGATCCACAAGCCCAGGTTCAAACAGCAAGGCCCAGGTGCACAAGTGATCCACACAACTTCACAAAAAATAAACACAGGTTCACAAGATCACGTAACTTCACAGCTCCAAACTATTCACAGGTTTACAGCCATCAAACTGCTCCCAGGTTCCCAGCTCCAAAGACAAAATGCAACGAAATGCTCCAAACTCCCAGGTTCACAGCCATCAAAGAGATCTAAACTACGACAAACTTCTTAAGAGGTTCAAAGACAAACTGCACTTGAGAGCCATCAAACTGCATAAGAGGTTCACAGCCATCCAACTACCTTAGCTCCAAAGAGAGCCATCAAGTGGGCTAACTTCTCTTTTTGCTCTTGAGACTTCTTGCGCAGCAGCTCAAGTTCCTTGTCGCGTGCAGCTTCAGATTCTTCCACCTTCATCTTGATTGCCGCCAATTCTTCTTGCATCACTTCAGCTTGAAGCTCGGACCTTTCCAGCTTCTGCTCAAGGTCACGAACATGAGCAGCCACTTCAGCAGTTGCTTTGCCGGAGTTGTTCCTAGATGACTCGAGCCCAACATTCCTGAGGAATGTGCTTTTCTTGACTTCGGTCTTGAGCACTTCTTTGACAATTTCAACAACAGACTTTGGCTCTTCACCTTCTAGTACCGGCGCGTCCTTCATCTTTTCCATCTCAAGCTAGCGTATGGAGGAAAATGATAGGCATTAGTGGGAGATCTATTTCAAACCAGCACACAAATGGATTATTTGAAGTAACCAAACCAACACACAAAATCTATATAAGAAGATGATGACTCGTGGCCTGGAGACATGCAACTGGAACAATATGATCGCTTCATTAAGCCTAGAATGGTGGTTCTATATAAGATGACTTCCCGAGTGAGCCGATCATCAAACTAACATTCAGATCAAAATTCATCATATCATAAAAAATGCAAAAAATTGCTAGAGCAAGTTCTGATATCTTTGTTGAACTATCAAACGACATCAAAGCATGGAACATAGCGTGTGTTCTTGACTGGCTCTGAATCAAGCAGCATCAAAGCATCAAACAACATCAAACAGCATCAAAGCTGGCTGTGAATCAAACAGGGCTGAGGTTTCAACAAAGCATGGAGTAACTTACTATAGCAGTCTTGGCTGGCTCCAAAAACCCATGCTTCTTGCTGTTGTGGGTGGCCTTAAACAAGTAAATTGCAGACAGCTCCTCACCCTTACGCTCTTCTTTCTGAAATGTTTTTCAACAAAAATCAAAATGTTATTCAGCAAGAATCAGAAATGTTATTCAACATGGATCAAACGGTAAGGTCTTTAGAGAAAAGTTCTCACAGTGGCAAAAATGTGTGATGTGTAGTGCCTGGAACTAGTTCTCTGATTGTACACGACTTTTCCTCGATTCATCTTGTTCGACACACAGGTTCCCTACAAAAAAGCATACTGTCAGCATGATCTAGCACTAGCATATCATGTGTAGAACATAAAGCATCAAACAAAGCAGAGACAAACCTTGTGTCTTGGGGTAGACCACATCTCCACCAGAGCTTGCCATTCACCATCCGCCAGATCTGGCACCGGAGACTTAATGCTGACTTTGCTTGCGGCTACGAGATCAAAATACTTCTTCTTGATCTGATGGCGTCTGTTCTTTGAATTTTTTTGCATAATATCTTTGCACGCTGTCTTGATGGTCTTTGAGTCTGTGTTCATCTCAAAATTTGCCTACCAAGACAGCAAGCCAGGTAGGAAGAATATTAGTGATCATGCATAGGTGTAACAGAAAATAGATAGCACATTAACTATGAAACAAGTAGCTTACAACAACTTTCCCAATGTAGTTCTCCAATAGACTAGCATTTTTTTGTATAGCTTGAAGTGCAGAAGAACCGGAAGATGGTTTCTTGCAACGAGTCCATACTCAGAAGTAAGCTTTGCTGCATGTAGAGGCTTCTCTGGACGCTTCATCCCTTCGGCAATTTGGATAGGCACCTTGCTACCAAGCGACTTTGTGATTCTCTCTAGCCCTTTGCCCTTTCTAAGTCTAGTCTTGGTAGTCTTTGCATCTAAAAATGAAATTGAACTCATAAATTAGAATAGAAATCTACAAATGCCGGAATCGACAAAAGCATACATGATCATTCCATTTGGAAAATGCACTAGTAAAAGATAACATTGCAAAGGTCAACTTGCCTGATTGAAGCACAAGCTGCAGTTCTTCTTCATTCATGACATCATTCCTGTCAATAGAAGGTGCAACAGGGCTGAGGTATGTGTGGACAGTGCCTGCTTCATCAATGCAAATAGTTCCTCCTTCATCTAGGAAGACAGTGCCACTTCCATCCATGCTGAGAGTGGTTCCTTCATCCATGGGCGGCAACTCATCACCCATTTGCACCGAGGTCTCAGAGTCCATGCGCAGCAGACTTTCTTCATAGTCCATCACAGTCGCCATCTTTGCTTTCTGCCTTGTGACTCTATTAGGGGCAGGTTCATCAGGTTCCAGGATTCTCTTTTTTGTCCTGGAGCTGGGGCCATCACCCTTCTTGGAGGCATTGCAGCAGTTGTTTCTGAGCTCTTCTTCTTCTTGCTGACTGTCTTCTTAACACCAGGCCTCTTCGTCCTACATTCCTTCAGTGCCTCGTATAAACAGCATGGAAAAAAGCATTAGATCACAAGAGAAATATGTGAGCACAAGGAAACACATAGCATAAAAGAACCCCAACCCTCCAAGCAAGACATAGTTTGCACCTTAACAATCTTGTTCACTACAACATCATCCACTTCCTCTCCATCAATAACTTCATCCTCCTTAGGATTGTACTCTGGGTCATCATTGATAACTCCACTGCCTTCTTGAACCTCATCACTTCTACCTTCTTGTACACCATTTGTTTTCCTAATCATCGATGCTATTGCATCGATGCCGAGGGACTAGAACATCCGGTTGTTCCTCATGATATTTATAGCCCTAACCTTCTCGTACTCGGTGAGAGGCTCTTCTTTGCATGATAAAGGAAACATAACTATTAGGTGAATGTTTGGAATGCATGGACAGACAACCAAACATACCTTATGATATTTTATTATCATTTAATCCTAGTTATTCAGGTAAGGAAGACTAACAGCACACAGGCACAATTAAGCCAGCTTATTCAGATTGCAGCAATACATTTCACTTAGCATATTAAGACACAGATTTTATGAAACTGACAGCATAACCACAAGGAGCAAGTAGCATACCAACGGTTGGCCTCATGTTTGACCTTGTCCTCCTTGCCATGGATGATCTTGAGGTGGTGCTTGCAAAATAGAATAAACAACAATCAGATACAACAGGGATAAAGTAAGATCATGCACTTGTATCAATAAAGGAAAGCATTTGGACCATCATGCACATACAGTGATGTAGTGTTATTAATTAAGCAAACATGTAAGTACACTTAGCAAGCATGCATGTACACTGGAAATATATGTACACTAAACAAGCAAGCAAGCAAAGTAATACTGATAGAAACAAGCAAGCAATGAAGGAAATTGAAGAGAAGCAAGCAAGTACTATTGATACAAACCCTAATTAATAAGCAAGCAAGTAGCTTCTTCTCCATGTGCTATTGATACAAGAAAGTACTGCTAATGGAAACCCTAATTAAGCATGTATGCTAGCAAGCAACATGTATGTTAGCAAGCAAGCAACATGAACTAGTGAATTGGTGTCATGTACACATGCTTAGACAGTCTGACAGCAAGCTAGACGAATATATCATGAGGACCTTCAAAACAACTAGATGTTGCCACTAGTAAATCATGAAACAGCAGTACATGCAGAAGTACAAAAGAAGATGAAAAAATTATTCTCAACTTCTCAATAAGTTCCCGGTCTTTGCAACAACAACAACAACAACAAAAGGCCAGAGGGCCACACGGGACAGCCTCTATGCTGATAAGGAAATGCTCATATGACTCATGTAATTCGACTATAGCTTGGTGATTGAACACAACACCGTCTACTTAACACAGATTGCTTTTGTGTTTGAGTACAAAAAGAATGACATACCCGCAAAAAAGGCCAGATCATGGGCAGCCATAGAACAATATTACAACATCTTGGGCCAGCACAAGGCATCAGTTTCGATGAAATCAAAGGGAAATAAACTTCTAGTTTCATAGGGGTGAATCATGACGATGACAACATTCACTCGGCCATACATCTCATCAAAGAGATACGGCATAAACATTAGGTTCAGAAACATCAGTGACACAGTGCCCCGCTCACAAGAGCGGGTAAACACACCACGAACCAGACCAACGCACAAGCCCAATATAACCAAACACATAGCAAACCCACCCATAACCTCAAAACAACAGGAATGGGCAGCATGAGAGGCCCTGAGGGGCACCTTCTCCAAGTGCTACTGATACAAGCTAAGTAATTAAATCATACACAAGCAACATGAACCAGAGGGAGGTCTTCCTCTAACCTCATCCACTTCCTCATCCATCCCCATACCCTAAAATCATGCACTTCCTCTCCATCAAAATGAAACCTAAACCATGAGGGGGATCAAACAAACCACCAGGAGCTCCTAGATGAACATGAACAAGAACCACCAGGAGCTCGTAGATCGACCGAATCCTAACCCTAGATCGACCGAATCCTAACCCTAGATCAACCGAATCCTAACCCTAGATTGACCAGGAGGGGGATCTACTGAACCCTAGAAGACTGAGGGGAGAGGGGAGACGAGAGGGGTACTTGTCACCGTCGTCGATCGTTGATGATGTGGATGATGTAGCCACCGTCGCCGATGTAGTCGTTGTCATTGATGTAGTCGTAGCCGGGGCGGTCGATGTAGCCACTGTCGTCGAGGAGAGAGAGAAGGGTGGATTTGTTGTCGGGGAGGGCGGCGCACTGCGGTGCGGCGGGGCGGCGCAGCGGTGTGGCGGGGCGGCACGGAGCAGGGGAGGGACTGGGAGCGGGACGTCGCGGAGCAGGGAGGGGTGGCCCAGCGGCGTGGTGGGGCGGCGCGGAGAAGGGGAGGGAGTGGGAGCAGGGCAGCGCGGAGCAGGGTTCGTCAGGGAGGAGCAGAGGAGGGGCGGCGCTAGGGTTGCGGGGTGGGAAATGGGGAAGGGAGGGGAAATTTTGGGAGGGGAGGGGAGGGGATCCCGCGTGTTAGTGGGAGAGGGAGTGGTGGGTCCCGCCTGGTAGTGGGAGAGGGAGTGGAGGGAGTGGAGGGAAATTTTGGGAGAGGGAAATTTTGGTGGAGGGAAAATTTTGTTGTGGGAGGGAAGTTCTTTTGGGTTTGGGGCAGGCAAATTAGGTTTTTTGCAAACTTTGTAGGAATCATGGTTAAAATCATACCGAATAGCTCAAGAAAACACCGGTATTGCAAGTTTAGTATTTTTGCTAGTTGGTAGGCCACATTTGATGATGTGACGCGGAGGTCTCCCATTTTTTTTGAATTTTTTACGGTGTTTTCAAAAACCGGCCGATTTCGTCACGGCTGCCGTTCGAGGCTAGGGTTTGAGTCGTGCCAATCTGTTGTCAATTCTTTGATGAAATGCCTACCTGTGAAGCTAAAAATGATTTTTGGCAAAAATAACGGGCAAGCTATGGAGGACCCGCAGTTCAAATTCCAGCCGGTTCCAGCTGAATCTGCCGAAGGTGGTCTGAATGGCCGAGAGTAGCTATGAGGGTTGGAAATGCAAGCTTTTTGGAGACTGTCCATAAAATAGGGTCTACTTTGAGATAGATATGGAATGGTGCCGTTTGGGGTGACCCTCCTTGTAGCCGCTTCACGAAAAACGCATGTCTTTAGCATTCAAAAAATGAAAGGTTTTTTTGTTAAACAAGTTGGAACCTCGCTTTGGCAACACTGTTTGCCATCACAAGGCGGAGGCATGCGCCAAATTTGGGCATATTATCAAAAACTATTCAACGGATGCGGCCATATCATTGCTAGTTTGGCTTGAAAGCCCTGAATCTTTGTTCATGGTAGGTCGTTTTTAGGTCGTTTTTTAGAACACTTTTTCAAGAAAACGCCGGTATTGCAAGTTTAGTATTTTTGCTAGTTGGTAGGCCACATTTGATGATGTGACGCGGAGGTCTCCCATGTTTTTGTTTTTTTTTTGAATTTTTTACGGTGTTTTCGAAAACCGGCCGATTTTGTCGCGGCGGCCCTCCGTGGATAGGGTTTGAGTCGTGCCAATCTGTTGTCGATTCTTTGATGAAATGCCTACCTGTGAAGCTAAACATAATTTTTTGGCAAAAATAACGGGCAAGCTATGGAGGACCCGCAGTTGATACGTCTCCAACGTATGTATAATTTTTGATTGCTGCATGCTACTTTATCTACTGTTTTAGGCAATATTGGGCTTTATTATCCACTTTTATATTATTTTTGGGACTAACCTATTAACCGGAGGCCCAACCCAGATTTGCTGTTTTATGCCTATTTTAGCGTTTCGAGGAAAAGGAATATCAGACGGAGTCAAAACGGAACGAAATCAACTGGAGAAGTTAATTTTGGAAGCAAACCAACCAGATGTGCTTGGAGTGCACGTCAGCGGATCCCCGGGCTGCCCACGAGGGTGGGGGGCGCGCCCCTCCCCCCTGGGCGCACCCCCCTACCTCGTGAGCCCCCTGGAGGTCCACCGACGTACCCCTTACACCCATAAATACCTACGTACCCTAAAACTTCCAGAACAGAAAATAGATCAGGAGTTCCGCCGCCGCAAGTCTGTGTAGCCACCAAAAACCAATCGAGACCCTGTTCCGGCACCCTGCCAGAGGGGGATCCGATCACCGGTGGCCATCTTCATCATCCCGGGGCTATCCATGACGAGGAGGGAGTAGTTCACCCTCGGGGCTGAGGGTATGTACCAGTAGCTATGTGTTTTGATCTCTCTCTCTCGTGTTCCATCTATGGCACGATCTTGATGTATCCCGAGCTTTGCTATTGTAGTTGGATCTTATGATGTTTCTCCCCCTCTACTCTCTTGTGATGAATTGAGTTTCCCCTTTGAAGTTATCTTATCGGATTGAGTCTTTTATGAACACTTGATGTATGTCTTGCATGGGATAACCGTGGTGACAATGGGTTATTCTATTGATCCACTTGATGTATGTTTTGGTGATCAACTTGCGGGTTTCGTGACACTTGGGAACCTATGCATAGGCGTTGGCACACGTTCTTGACTCTCCGGTAGTAGCTTTGGGGCACTCTTTGAAGTACTTTTATGTTGGTTGGATGAATCTGAGATTGTGTGATGCATATCGTATAATCATGCCCACGGATACTTGAGGTGACAATGGAGTATCTAGGTGACATTAGGGTTTTGGTTGATTTGTATCTTAAGTTGTTATTCTAGTACGAACTCTTTTATAGATCGATCCGAAAGAATAGCTTTGTGGTGGTTTCATACCCGACCATAATCTCTACGTTTGTTCTCTGCTATTAGTGTCTTTGGAGTGACTCTTTTTTGCATGTTGAGGGCTTGTCATATGTTCTACCTATGTTATTATTGTTGAGAGAACTTACACTAGTGAAAGTATGAACCCTAGGCCTTGTTTCCTATCATTGCAATACCGTTTACACTCAGTTTTACCGCTTGTTACCTTGCTGTTTTTATTATTTCACATTACAAAAACCTATATCTACTATATATTTTGCACTTGTATCTTCATCTCTTCGCCTAACTAGTGCACCTATACAATTTACCATTGTATTGGGTGTGTTGGGGACACAAGAGACTTTTTGTTATTTGGTTGTAGGGTTGTTCGAGAGAGACCATCTTCCTCCTACGCCTCCTACGGATTGATAAACCTTAGGCCATCCACTTGAGGGAAATTTGCTACTGTCCTACAAACCTGTGCACTTGCAGGCCCAACAATGTCTACAAGAAGAAGGTTGTGTAGTAGACATCAAGCTCTTTTCTGGCGCCATTGCCGGGGAGGCTAGGTAAGTGAAGGTATATCTTTAGATCTTGCAATTGAATCTTTTTGTTTCTTGTTTTAGCACTAGTCTAGTTTATAAAAGAAAACTACAAAAAAAATGGAGTTGAGTTTGTCTCATACGCTTCACCTTTTTAATATCTTTTGTGAGTATGATGGAAAGGAAAATTGTGCTCAAGTGCTAGAAGAAGAAATCTATAGAATGTTTTTATATGATGAGCATGATTGCAATGTTGTTAGTATGAATTCCTTGAATATCCATGATGCTAATGATATGCAAAGCCACAAGCTTGGGGAAGCTATGTTTGATGAATATGATATATTTTGTCCCCCAAGCTTTGATGAGAAAATTTACTATGATGAAAGCATGCCTCCTATCTATGATGATTATTGTGATGATACGTATGCTATAAACAAGAAGTTTTCTTATGAGGAGAGTAGTAAATTTTCTATGCTTGTATATCATGAAAAGAATGCTTTAGGTGCTGGTTATATTGTTGAATTCATTCATGATGCTACTGAAAATTATTATGAGGGAGGAATATATGTTTGTAGGAATTGCAATAATGTCAAGTTTCCTCTCTATATGCTTAAATTCTTGAAGCTATGCTTGTTGTGCCATCCTATGATAGTTGATTATTGTTCCCATAAGTTGTTTGCTCACAAAATCCCTATGCATAGGAAGTGGGTTAGACTTAAATGTGCTAGTCATATGCTTCATGATGCTCCCGTTATGTTTCAATTCTTATCTTTTTTGTGAGCATCATTGTCATCATCATGCCTAGCTAAAAGGCATTAAAGAAAAGCGCTTGTTGGGAGACAACCCAATATTTATCCTTACTGTTTTTGTGTGTCCACATGATTATGCTACTGTAGTAATCATGTTTTATAGCTTTTGTTTCAATAAAGTGCCAAGTAGAACCTTTGGGAAGACGTGGGTGAAGTTTATGTGATCTTGCTGTGAAAAACAGAAACTTTAACGCTCACGAGAATAGCTGCCATTTTTTACTGGAGAGTGCTTTTAGGTTGATTCTTTTTGCAGATGATTAGCAGAAAAATTTCTCAGGTCCAGAAATTTATTTCATAATTTCTGGGGTTCCAGAAGTATACGTTTGATACAGATTACTACAGACTGTTCTGTTTTTGACAGATTCTGTTTTCTATGTGTTGTTTGCTTATTTTGATGCATCTATGGCTAGTATTAAGTGGTATGAACCTTAGATAAGTTGGAGTACAGTAGATATTACACCATTATGAATTTACAATGAGTTCATTACAGTACCTAAGTGGTGGTTTTATTTTCTTATACTAACGGAGCTTACGAGTTTTGTTTTGTGTTTTGTGTGGTTGAAGTTTTCAAGTTTTGGGTAAGGATTCGATGGACTATGGAACAAGGAGTGGCAAGAGCCTAAGCTTGGGGATGCCCAAGGCACTCCAAGGTCATATTCAAGGACAACCAAGCAACTAAGCTTGGGGATGCCCCGGAAGGCATCCCCTCTTTCGTCTTCGTTCATCGGTAACTTTACTTGGAGCTATATTTTTATTCGCCACATGATATGTGTTTTGCTTGGAGCGTCAATTTCTTTTGTTTGTTTTTGCTTGCTGTTAGTTAGAATTGTGTTTTGCCTCTTTAGTTTCAATAAAAAGGTCAAGGATAGCCTTTGACATGCTTATTTTGCTAGTTTGCATGTTGCTGTTTGAAAACAGAAAGTTTACCGCTGTTGCAAAAATTCCCTAGAAAAGTCAGAGCATGGTCTAACGTTGAATCTTTTTGAATATTGAGCTCTGACAAATTTATTACAGTGGGAATTTTAGTTCATAATTTTTGGAGTCAGGGAAGTATTGATACTGTTGCATTCTTTACAGACTGTACTGTTTTGGCAGATTGCTGTTATGATTGCATTGTTTGCGTATGTTAGCTTGTTTAATGATTCTATTTGAGGATAGGAGTATTAAATATGCAGAGGCATTTAGTATGCAATGTTTAATAATAATTTAAGTTATTTTCTACAGTATAATATGATAAGGTTTTGCATTGGTTTATACTAACCTATCTCATGAGTTCTTGTTGAGTTTGTTGTGAATGAAGCTTTTGATAAAAAGAGAAACCATGATATGAGAGGAATTACGGAGACACAAAAGTTCAAGCTTGGGGATGCCCAAGGCACCCCAAGATAATATTTCAAGAAGTCTCAAGCATCTAAGCTTGGGGATGCCCCGGTAGGCATCCCACCTTTCTTCTTCAACAACTATCCGTTAGTATCAGTTGAGCCTAAGTTTTTGCTTCTTCACATGAGTTGTGCTATCCTTGCAATATAGTTTTCTTTAGCTTTGCTTGCTGTTTGAATAAGTATCAATATCTTAAATTCTTTAATGAGAGAGAGCCTTACACAAATTGGAATTTGTTAGAATACTCTATGTGCTTCACTTATATCTTTTGAGCTTGATAGTTTTGCTCATAGTGCTTCACTTATATCTTTTTGAGCGTGATAATTTTTGCTCTAATGCTTCACTTAGATCTTTTAGAGCACGGTGGTGGATTTGTTTTAAAGAAACTTGATCTTTCATGCTTCACTTAGATTATTTTGAGAGTCATTAATAGCATGGTAATTTGCTTAATGTTAATATACTTGGTATTCAAGATATGTGAAACTTTCTTTTTGAGTGAATTAAATTAAGTTTGATGCTTGATAATTGTTTTGAGATATGGAGGTGATAATATCAAGTCGTGCTATTTGAATAGTTGTGAATTTGAGAAATACTTGTGTTGAAGTTAGCAAGTCCCGTAGCATGCACGTATGGTTAAAGTTGTGTAACAAATTTGAAACATGAAGTGTACCTGGCTTGTGCATCCTTATGAGTGGCGGTCGGGGACGAGCGATGGTCTTTTCCTAGCAATCTATCCCCCTAGGAGCATGCGCGTAGTACTTGATTTTTGATGGCTTCTAAATTTTTTCAATAAGTATATGAGCTCTTTTGACTAATGTTGAGTCCATGGATTATATGCACTTTTACCTTTCCGCCATTGCTAGCCTTTTCGGTACTGTGCATTGCCTTTCTCACATTGAGAGTTGGTGCAAACTTCGCCGGTGCATCTAAACCCCGTGATATGATATGCTCTTTCATACATAAACCTCCTTATATCTTCCTCAAAATAGCCACCATACCTACCTATTATGGCATTTCCATAGCCATTCCGAGATATATTGCCATGCAACTTTCCATCGTTCCGTTCATCATGACATACTTTACTTTTGTCATATTGCCATTGCATGATCATGAAGTTGACATCGTATTTGTGGCAAAGCCACCATGCATTATTTTTCATACATGTCACTCTTGATTCACTGCACCATCCCGATACACCGCCAGAGGCATTCATATAGAGTCTTGTCTTTGCTATAGATATCGAGTTGTAAGAAAAATAAAAGTGTGATGATCATCATTATTAGAGCATTGCCCTAGTGAGTAAAAGGATGATGGAGACTATGATTCCCCCACAAGTCGGGATGAGACTCCGGACAAAAAAAAAGAGAGAAAGGCCAATAAAAAAAGAGAGAAAGGCCAATAAAAAAATGAGAGAAAAAGAGAGAAGGGGCAATGTTACTATCCTTTTACCACACTCGTGCTTCAAAATAGCACCTTGTTCTTCATGTAGTGAGTCTCATATATTTGTGCTTCAAAGTAGCACCATGTTTTTCATATAGTGAGTCTCATAAATTGTCTTGTTTATACTAGTGGGAATTTTTCATTATAGAACTTGGCTTGTATATTCAAATGATGGGCTTCCTCAAAATGCCCTAGGTCTTCGTGAGCAAGCGAGTTGGATGCACACCCACTAGTTTTCTTTTGTTGAGCATTCATAGCTCTAGTGCATCCGTTGCATGGCAATCCCTACTCCTCATGTTGACATCAATTGATGGGCATCTCCATAGCCCGTTGATTATCCTCGTCAATATGAGACTTTCTCCCTTTTTGTCTTCTCCACACAATCCCCATCATCATATTCTATTCCACCCATAGTGCTATATCCATGGCTCGCGCTCATGTATTGCGTGAAGGTTGAAAGAGTTTGAGATTATTTGAGTATGAAACAATTGCTTGGCTTGTCATCGGGGGTATAGAAGTTGGGAACATCTTTGTGTGACGAAAATGAAGCATAGCCTAACTATATGATTTTGTAGGGATGAACTTTCTTTTGCCATGTTATTTTGAGATGACATAATTGCTTGATTAGTATGCTTGAAGTATTATTATTTTTATGTCAATATGAACTTTTATCTTGAATTTTTCGGATCTGAATATTCATATCACAATTAAGAAGATTTACATTGAAATTATGCCAAAGTATCACTCCACATCAAAAATTCTTTTTTATCATTTACCTACTCGAGGATGAGCAGGAATTAAGCTTGGGGATGCTTGATACGTCTCCAATGTATTTATAATTTTTGATTGCTCCATGCTACTTTATCTACTATTTTAGGCAATATTGGGCTTTATTATCCACTTTTATATTATTTTTGGGACTAACCTATTAATCGGTGGCCCAGCCCAGATTTGCTGTTTTCTGCCTATTTCAGTGTTTCGAGGAAAAGGAATATGAGACGGAGTCAAAACGGAACGAAATCAACTGGAGAAGTTAATTTTGGAAGGAAACCAACCAGATGGGCTTGGAGTGCACGTCAGGGGATCCCCGGGCTGCCCACGAGGGTGGGGGGCGCGCCCCCTACCTCGGGAGCCCCCTGGATGTCCACCGACGTACCCCTTTCACCCATATATACCTACGTACCCTAAAACTTCTAGAACAGAAAATAGATCGGGAGTTCCGCCGCCTCAAGCCTCTGTAGCCAGCAAAAACCAATCGGGACCCTGTTCCGGCACCCTACCAGAGGGGGATCCCATCACCGGTGGCCATCTTCATCATCCCGGCACTATCCATGACGAGGAGGGAGTAGTTCACCCTCGGGGCTGAGGGTATGTACTAGTAGCTATGTGTTTTGATCTCTCTCTCTCTCTCTCTCTCTCGTGTTCCATCTATGGCACGATCTTGATGTATCCCGAGCTTTGCTATTGTAGTTGGATCTTATGATGTTTCTCCCCCTCTACTCTCTTGTGATGAATTGAGTTTCCCCTTTGAAGTTATCTTATCGGATTGAGTCTTTTATGAACACTTGATGTATGTCTTGCGTGGGATAACCGTGGTGACAATGGGTTATTCTATTGATCCACTTGATGTATGTTTTGGTGATCAACTTGCGGGTTTCGTGACACTTGGGAACCTATGCATAGGGGTTGGCACACATTCTTGACTCTCCAGTAGTAGCTTTGGGGCACTCTTTGAAGTACTCTTATGTTGGTTGGATGAATCTGAGATTGTGTGATGCATATCGTATAATCATGCCCACGGATACTTGAGGTGACAATGGAGTATCTAGGTGACATTAGGGTTTTGGTTGATTTGTATCTTAAGGTGTTATTCTAGTACGAACTCTTTTATAGATTGATCCGAAAGAATAGCTTTGTGGTGGTTTCGTACCCGACCATAATCTCTATGTTTGTTCTCTGCTATTAGTGTCTTTGGAGTGACTCTTTGTTGCATGTTGAGGGCTTGTCATATGTTCTATCTATGTTATTATTGTTGAGAGAACTTACACTAGTGAAAGTATGAACCCTAGGCCTTGTTTCCTATCATTGCAATACCGTTTACGCTCACTTTTACCGCTTGTTACCTTGCTGTTTTTATTATTGCACATTACAAAAACCTATATCTACTATCTATTTTGCACTTGTATCTTCATCTCTTCGCCGAACTAGTGCACCTATACAATTTACCATTGTATTGGGTGTGTTGGGGACACAAGAGACTTTTTGTTATTTGGTTGCAGGGTTGTTTGAGAGAGACCATCTTCCTCCTACGCCTCCTACGGATTGATAAAACTTAGGTCATCCACTTGAGGGAAATTTGCTACTGTCCTACAAACCTGTGCACTTGCAGGCCCAACAACATCTACAAGAAGAAGGTTGTGTAGTAGACATCAGCAGTTCAAATTCCAGCCGGTTCCACCTGAATCGGCCGAAGGTGGTCTGAATGGCCGGGAGTAGCTACGAGGGTCGAAAATGCATGCTTTTTGGCGACCGTCCATAAAATAGGGTCTACTTTGAGATAGACATGGAATGGCGCCGTTTGGGGTGAGCCTCCTTGTAGCCGCTTCACGAAAAACGCATGTCTTTAGCATTCAAAAAATGAAAAACGGTTTTTTTGTTAAACAAGTTGGAACCTCGCTTTGGCAACATTGCTTGCCATCACAAGACGGAGGCATGCGCCAAATTTGGGCATATTATCAAAATCTATTTAACGTATGCGACCATATCATTGCTAGGTTGGCTTGAAAGCCATGAATCTTCGTTCAGGGCAAGTTGTTTTTTAGAACACTTTTCAAGAAAATGCTGGTATTGCAAGTTTAGTATTTTTGCTAGTTGGTAGGCCACATTTGATGATGTGATGCGGAGGTCTCCCATTTTTTTGATTTTTTGTGAATTTTTTACGGTGTTTTCAAAAACCGGCCGATTTTGTCGCGGCAGCGTCCGTGGCTAGGGTTTGAGTCGTGCTAATCTGTTGTCGATTCTTTGATGAAATGCCTACCTGTGAAGCTACAAATGATTTTTGGCAAAAATAACGGGCAAGCTATGGAGGACCCGCAGTTCAAATTCCAGCCAGTTCCACCTGAATTGGCCGAAGGTGGTGTGAATGGCTGGGAGTAGCTACGAGGGTCGGAAATGCATGCTTTCTGGCGATCGTCCGTAAAATAGGGTCTACGTTGAGAAAGACATGGAATGCCGCCGTTTGGGGTGACCCTCCTTGTAGCTGCTTCACGAAAAACGCATGTCTTTAGCATTCAAAAAATGAAAAACGGTTTTCTTGTTAAACAAGTTGGAACCTCGCTTTGGCAACATTGTTTGCCATCACAAGACGGAGGCATGCGCCAAATTTGGGCATATTATCAAAAACTATTCAACGGATGTGGCCATATCATTGCTAGTTTGGCTTGAAAGCCATGAATCTTCATTCATGGTAGGTCATTTTTGAGAACACTTTTTCAAGAAAAAGTCGGTATTGCAAGTTTAGTATTTTTGCTAGTTGGTGGGCCACATTTGATGATGTGACACGGAGGTCTCCCATTTTTTGATTTTTTGAATTTTTTACGGTATTTTCAAAAACCGGCCGATTTCGTCGCGGCGGCCGTCCGTGGCTAGGGTTTGAGTCGTGCCAATCTGTTGTTGATTGTTTACAAAAAACCATGTTTAGATGACACTATCATACTTGAGCATTAAACTTATATTGTTTCATAATGTTGTTGATTCTTAATGAACAATCTTAACGAAAAAACATGTTTTTGACAATCACAAAATGAAACTTATATTGTTTCATACATGAGCATGCACAAAAACCCATAATTTCATCTTTCATCCATGAGCATGCACAAAATATCAATTCCCATCAATTACCAAACCGAATATACATAATTAAGACACTGAATATTCATACTTAAGCATCCATAAGCATGCACAAAATTCAAACTAAGCTGGGCATTGCCACTTAACATTCCCACTTGATTTCTTAACATCTTCACTCGTTCTTCTCCTTATTTTCCTTCATCATCCTGATGCGCTCAGAGTGGCGAATGCCGACGCGGATGTACTCCTCTACCACAATTGGCATGGTCCTGTCGCCCAGCTGTGGAATCACCGGTGCCACTACCATCGCGAGGTCATCATTAGGCACCACCATCGCGAGGTCAGCGTCAGGCACCACAATCGCGAGGTCGTCGTCAGCCACCACCATAGCAGGGTCGCCGTCAGCCACGACCATAGCAAGGTCGTCATCAGCCAGAATAGGCTACACCTCCCTGCTCTGCTCCTCGTCATCCCCGCTCTGCTCCTCGTCATCCCCGCTCTGCTCCTCTTCTTGCCCGCTCTGCTCCTCATCATCCCCGCTGCTGCTCCCATTGCCTGGCCAAATGCAACAAAGTGTGAACATGGTGTTGTCATCATGCTGTTAGAGGAAGCCAAAAGGACAGGAAGAAGAGAGATAGACAGCTTACTGGCATCGTCGTCGTGCTGGTAGTACATGCGGCACATGGTGTTGTCTGATACGTCTCCAACATATCTATAATTTTTGATTTTTCCATGCTATTATATTACCCCTTTTGGATGTTTATGGGCTTTATTTTACATATTTATATCATTTTTGGGACTAACCTACTAACCGGAGGCCCAGCCCGTATTGCTATTTTTTTTGCCTATTTCAGTATTTCAAAGAAAAGGAATATCAAACGGAGTCCAAACAGAATGAAACCTTTAGGAACGTGATTTTTGGAACGAACGTGATCTAGAGGACTTGGAGTGCAAGCCAAGAAGCTGCCGAGGAGGCCACGAGGGTGGAGGGCGCGCCCACCCCCCTGGGCGCGCCCCCTATCTCGTGGGCCCCTCTGGCGGCCACCGACCTACTTCTTCCTCCTATATATACCCACGTACCCCGAAAACATCCAGGGAGCCAACGAAAAACAATTTCCAGCGCCATAACCTTTTGTATCCGCTTGATCCCATCTTGAAGCCTTCGCCGGCGCTCCGCCGGAGGGGGAATCGACCACGGAGGGCTACTACATCAACACCATAGCCCCTCCGATGAGTTGTGAGTAGTTTACCACAGACCTTCGGGTCCATAGTTATTAGCTAGATGGCTTCTTCTCTCTTTTTGGATCTCAATACCTTGTTCTCCCCCTCTCTTGTGGAGATCTATTAGATGTAAACTCTTTTTGCAGTGTGTTTGTCGAGATCCGATGAATTGTGGGTTTATGATCAAGTTTATCTATGAGAAATATTTGAATCTTCTCTGAATTCTTTTATGTATGATTGACTTCCACCATTGCTAGCCTCTTCGGTACCGTGCATTGCCATTTCTCACCTTGAGAGTTGGTGCAAACTTCACCGGTGCATCCAAACCCCGTAATATGATACACTCTATCACACATAAACCTCCTTATATCTTCCTCAAAACAGCCACCATACCTACCTATTATGGCATTTCCATAGCCATTCCGAGATATATTGCCATGCAACATTCCACCGTTCCGTTCATCATCATGACACGCATTACTTTTGTCATATTGCCATTGCATGATCATGTAGTTGACATCGTATTTGTGGCAAAGCCACCATGCATAATTTTTCATACCTGTCACTCTTGATTCATTGCACCATCCCGGTACTCTGCCGGAGGCATTCATATAGAGTCATATCTTGTTCTAGTTTTGAGTTCTAACTCATATGTTGTAATCAATAAAAGTGTGATGATCATCATTATTAGAGTATTGTCCCAAAGAAAAAAAATAAAGGCAAAAAAGAAAAAAAAGAAAGGCCAAAGGAAAAAAAGAAAAAAGAAAAAAAAGAAAAAATAAATAAAAAGGGGCAATGTTACTATCTCTTTTCCACACTTGTGCTTCAAAGTAGCACCATGTTCTTCATATAGTGAGTCTCATATATTGTGCTTCAAAGTAGCACCATGTTTTTCATATAGAGAGTCTCACATGTTGCCACTTTCATATACTAGTGAGAATTTTTCATTATAGAACTTGGCTTGTATATTCCTACGATGGGCTTCCTCAAATGCCCTAGGACTTCGTGAGCAAGCAAGTTGGATGCACACCCACTAGTTTTATTTTGTTGAGCTTTCATTCATTCATAGCTCTAGTGCATCCGTTGCATGGCAATCCCTACTCCTCATGTTGACATCAATTGATGGGCATCTCCATAGCCCGTTGATTATCCTCGTCAATGTGAGACTTTCTCTTTATTTTGTCTTCTCCACACAATCCCCATCATCATATTCTATTCCACCCATAGTGCTATATCCATGGCTCACGCTCATGTGTTGCGTGAAAGTTGAAAAAGTTTGAGATTATTTAAGTACGAAACAATTGCTTGGCTTGTCATCGGGGGTGTAGAATTTGGGAACATTTTTGTGTGATGAAAATGAAGCATAGCCTAACTATATGATTTTGTAGGGATGAACTTTCTTTAGCCGTGTTATTTTGAGAAGACATGATTGCTTTGATTAGTATGCTTGAAGTATTACAATTTCTTGTGTCATTATGAACTTTTATTTTGAATCATTTGGATCTGAACATTCATGCCACAATAAAGAAAATTACGTTGAGAATTATGCTAGGTAGCATTCCACATCAAAAAATTTGTTTTTATCATTTACCTACTCGAGGACGAGCCGGAATTAAGCTTGGGGATGCTTGATACGTCTCCAACGTATCTATAATTTTTGATTGTTCCATGCTATTATATTACCCCTTTTGGATGTTTATGGGTTTTATTTTACACATTTATATCATTTTTGGGACTAACCTACTAACCGGAGGCCTAACCCGTATTGCTGTTTTTTGCCTATTTCAGTATGTCGAAGAAAACGAATATCAAACGGAGTCCAAACGGAATGAAACCTTCGGGAGTGTGATTTTTTGAACGAAAGTGATCTAGAGGACTTGGAGTGCAAGCCAAGAAGCTGCCGAGGAGGCCACGAGGGTGGAGGGCGCGCCCACGCCCTGGGTGTGCCCCCCTATCTCGTGGGCCCCTCGGGCGGCCACCGACCTACTTCTTCCTCCTATATATACCCGCGTACCCTGAAAACATCCAGGGAGCCAACGAAAAACAATTTCCACCGCCGTAACCTTCTTGTCCGTGAGATCCCATTTTGGAGCCTTCGCCGGCGCTCCGCCGGAGGGGGAATCGACCACGGAGGACTTCTACATCAACACTATAGCCCCTCCGATGAGTTGTGAGTAGTTTACCATAGACCTTCGGGTCCATAGTTATTAGCTAGATGGCTTCTTCTCTCTTTTTGGATCTCAATACCTTGTTCTCCCCCTCTCTTGTGGAGATCTATTAGATGTAAACTCTTTTTGCGGTGTGTTTGTCGAGATCCGATGAATTGTGGGTTTATGATCAAGTTTATCTATGAGAAATATTTGAATCTTCTCTGAATTCTTTTATGTATGATTGACTTATCTTTGCAAGTCTCTTCGAATTATCAGTTTGATTTGGCCTACTAGATTGATCTTTCTTGCCATGGGAGAAGTGATTAGCTTTGGGTTCAATCTTGCGGTGTCCTTACCCAATGACAACAGGGGTTGCAAGGCACGTATTGTATTGTTGCCATCAAGGATAAGAAGATGGGGTTTATATCATATTGCTTGAGTTTATCCCTCTACATCATGTCATCTTTCTTAATGCGTTACTTTGTTCTTATGAACTTAATACTCTAGATGCATGCTGGATAGCGGTCGATGTGTGGAGTAATAGTAGTAGATGCACGCAGGAGTCGGTCTACTTGTCACAGACGTGATGCCTATATACATGATCATGCCTAGATAATCTCATAATTTTTCGCTTTTCTATCAATTGCTCGACAGTAATGTGTTCACCCACCGTAATACTTATGCTATCTTGAGAGAAGCCACTAGTGAAACCTATGGCCCCGGGTCTATCTTTTATCATATAAGCTTTCAATCTACTTTTATTTGCATCTTTACTTTTCCAATCTATATTAGAAAATAGCAAAAATATATTTATCTTATCATACTATCTCTATCAGATCTCACTTTCGCAAGTGGCCATGAAGGGATTGACAACCCCTTTATTGCGTTGGTTGCGAGTTCTTTGTTTGTTTGTGTAGGTGCGTGGGACTTCTGAGGAGCCTCCTACTAGATTGATACCTTAGTTCTCCAAAACTGAGGGAAATACTTACGCTACTATTGCTGCATCACCCTTTCCTCTTCAAGGAAAACCAAAGCAAGCTCAAGACGTAGCATTGTCAAACATCTTCACGGTGAACATGGTGTCACCGTCGTAGCGGAAGACAAGGAAGTGCCCGAGCTACAGCTCATGGGCTCGGGCGAAATGCTCCCAGTCGGGCCCTAAGTACATGTGGCCTTCGCCGTCGAACACCACCACCAGGTCCCACAGCCTGCGGCCCACTACCGGCCTCCCGCAGCTTCAGTTTGTGGGGCTCACGGCCGGCGAGCATCTTCGCAAACTTGTCAGGCAGCCTCTGCAGTGAGGGTCAAGTAGTGGTTAATTGTGCCAATCAAGCACTAGATAGCAGAGTGATGATAAAGAAATGAGTGATGATAAATATACCTACCTACTGCAAGATTTCTCAATTACGATCTCGAAGAACTCGAAACCTTCCAAGCCAGCCATCTCACTTCTCTGAAAAGCAGCATTGTAAATTAAACAACAGGACTATACATAAATAGGAAACAAGCACTTCAAAAAAGTAGAATATTTATTACATGTGTTTGCCAGGGCCAACAAGAATAACAATAGCAACAACAACATCATCAGGTGACCACCAACAGCAACAACACTAAAATCTACTATAAATGGACCAGAACACAGCTTGAACCATATCTACTATAAATGGACCAAAAGCTATAAACAGGACACAACTATAAACAGGACTGGACATTGTTCCATATCTATAAATGAACATATCTAAACATTGGCATAAATGATAGAAAATATCCCTATCTAAACCCATCCATATCCGAATATTGGCATAAACATATCCGAACATATCTATAAATCTACTATAAATGGCAATGGCCTCAATTTGCAGAACACATAAACCCATCCATCAAAATATTGTTTCTGAACATTGGCATCAAATCAAGACAAACACTGAATTAACATGCACAAATGACAGAAAAGGTATTAAGGCACAAATATACTACAATCAATATATAACAACCAACATTTCAATCCATGGACACCAAATGACAGAAGAGGTATTAAGGCACATTTTCAGAAACTATCAAATTTGGACAGATATGTTCATAAGTAGAGATATATGGATAACAACCATCAAATTTCTAACATCTCCAGTTTACTTAACCACACAAATCATTGAAAGAAACATAAAACAATCTCTATAAATGAACATAGAAATTGAACCACACAATGTTCAGTCACACTGCACAAATATTCAATCTCAATCTCAATGGCAAAAAAATTTGCTACTATAAAAGGACCATATCTGCCCATGTCTACTATAAAAGGCATATCTGCCCATATCTATAAATGAACATATCTATATCTATAAATGAACACTAACCCTAGTCCAACCCATATCAGAGAGAAGTACATCAGTGGAGAACATCAGTGGAGAACCATATCCTCTTGACTTGAGCAGAAGCCTAATCCAACACTAATCCAACCCTAATCAGCTTAGTTAAACACAACAACAGCGACGGCAAGAACCCTAATCCAACCCTAATCAAAACCTAATCCAACAACCCTAATAAAACCTTAATCCAATCAATTCAACCCTAATTCAATGGAGTCGAACCCTAACCTAAACAGCTGCAGAAAACCAAATGGAGAGGAAGGAGTCAGCAGCGGATTCATACCTCTGCGGGAGAGGAAGGAGTCAGCAACGGCGGCGACGGTGGCTGGGAGGAAGAGGAGCAGAGCGTCGCCGTCGATGGAGGAGAAGGCGATGCCGTTGCTTTCAATGGAGGAGAAGTGGATGCCATCGCCGTCGATGGAGGAGAAGGGAGGAGAAGTGTCGGGCAATTGACAGGCAGTTTAGATTAGGGTTCTGTTTAATATAGAGAGGGGGAGTGGGTCCCACTTGTCAGCCAGTTCTATTTGATACAATAAAATGTTCTTCTACTCAGCCAACAACCTCTTCCTAGCCCAGTGGTATAAAGCAAGTGAAATAAGCGCTCGGTTGTAGGTTTGAGCCCCCGCTCGCGCATTATTTTTTGGTCGCATATCTGATGGAGCCGCGCGTGGGAGCAGACGGGTGTCTGATGGAGCGCGCCAATATTCTTTTGCTAGCTCGTGGATTCAAGTATATACTGAAACAACTAGGCATATTATCAACATTCTCTTGCTAGCTCAGTGGTTCTGGACAGGGTGAAACATGCGCTTGGTAGTGGGTTTGAGTCCCCGCTCGCGCAATTTTTTATATTCAGACATAATTTAGTTTCTATATAGTTAAAGCAACAACATCTCAATTTAGTTCAAAAACTTCATGAAAAATATTTTGCAATCTTCAAGCATTACAAAAAACAACATCACTATCTGCATTGTATCAAAACAACAGTCCTCCATCATCATTTTGCAAAATATTCAGTTCAAAATATTCAGACACCATCATTTTGCACCAAAACAACAGCCCTCCATCACATCATTTTGCACTATACCAACAACAACATATTCATTAACACAACCAAAAACAACATCACTATTTTGGACCAACATCATTATCTCTGAAAATAGTATGAAAACCAGCTCTGAAAACAACATCTCAATTGAGTTCAAAAAAATTCAGGATCATTACAACATCATTTTGCATTACAACTTCAGGATCACATCACAACCAACAGTTCTGACAAAACTAAGAAAATGGCACCAAAACTACATCACTAGAGCCACTATGCATTTTGCCTCTCCATCACTAGAGCCATCATGATCACCAAAACTACATGATTTTCCTTGAAACATCATCTGCCTCTCCATCACTATAACCATCAGTCTCATGCATTTTCCTACCTGAAGAAAATTGTAGTACAAAAACTAAATCAGGAACATGTATGTTGGTGTTCTGGGAACGGGGGTCCCAGACTTGCCTGCCTGCGGCTTGCGGCGTGGCTAGAGTGGTAGCCCAGTACGGCCCATCTTCATCAGCGCAAACTCAAGACCCTCGCGAGGGGCCAAGCCTCACGGGGCGGACGACACAAGGCTTCCTCAGGAGCGGCCTCGCCAGGTAGGCTCGCGAGGAGGCGGAGAGGTCAAGGCAAGGGTACCTTGCGAGGTACTCGTGATGCAAGCCGTGACGATCGAGACCAGGCGGGCGCCGGTCTGCGCAGTGTCCTTGTTTCCTCTTTGGTGCAAAGGGGGCAAACATAGATGTGGAGTACCGAGGCATCAGGCAAAGGTTACCATTCCAATGCAACGAGACCAAGACCAGCAAGGCGGCAGGATGGAGGTCACCGTGGAGCCCAAGACGGTGTCATCACCACTGCCTTTGGCAGCTGAAGGCCAACTTTAGTCAGGATAACTTGTACTAGATGTTCCCCTTCAAAATGGCCATTGTTGGCGCCCTTCCCGCTCAATATTTGGGAAGAAGACCAGGGCCTCTATAAATAGGGCTAGTCACCGCAGTAGAAGCCATGGAGAATATCATCTAAGGACAGGGAGATCCACCCCAAGTAGAACACCGCATCAGCTCAAGAACACCTCTCGTGAGGCAGTTCTTCCTTTGTACTGTTCATCATCTACCCCTGAGGCAATCCACCACACCACACACTGGAGTAGGGTATTACACCACAACGGTGGTCCAAACCAGTATAAATCTTGTGTCCCTCGTGTTGTTCATTGTTTAGCTTAGATTCTCGTGAGGCGATCAGATGCGGATTGGTAGGGGGAAGATCTTCGCACGCACCCCAGAGTTCAAACCTTAAGGGTCTACCGGAGCCCAACATCTGACATTTGGCGCGCCAGGTAGGGGTGCGCCGGAATCTTTGTTCCGCTGTTCCGTGTTCATTCACCTGTCGTGTCCATGGCTGACGCTCGCCGGGCCCGTCGGCAGGTGTCCCTGTCGTTCCCCGTCGCCTGCTTCCAACGCCGCCACCGGCCCGACGGGGAATGAGCAGCAGGCCTCGTCGCTACATCCTTAGGTGCGGTGGGAAGGCCACACCGCCACCCCGTCACTGACTCTAGTTGGTTCATCGTCCCATGCCCGTCGCGCCCCCACGGACGCGCACGCCGCGTTGCTCCTGGCGCGTGAGCTCCTGCACCACCACCCCGTCGACGATCTCTACGAGGAGTGGCTCGCTCGCATCACCGAGCTTGTCAGCATCGCAGGGAGCTCCCCTGCGCCGTCCCTGTCGCTGCCTCACCCTCCGTCCTGCGCGGGTGGTGCAGCCCAGGAGGTGCCTCCGCCACCTCCTACCCAAGAAGGCGCCCCGGCTCCAAGGCGTGCAGCCCCGGGACAAGATCCATCGCGTCCAGCGCCCGCACGAAAAGAAAGGAGCTGCCAAGAAATCCCTCGTCCCCAAGAAGGTGCTCGCGTGCTCCCGGCACCAGCACGCCATGATCGCATCCCTGCGCCAGCATGTCAAGACCCCGCGCAGCTGAAGGCAGCTGCGCGTGGGAATCACCAAGAGCAAGCCCCGCATCAACAGAGAGCTCCAGTGGCCACCGCAGGCTGCCGCGCCTTCACCACCGAGCTACGCAGTGTTGCCTGGCTGGGCAAGTTTAAACCTGACCTGCGCCCTCGCTACGACGGCACTGCCGACCCTGCGGAGTTCCTGCAGCTCTATGAGCTGGGCATCGAAGCCGCCAACGGGGACGAAAAGGTCATGGCGAATTGGTTTCCCATGGCACTCAAGGACGGTGCCCGCACCTGGCTCCTGAATCTTCCTCCTGGCACGATCTCCTCCTGGGAAGAGATGCGCACTCACTTCATCGCTAACTTTCAGGGCACTCGTGACCGTCCGCCGGCCGTGGGTGACCTGCGCCGCATCAAGAAGCAACCCGGGGAGACTTTGCAGAAGTACATCCAGCGCTTCAACAGCGCTCGCCTCAAGATTCCCAAGGTGACCGAGGAGGCCATCATCTCGGCGTTCTCTGACGGCGTCCACGACGTCAAGATAAAGGAGGAACTGGCAATCCACGAAGATCTGTGCACGTCTCTGGAGTTGTTCAACATAGCAACCAAGTGCGCAAGGGCTGAGGAGGGACGCCTCTCCCTTCTTGAGCTCCTAGCTGCAGATCCAGAAGAGAAGAAAGCCAAGGCCAAGGATGTGAAGCGCAAGGGAGCAGCTGTGTGATGACCCACAAGTGTAGGGGATCAATCGTAGTCCTTTCGATAAGTAAGAGTGTCGAACCCAACGAGGAGCAGAAGGAAATGATAAGCGGTTTTCAGTAAGGTTTTCTCTGCAAGCACTGAAATTGTAGGTGATAGAGAATTTTGTGATAAGATAAATAGTAACGAGTAACAAGTAAATAAAGTAAATAAAGTGCAGCAAGGTGTCCCAATCCTTTATGTAGCAAAGGATAAGCCTGGACAATTTCTAATAATGAGAAACGAGCTCCCGAGGACACATGGGAATTATCGTGAAGCTAGTTTTCATCACGTTCATATGATTCGCGTTCGGTACTTTGATAATTTGATATGTGGGTGGACCGGTACTTGGGTACTGCCCTAACTTGGACAAGCATCCCACTTATGATTAACCCCTATTGCAAGCGTCTGCAACTACAAAAGAAGTATTAAGGTAAACCTAACCACAACATTAAACATATGGATCCATATCAGCCCCTAACGAAGCAACGCATAAACTAGGGTTTAAGCTTGTGTCACTCTAGCAACCCATCATCTACTTATTACTTCCCCATGCCTTCCTCTAGGACCAAATAATGGTGAAGTGTCATGTAGTCGACATTCACATAACACCACTAGAGGAAAAAACAACATACATCTCATCAAAATATCGAACGAATACCAAATTCACATGACTACTAATAGCAAGACTTCACCCATGTTCTCAGGAACAAACGTAACTACTCACAAAGCATAGTCATGTTCATAATCAGAGGGGTAATAATATGCATAAAGGATCTGAACATATGATCTTCCACCAAGTAAACCAATTAGCATCAACTACAAGGAGTAATCAACACTACTAGCAACCCACATGTACCAATTTGTGGTTTTGATACAAGATTGGATACAAGAGATGAACTGGGGTTTTGAGAGGAGATGGTGCTGGTGAAGATGTTGATGGAGATTGACCCCCTCTTGATGAGAGGATCATTGGTGATGACGTTGGTGATGATTTCCCCCTCCCGGAGGAAAGTGTCCCCAGCAGAACAGCTCTGCCGGAGCCCTAGATTGATTCCGCCAAGGTTCCGCCTCGTGGTGGCGGAGTTTCGTCCCGTAAGCTTGCCCACGATTTTTTCCAGGGTAAAAGCGATGATATAGCAGAAGATGGACACTGGAGTCCCACCAAGGGGCCCAGGAGATAGGGGGCGCGCCCTATATGGGGTGCGCCCTCCTATCTCCTGGACAGGGTGTGGGCCCCCTGGTGTATTTCTTTCGCTAAAAAATTCTTATTAAATCCAAAAAGATGTTTCGTGGAGTTTCAGGACTTTTGGAGTTGTGCAGAATAGGTTTCCAACGTTTGCTCCTTTTCCAGCCAGAATTCCAGTTGTCGGCATTCCCCCTCTTCATGGTAAACCTTGTAAAATAAGAGAGAATAGCCATAATTATTGAGATATAATGTGTAATAACAGCCCATAATGCAATAAATATTGATATAAAAGCATGATGCAAAATGGACGTATCAACTCCCCCATGCTTTGACCTCACTTGTCCTCAAGCGGAAGCCGAAATCGAAAAATATGTCCACATATTTATAGATAGAGGTGTCGATAAAAATAAAATACGGACATGAGGGCATCATGATCATTCTAATAACAGCAACATATATAGATTTTGTCATACGATTTCCTATGCTCAAGTGACAATCAATTCACAATGTCAAGTATGGTTCAAAAACTTCATTGGGAACTAACAAACTATAATCTCAGTCATTGAAGCAATTGCAATTTATCATAACATCAGAAAGAGTCAACAATAGAGCTTTTCAGCAAGTTCACATACTCAACTATCATGTAGTCTTCTATAATTGATAACACTCACGCAATACTTGTGGTTATGGAGTTTCAGACGGACACTAAGAAAGATAGGGGCTTATTGTGTTGCCTCCCAACATATTCACCTTTAGGTGATGTCAACAATAATAGCCCATGCTAACTTACATCCAATTGGATATATGTATCACGATCTTTCAAACACGAGGAGCTTGCCAAAGGATAAAATGAAAAAGGGAAAGATGAGGATCACCTTGACTCAAGCATAAAGTAAAAACATAAAGCAAAAGATAGGCCCTTCACAGAGGGAAGCAGAGGTTGTCATGCGCGTTTAGGGTTGATGCACAAAATCTTAATGCAAAAGAATGTCACTTTATATTGCCCCTTGTATGTGGACCTTTATTATGCAGTCCGTCGCTTTTATCACTTCCACAACAAGTTTGTACGAAGCTTATTTTCTCTGCACTAGTAAGTCATACATATTTAGATAGCAATTTTTATTGCTTGCACCGATGACAACTTACTTGAAGGATCTTACTCAATCCATAGGTAGGTATGGTGGACTCTCATGGCAAAACTGGGTTTAAGGATATTTGGAAGCACAAGTAGTATCTCTACTTGGTGCAAGGAATTTGGCTAGCATGAGGGGGAAAGGCAAGCTCAACATGTTTCGAAGGTCAATGACAATATACTTTAACTGAGATGTCGGAAAACATAAACCATTACATTGTCTTCCTTGTCCTACGTCAACTCTTTTAGCTTGTCATACTTAATGAGTGCTCCCAATTATAAAAGGTGTCCAAGATAATATATTTATATGTCAACCCCTCTTTCGTTATCACTTCCTATTAATTGCAACGATGACCAAAACTACGTTCATCAACTCTCAACAATTTTTATGCCTCATACTTTCTATATGTGAAGTTATCACTATCCATAAGATCAATATGAACTCTTTTATTCTTTACACTTTCTCAAGATCATAGCAACATAGCAAAGCCCTTGACTCAACCTCCCCCAATCTTGGCAGTTGCCAAGGGGAGTGCCCATACCCATGTTATTATGTCGTCAGAGGTGATGGAGGTGGTGATGATGTCGATGGATAATCACACATTGAGCGTAAAAGTTCCTCCAACTTGCGGATAATGCCCTTAAGCCTAGCAATATGATCCTTCAACAGAATATTCTCCTGTGTGAGATACTTGTTCTGTATGCGAGCTAACTCAATCATCTTGAAAGCTTCAATCTCTGTTGGAGTAAAGAGGTTAGGTAAAGGTTGAGGGATGTCTTCTTCTTTCACCGCCGGAGCTTGAACCTCCATGGCCTTCTTGATCCCTTCATCCTTGTTGATCTCTTCTGGTTCTTCTCTTTTTAGCTCTATCTTTAATAGCCAAGCATCCTTGTCTTCGTTGTTGGAGGTGGGCGACGTCATGGTGCTCTTGATCTGAAACAGAAACAACTCGAAACGAAAACAGAGGATATTTGCGTGATACGGTGGTCAAAACCTTCGGGAGTATATATAATCAATTTTTACCGACAAAAATACGTAATATGCAGGAAAACGGAGTCCGGGAGGCACACGAGGTGCCCACGAGACAGAGGGGTGCGCCCTATAGGGGGGGGGCGCCCTCCACTCTCGTGGGGGCCTCGTGTCCCTTTCGGACTACTTCTTTCTTCCTAAAATTCTTAAATATTCCAAAACTGATAAAAATTGCCATTGGAGTTGTTTTGGAGTCGGTTTACTTACCGTACCACATACCTATACCTTTTCAGAATCTGGAACGTTCTGAAAAGTGTCCCTTATGTATTCCTCAGGGGTTACGGTTTCAATAATATTAGTTTGAACATTGATAGGATTACCTGAAATATAGTGTTTAATTCTTTGACCGTTTACCACCCTTGGACTTGTGCCTTCGAAGTTGTTGATTTTTATAGCACCAAAACGACAGACCTCCTCGATAACGTAGGGACCTTCCCATTTTGAGAGAAGTTTTCTTGCAAAAAATCTTAAACGAGAGTTGAATAATAAAACATAATCTCCTATGTTAAACTCACGCCTTTGTATCCTCTTACCATGCCAGCGTTTGACTTTTTCTTTGAAAAGCTTGGCATTCTCATAGGCTTGGGTTCTCCATTCATCAAGTGATCTAATATCAAACAACCTCTTCTCACCGGCAAGTTTGAAATCATAATTGAGCTCTTTAATAGCTCAATATGCCTTATGTTCAAGTTCAAGAGGTAAATGACACACTTTTCCATAAACCAGCTTATATGGAGACATACCCATAGGATTTTTGTATGCAGTTCTATAGGCCCATAATGCATCATAGAGTATTTTGGACCAATTCTTTCTAGATCTATTCACAGTCTTTTGCAAAACTAATTTGATCTCTCTATTGCTCAACTCTACTTGACCACTAGACTGCGGATGATAAGGAGATGCGATTCTATGATTGACATCATACTTAGCAAGCATCTTACGGAAAGCACCATGAATAAAATGTGAACCACCATAAGTCATAAGATATCTAGGGACTCCAAACCTCGGAAAAATAAGTTCTTTAAGCATTTTAATAGAAGTGTTATGACCAGCACTACTACTTGGAATAGCTTCTACCCACTTAGTAATGTAATCAACAGCAACTAAAATATGTGTATAACCATTAGAGGCAGGAAAAGGTCCCATATAGTCAAAGCCCCATACATCAAATGGTTCAATAACAAGAGAATAATTCATAGGCATTTCTTGACGTCTACTAATGTTACCTATTCTTTGGCATTCATCACAAGATAAGACAAACTTACGAGCATCTTTGAAGAGAGTAGGCCAAAAAAACCCAGATTGTAGTACCTTGTGTGCAGTTCTATCTCCAGCGTGGTGTCCTCCATAAGATTCAGAGTGACACTTATGTAGAATCGGATCCTGTTCATGCTCAGGAACACAATGTCTAATAACACCATCTACTCCCTCTTTATAAAGGTGTGGATCATCCCAGAAGTAATGTCTTTAATCATAAAAGAACTTTTTCTTTTGCTGGTATGTGAAACTAGGCGGTATAAATTTAGCAACAATGTAATTAGCATAATCAGCATACCAAGGGGCAGTACGAAAAGCATTAACGACCGCTAATTGTTCATCAGGGAAGCTATCATTAATAGGCAGTGGGTCGTCAAGAACATTCTCTAACCTAGACAAGTTATCTGCAACGGGGTTCTTAGCTCCCTTTCTATCAATAATATGCAAGTCAAATTCTTGGAGCAAGAGAACCCATCTAATGAGTCTAGGCTTAGCATCTTTCTTTTCCATAAGATATTTAATAGCAGCATGATGAGTGTGAATAGTAACTTTGGAATCAACAATATAAGGTCTAAACTTATCACATGCAAACACAACTGCTAAGAACTATTTTTCAGTAGTAGCATAATTTCTCTGGGCAGTATCAAGAGTCTTACTAGCATACTAGATAACATTCAATTTCTTATCGACTCTTTGCCCTAAAACAACACCTACAGCATAATCACTAGCATCACACATAATTTAAAAAGATAAACTCCAATCAGGCGGCTGAACAATAGGTGCAGTGATCAAAGCTTTCTTAAGTACTTCAAATGCTTCTACACAATCATCATCAAAGACAAAAGGTATATCTTTTTGCAATGAATTAGTCAGAGGCCTAGAGATTTTAGAGAAGTCCTTAATGAACCTCCTATAAAAACTGGCATGACCAAGGAAACTTCTTATACCTTTTATGTCCTTGGGACATGGCATCTTTTCAATAGCATCAACTTTGGCTTTGTCAACTTCAATACCTCTCTCGGAAATCTTATGCCCCAAGACAATGCCTTCATTAACCATAAAGTGACACTTTTGCCAATTCAGGACGAGACTAGTGTCTTTGCATCTCTGCAAAACTCGATCAAGGTTGCTCAAACAATCATCAAAAGAGGATGCATAAATGGAGAAATCATCCATGAATACCTCACAAATCTTTTCACAAAAATCAGAGAATATAGCCATCATGCATCTGTTGGATTTCGGGTTCCGGCAGACCCTTAAGGTTCGAACACTTGGGTGCGCGTGGAGATCACACCCTCAGCCTACCCATGTTTCACCGCCTCGCTAGGATCTAAACTACACGAAGAACAACACAAGGGACACAAGATTTATACTGGTTCAGGCCACCATTGTGGTGTAATGCCCTACTCCAGTTTGTGGTGTGTGGATTGCCTCTAGGGCTGATGAGGAACAGTACAAGGGAAGAACAGCCTCGCGAGGGTCTGTTCTTGGTTGGTGCGATGAACTGCTAGGGGAGTTTAGTCGTCTCTCTCTCTCTCTCTCTGTCTTGGATGTGGATCCAATCAGATCTCCCTTCTCTTTCTCTCTCCCCCTACCCTGTGGGTGGCTAGTCCTATTTATAGGCGAAGGCCCCGGGCCTCTTCCCAAATATTGAGCAGGAAGGGCACCAACAATTGGCCATTTTGAAGGGGAACATCTAGTACACTTATCCTGACTAAAGATGGTCCTCGCCTGCCAAAAGACCCTAACGATGACGCTGACTTGGGCTCCACGATGACCTCCGCTCGGCCGTCCTGCTGGTCTTGGTGTGGTTGCACCGAAATGGTTGCCTTTGCTTGATACCCTTGCCTGCGCTTGCCCCCTTTGCACCAAAGGGGAAACAAGGACTCTGCGCAGGCCGGCGCCCGCCTCGCGCCCGCCTGCGCTTTGGTCGTCATGGCTTGCGTCATGGGCACCTCGTGAGGTACCCCGCCTTGATCTCTCTGCCTCCTCGCGAGCCAGCCTGACGAGGCCGTGCCTGAGGAAGCCTCCTGTTGTCCGCCCCGTGAGGCCTGGCTCCTCACGAGGGTCTTGAGCATGTGTTGACGAAGATGGGCCATATTGGGCCACTCCTTGAGCCACGCCGCAGGCCGCAGGCAGGCAAGTCTGGTTACCCCCATTCCTAGAACGCCGACAGTAGCCCCCGGGCCCAAGGCGCGCTTGGACTTGGCTTAGTAGAGAAGCAAAGAGGCAAGTGCGAAGCGCCGTGGGCCCCAATAGCCTACGGCCTTGGGTGCCGTGTGGCGGTTGATTGGACGTGGGCGTCCTGGCTCCCCCACGATGCCTCGGCATCTGCACAAGCTGATAAGGGAGCGGTACCTGTCCAGGCTTACCTTCTTTGCCTTCTCCTTCACCGCCCAGATCTCCTTTCTTGCTCCTGTCCTTCTTGCTTCCGAAATCTCCAGATCCACTCCAACTCTGCATCCTAGCAACGCATGGCGCCTCGCCAAACCCCGGCCGGAGCATGGTACTCGCCCGCCTTGGATCCTTCGAATGTGTCAGAGAAGAGTCTTGCTCGGATGCGCCAGATGATGGCGACGCAAGGCCACGACGGGGCGGCCGCGCTCAAGGTCGGCACCGCCCTTCCTGAGGGTAGAGGGAGCACCTTCTACCTGCTCTTCGTGAGCGCCATCGCCGCCGGTCTGGTGCCCCCCTTTTCCGAGTTCTTCCTTTCTGTTCTTAACCATTACAATCTGCAAGCCCTGCACCTCCATCCCAACTCCGTTCTTCTCCTGGCGATTTTCGCCTACTACTGCGAGGCTCATGTTGGGGTGAGGCCTTCGGTGGCCTTGCTGCGCCATTACTTCTACCTCCGGGTCTCCCGTGGCTCCATCACCGCGTGCGCGAGCTTTATCACGCACGGTAGCTCTAACGCCATCTCAAAGCCCGGGAAGAGAATTGAGGGCTTCAGGAGCAAGTGGGTCATGGTGGATGCTGGGCGCACCTGCTCCCGGCTGATTCTGCCCACGGGGCAGCCCAAATCTGCTGACGATTGGTCCCGCGCCGAGCTCGTCGATCCCCGCGCGAGGCTGGTGCTAGAGAAGATGGACGCGGACCTGTGGCCGGATAACATGGCGACGGCGAAACTGACCGGGGCGTCGCTCTTGAGGGAGTTCCTGGAGCATCGGGTGGCACCGCTTTGAGAACACTCGCTCCCGCTGTGGAAGCTTGGGAGGGCCGATGCCGCCCTCCGCTCGAACCCCGATGCCCTGGCCAACGAGGATCTGGCCGCGGTTCTCCAATCCTTGGTTGGGGGACGTGGTGAGGTTGGAGGATGCAGCCCGTGCCCTTGTTCCTTCGAGATGATTGGGAGCAGGTGGTGAACTCCATGTCCGCTTTCGACAAGGGCGGGCCTATGCCCGCGGAGGTTCCTGAGGCCCCGGCGGCCCTGGCGACGGTGAATGTGTCCTCCAGCGACTCCAGCGGAGAGGAGGAAGATGATGAGGAGGAGGACGAGGAGCCCGATTCGGAGGCGACCGACGGGGAGTCGAGAACGCCCCTTCCTCAGCGTAGGTCCCGCACTCTTTGCCTCATGCCGGATGTCGACGAGGACGGCGATGAGTGGGGTGGCAAGAGCTCGCCCTGATCCCGAAGAAGGACAGGACTGGGTTGGTTCCCCGCGGGTCTGCTCTGGCTCCGAGGCGGTCTGCTGACGCGCCTCCTGCTCCTGAGCCTCTTGAGGTTGATCCCAGCATCCGGCTCTCGGGCTTCAAGTTCGGCCAGAGGTTGCTTGAGCCCGCGAGCGATGACGAGTAAGTGCTCGACTCTTGTTTTGCTTCCTGCTTTGTTGTTGAGACTTGACGTCCATATTCCTTGGCTAGGCCGGTGCCTGTGGCGAAGAAGCTGAAGGGGGCTCCTGAGGCTTCGTCTGAGGCAAAACCCCCATCCGCGGGAGAAGGGCACGACAAGACGCGGGCCTCTCCTGCCAGATCATCCTCGCGAGGCCTGGCAGGGCTAGCTGGAGTGAGCTCAGCCCCAATGGCCCAAGCGACTCCCGAGGCATCCGTGCCAAACGCCACTGCCGCAGTCATCGGGGCGCAGAAGGTCCTTACCCCTGGTGTTGTGATCATGCTGCCGTCTTCTCCTCCTACTCCACCAACCGCTGTCTCTCCGGCTCCCCCTACTGTCCTGGATCGTGCTACTACTGAGCTGGACCGGCTGCGGAAAGATCTTCTGGGCGCCGACCCTCGCTTGGTGGCCGGGCGCCTGGAGCTGGTCTCTAGTTGGGTACGCTCTGATGCTTTAGTCCGGGCGGCGCTGGCTCAGGCTGTGACAGCTTGTCATGAGGAGAAGCAGGCCACCCTCGAGGCAAAGGCCGCCCGCGATGCCGCCTTGGGTGAGGTTGCGGATATCCAAGGTCGCCACAAGATGCTGGAGAGCGAGCTGCAAGGCCTGCGCGACCAACTTGCCAAGGAGGCCCGTGTCCGCCAGGAGAAGGAGGAAGGCATGAAGGCTTGCGAGGCTGCCGCCAAGGACCGGGATGCCGAGCTTGACGAATGCCAAGGCCGCCTGGTTGTGCTGGAGCAGGCGTTGGAGGCGAAGAAGATCGAGCTGGACGGCAAGGCGCGGGTCCTGGCCGAGGACCGCGTGGCCTTCGCGAAGCTGGAGGTGAAGGCTCGCACTCTACTGAAGTCACTTTATGACAGCGGCCTAGAAAGCCCGCTGGCCGGCGCCGAGGAGGTCCCCGCCAAGCTGCTTCCCTTCCTGGTCCGTGCCCTCGAAGATGTCACCCTCGGCCTTGGCCCCACGGCTGAGGCTGAGACGCGCGCCCTTTTTTCTGCGGCGCTCACATGCGTCTTCACCCACGTCTACCTCCACGGCCCCAGCATTGACCTCGACAGCCTGCTGGAGCCTGTGAGCGGCGAGCTTGCCACCGTCGCTGCTCAGGCCGTGAATGGTCGCGTGGAGGCTCTGCTGGCGAAGTTTCGGGCCTTCAGCACCAAGCTGAAGTGAGGCGCTGCCAGTCTTGAGGCTCCATGAGGCGAAGTCGCCTAGTGCAGCTCCGTCACCAGCGATGGCGCCGCCAAAAAATGATCCCTTCGCGGCTCCCGTCCTGCTTTTAATCCCTGCAACATGCATTCTGCCTCGTGGAGGTGTTTAAAATTGTGTTTGGCGTTGTCAAAGTACTCTATGGACTGTAATATTTGATTTTGAATTTCTTGAGATTTGCGTTTTTCCTTCCTACTTGCTTGTGTTCTACGTCGGCAGAGCCCGACCCCGCGCATACCTCAGCCGCCGTTAGCCCCGACCGGAAACCAGGACGGGACCAAGGAGTGAGGGGCTATGTGACAAGTTAAGCTCCTGAGTCGCAATGCTCAGGAGTCCCCCTTGACGCACGAACAACAAGTAGGGCGGTGAGATGTATGGGTGAGATTACCGTTCTACGTCGGCAGAGCCCTGCCCCGTGCATACCTCATCCGCCGTTAGCCTTTCGGAACTAAGGGGCGAGGGGCTACATGACCAGTTAGGCTCCTGAGTCGCGATGCTCAGGAGTCCCCCTTAATGTTCAAACGGCCTTGGTACCTTGGCTCCGCTCGGGTAGAGGTGTGCGACGAACCAGGCCCAAGGGGCCTGGCTGGGTGGCGTGCGCCTGGGCGTGACCCGGGCGCAGCCCCGTGCCCAGCCCCCTCGCGCGGCACTCCCGAGGGGAGGCGTTACGATGAGGCCGGACATTGAGCTCTGGGCTCCCTGAGGTTGATGCAGCCGGGGGCTACCCTTAGTTGTTTATTGATGTCTACTACACAACCTTCTTCTTGTAGACGTTGTTGGGCCTGCAAGTGCACAGGTTTATAGGACAGTAGCAAATTTCCCTCAAGTGGATGACCTAAGGTTTATCAATTCGTGGGAGTCGTAGGATGAAGATGGTCTCTCTCAAGCAACCCTGCAACCAAATAACAAAGAGTCTCTTGTGTCCCCAACACACCCAATACAATGGTAAATTGTATAGGTGCACTAGTTCGGCGAAGAGATGGTGATACAAGTGCAAAATAGATAGTAGATATAGGTTTTTGTAATATGAAATAATAAAAACAGCAAGGCAACAAGTGGTAAAAGTGAGCGTAAACGGTATTGCAATGATAGGAAACAAGGCCTAGGGTTCATACTTTCACTAGTGCAAGTTCTCTCAACAATAATAACAAGATAGATAATATGACAAGCCCTCAACATGCAACAAAGAGTCACTCCAAAGCCACTAATAGCAGAGAACAAACATAGAGATTATGGTCGGGTACGAAACCACCACAAAGCTATTCTTTCGGCTCGATATATAAAAGATTTCGTACTAGAATAACACCTTAAGATACAAATCAACCAAAACCCTAATGTCACCTAGATACTCCATTGTCACCTCAAGTATTCCTGGGCATGATTATACGATATGCATCACACAATCTCAGATTCATCCAACCAACATAAAAGTACTTCAAAGAGTGCCCCAAAGTTTCTACCGGAGAGTCAAGAACGTGTGGCAACCCCTATGCATAGGTTCCCAAGTGTCAAGAAACCCGCAAGTTGATCACCAAAACATACATCAAGTGGCACATGATATCCCATTGTCACCACAGATAATCACGGCAAGACATACATCAAGTGTTCTCATAAAGACTCAATCCGATAAGAAAACTTCAAAGGGGAAACTCAATTCATCACAAGAGAGTAGATGGGGAGAAACATCATAAGATCCAACTACAATAGCAAAGCTCGGGATACATCAAGATCATGCCATAGAGGAACACGAGAGAGAACACGAGCGAGAGAGAGAGAGATCAAACACATAGCTACTGGTACATACCCTCAGCCCCGAGGGTGAACTACTCCCTCCTCGTCATGGATACCACCGGGATGATGAAGATGGCCACCGGTGATGGGATCCCCCTCCGGCAGGGTGCCGGAACAGGGTCCTGATTGGTTTTTGGTGGCTATAGAGGCTTGCGGCGGCGGAACTCCCGATCTATCTTCTGTTCTGGAAGTTTTAGGGTACGTAGGTATATATGGGTCCAGGGGTACGTCGGTGGAACTCCGGGGTGCTCACGAGGTAGGGGGCGCGCCCAGAGGGGAGGGCGCACCCCCCCACCCTCATGGGCAGCCCGGGGATCCCCTGACGTGCACTCCAAGCCCATCTGGTTGGTTTCCTTCCAAAATTAACTTCTCCGGTTGATTTCGTCCCATTTTGACTCTGTCTGATATTCCTTTTCCTCGAAACACTGAAATAGGCATAAAACAACAAATCTGGGCTGGGCCTCCGGTTAATAGGTTAGTCCCAAAAATAATATAAAAGTGGATAATAAAGCCCAATATTGCCTAAAACAGTAGATAAAGTAGCATGGAGCAATCAAAAATTATAGATACGTTAGAGACGTATCATTTATCACCAGCGCAGAGCATAGCGCTTCCGTATGTGTACGGGCATAGCCGCTCCTCGGCTGTGTCGTCAGCCAGCACGGAGCATGGTGCTTCCACTGGTGCGTGGGAGGGGGCTCCCCTCCGGGAGGAGCCCCCAGGGCGTATACAGCCCCGCCCTGACACGTGGCTGGCACGGTAGGGCCTGGCGAGGTGTATCTGGGCACCCGTGAACCAGCGCGGGACTCACGGGGCCCTACCTCAAGGCGGGTTGCGCTTGGCTCTGGGCCTTTACTTGTGATGTGTCCCTGCAGATTTGGTTAGATGTCGATGCTCTACGTCCTCGGGTCCCGGCCCTTGAGCGGGGCTCAGCCGTTGCTGGTATGCCAGGTCGCGATGCCGTGGACAAGGCCAGAGGGTGAGGGCTGGAGAGCCAGTAAGACACTACTAGGGAAAAGCCTATACACAGAATCTTACCAGCAGCGCTCTTCAAAATACCACGCTACTGCTACTTAGGAGCAGCGCGTGTCGCCAAAACGCGCTGCTGACAGGGAAATAGCAGTAGCGCGTCCACCGCATATAGTGCTACTGCTATAGTTGCCATGACCTCGCCCCCCCCCCCCGCTAGCTATAGCAGTAGTGCACTTTACTAAACAGCGCTACTGCTATTCAGGTTAGCCATAGCGCGTTTTGTCAAACGCGCTACAATTATCCCTACCTTATCCCCACGTGCACGACCGGCCCTCTCACTCACACTCTCACTCTCGCCCGCGTAACCGTCGTCGTGCATCGCCGCCGCCGCCGCCTTCATCCGTCCGCCGCCGAGGTACTCCCCTCCTTCCGTCCCTCCTCCATCCTCCTCGCACATCCTCCCTCCGCCTGCGGTCACCCCTCCCTCCTCCGCCGCCGCCCTCCTTCCTCCGCCTGCGGCCGCCCCTCCTCCCTCCTCCGCCGGCAGCCCTCCTCCCACCGCCCTCGACCTCGCCGCCCCTAGCTACCTCTCCGTCGCCCTCCACCCCCTGCCACTAGTTAGTACTAGATTTAGTAGTAGTAGATGTTAATTTAGGGTTAGCTAGTACTAGATGTTGCTTAGTTAGTACTAGATTTTTAGTAGTAGTAGTGGTAGTTGAACTACTTTAGTTGTAGTTGAACTAGTTTAGTAAGTAAATTAATAAACTAGTTGAACTAGTTGAATTAACAGAACTAATCTATTTTTAGTAAGATAATTAATATAACTAGTTGAACTACTTTATTTTTAGAAAGAACTAGTTTTTTTTCTATTTATAGTAAGTTTATATTTAGTAAGAACTAGTTGAATTAATAAAACTAGATGAACATGTCATATTTGTTGTTATTTTTTAGTTTAAGCAATTATTCGGGATGTATTAGTGATAACTTATATGGTTTCAGGTGACCTCCGTCGTCCCCGTCACCGACCCCCTCCGACATCCCCGCCGTCGTCCCAGTCACCGACCCCCTCCGACATCGAGGTGAGACCAGCCAAATATCCTTGTATATCTTTTGTTGTTGCTCAAATAGGATATGTGGTTGCCCAAGTGGCCGTTCATGTTCAGTTTACATCTCCGAGTGGCCTATGTTTTGCCGGAGTGTTGATTAATTTCCGTTCCGGCAAATTTCAGGCGCTCGATATGTCCTTTTTTAGCAAAGGTCATGCCGGATTTTGTCGTGAATTCTGGCATGACTTGTGCTAGAATATGTACAAGTTTAATCTTTGAATGATGATTGTAGGAAATGTCGTACTCGGACAACGACGGTCTCCCAGGGGACTGTAGCTGGTGCCACGACGATCGAGGTATGTGCGACAGGTTCGTTCGGCTGGACGAAGATCGGCGCTCCAGCATTAAGCTCGAGGAGACCTTCGATTGTGAAACGGTACGCAACAACGACAAGTGTTTTTTTTTGTAATTAAGCATGACTTCAACTATTTCAACGTCTAATTTTCATATTTTACAATTCGACTAGCTTATCCCATGCCATGCAAGACGCTATGTCTTGGAGAGGATGGGTTTTGAAGACCATGAAAATTTCGAAACAAAGAAAATACACCTAAGGACCCATCATGATATGGATTTTGAAGTAAATCTATGCAATGCTCAGAGCGTAACCCATTTTGGTTGCCAAAATTGGGAAGCACTTTGCAAAATGTATGGGTTTTATGAGGGTATGATTGTCACCATGGATCTTGGTGATCCTGACAGCGAGGAAGACAATATGGACATTTGGATCCTTTTTGATACGCTTCCGATTGTACCGCTATGTGAGTTTCTCAAACATAGTTATTAACTAATTTATATTGTTTATTTCAAAATAGTTGATAGCTTATTTCCATTGACAGCTTATTTTGATTCTTCAAAGACTGTGCGGAAGATGGTAGATAAAACCCACTACACCGATGGCACCGAATTAACGTATAAGGAGAAAAATCATCTGATCGCATTTTGTACTCTTCTTGAGAATTACAATGACTATTATCAAACTCCTCCAAATTATGGTGAATATGTGCCACTAGTGCATGTGTTGAACCACGATAACTTCTCTGGAGATACCCTGGTAAGATTTTTTACTATTACGACATCCGTTCATCTTTTGCATACTTCTAAAACTAGTACATCATTGCTAACTACAAAGTTATTATTATGTTTTTCAACAGAAACTCCCGATGGATAGTGTGCCTCATCTGATGTCTCTACATGGTCGCCTCTCAGTTCTGAACATACTGCCAGGTAAATCTACGGAGCTCACCTGTGCATATCGGATTTCTAAAACCCGTGAACACATGATCATCAAAGAATGGAAGAAATGTATGGACATTCGCAAGGAGGTTCTCGGAAGTAACATTCAGCGAAAGGCAAGAATTGGAGACAGGATAATCTCCATTCTCCATAATGGAGAGTCAGGGGCTATCTTGTTTTTTTTTCTATTTTACCTTAGAAAATGTAGTAGGTCTTAACCGAATGTAATAGGTCCTATGAGGTGCAATATGTTTATTATGTGGTAATGTGTTAGAGTTGATAATGATGATATTGAGGAGGTGTTATGTGATGTCAATGATGAAAACAATGATCTTGAGGAGGTGTTATATGACAATGATGTATTATGATGCTAAGTTGTTAATGATATGATGATGATGATGATATTATTATATCATTGGGTGAAAGAACCGCGGATTAGTTTCAAGTGGATGGACATCCACTTGAAACTAGTCCACGGTTCTTTCACCCCATGATGTAATAACTCATTATGATGTAAAAAAATCTCTAAATTCCTGTTGTATGAAAACTTGTGTAAAGGTGTATGAATACAACATGAAAAAGAAAAGAAATAAAATACTAAATAATAGTAGTAGCGCGGGTAAGGAGAAGCGCTAGTACTAATTACCAGTAGCGATGTTCTGAAGAGCATTGCTACTAAGTCAATTTAGCAGTAGCGTGGGTCAAGACGCGCTATTGCTAAGCATTAGCTGTAGCGCCTTATCAGTAGCGCTCCTGCCCACGCTACTGATAGGCCCAAAACCTGCGCTGCAGCTAGGCTTTTCCCTAGTAGTGAGAGCCCATGAGTCGCGATGCTTAGGTTCTCCCCCTTTAACGTGCAAGCAGCCGACATGAAGAAACAAGGGTGCCATAGGCAAGCATCAAACAATGATCGCGATGGGTCAAACACGCGACCTGAATAAACGCGAGAGGGATACATGCCACCGGGTCTGGCCCGGGTGGCTTGGGGATAATGCAGCCTGAGGGGCGCCCCCGATAAAGTAAGCTGAAAACATGAACTAAAGGGGATACATGTTGCAGGGACGGACCCATGCGGCCTGGGAATGATGCAGCCCTGGGGGGCGCGCTCCCAACTGAAAATGAAACTAGAAAGGTGTCACCTGATGATACTGAAGATGGAGGGATGCTGAAATAGCGGATGGCGTGCGCTGCGGGAGATGATCTTCACAAGCCCCCAGGCCTAGGGGCCTCGGGAGGCTCCGGGGGCGCTGGCAGCTCCTCGCGGACCATCTCCATCTCCGCCAGGACTACGAAGTGCCTGACCGCTTGAGCCTCCAAGATGCTCCTCATGAGGCGCTGATGCACCGCAGCCACGTTCGGCAGGCCGTGAGACATGCGAACATAGCTGTGGGGTGGGCCTTCGCAGCGCCCCACGCGTGAGGGCCAGAGGCGCACTTGAGAGGCGGCTCAGTTGAGTCCTGGTATGTCGATGCAGACGCGCAGCCCACCATCCTCGCCTGGATGGGGAGCTACGGCGGGCAAGCGGCGGCTGCCACTCATGACTCTTGACTCCTGCAACTCCTGAGTGATCCTACTGATGAATTCCTGAGGGTTCGGCCCTCCTTGCCTTGCTTCCTCCTGAGGGAAACGTGCATTGAAGCACGCCTCCAAGTGGTGCCCGGGCACCTCCCTTGTAATCTTAGCAAAGTCGATGGCCCTCCAGAAGAGAGCCCCTGAGCCCTGCTCGAGGAGGGCGCCGGGCGCGCCTCCCTATGCGACAGAAGGAGGTGCTCCCTGAACGGGCGTGGACCTTGAGCGGCCTGCCTCCCGAGGGGTCGGACCAGGCGATGTCTTCTTCTTCTCCCATTCCTGTGATCTGGGTCTTCAATTGATGCGGCTTGGAAGGCACGTACCAAGGAACATACATCGTCTCTCTCTTCACAAGGCACAGTGATGACTCCGCCGCTTCCTGGCATCTTGAGGACATTGTAGCTATGATGGGTCACGGCCATGAACTTGGACAGGGCTGGGTACCTGAGGATGGCATTGTACGGCAGGCGGATGTGAGCGACGTCGAAGTCAATGAGCTCTATGCGGTAGTTGTCGCGCTTCCTGAAGGTAACAGGAAGGCGGACCTGCCCTATCGGAACCGTGGAACCATCAGTGACCCCTGAGAAAGGCTTGGTTGGCTGCAGCTGATTGTATGGCACTTGGAGATTGTTGATCGTTTCAACGGACAGGACATTGAGCCCTGCTCCGCCATCGATGAGGGTCCTGGTGACTTGTACATTGTTGATGATCGGGGAGCAAAGCATCGGGAGGAGTCCTGCTGTGGCCGCGCATTTGAGCTGATCCGCCGAGGTGAACGTGATAGCGCATGATGACCACCTGAGAGGGCGTGTGGCCTCAAGCTTGGGGAGGACTACATTCACTTCGCGGGCAAACTGCTTGAAGATGCGTTGAGAGGCCGGGGCTTGTGCGCCGCCCAAGATGCAAGCGATTGCGCGCGGCTCCTGGAAGCCTCCAGCCCCTTCGTCCTGGTGATGGTCTTCATTCTTCCTTGGCTTTGGCGGCAGAGGAGGAAGGCCCGCACTGCCCTGTGGGCGATCCTCGCGAGGCTGATCCCTCCAACCCCCCTCGCGAGGTGGGTCCCTCCAACCTCCCTCATGAGGCTGGTCCTGCCAACGGTCCTCGCGAGGTCGGTCGCGCCACCCTTGGCAAGGGCCACGGTCTTCCCATTGTTCTCCACCTCTTCCTCCTCCTCGGCCATAGCCCCTGTCGCTGCGCTCGGGGCGTCGGCCGACACGCACGTCTCGCACGGCTCTGAGCTCTTGGCATTCGTTGGTGTTGTGGGTGTGGAGGTCGTGGTACACACAGTACAGGCTGCCCTTGGATGACTCAGGCTGATCCCTGCCTCGCTTGGTGTCTGGCTCTGCCGCAAGCATGGCAGCCCCCTTGCGCTTCACGTCCTTGGTCTTGGGCTTCTTCTCTTTTGGTTCAGCGGCTGGCAGCTCGAGGAGGGACATGCACCCTTCCTCAGCCCTTGCGCACTTGGTCGCCAGATTGAACAGCTCCAGGGAGGTGCACAAGTCTTCATGGATCGCGAGCTCCTCCTTCATCTTGATGTCACGCACGCCGTCGGAGAAGGCTGAGATGATGGCCTCCACAGACACCTTGGGGATCTTAAGGCGAGCACTGTTGAAGCGCTGGATGAACTTCTACAGGGTCTCCCCCGGCTGCTGCTTGATGCGGCTCAAGTCGCTCATGGCCGGGGGCCAGTCGCACGTGGCTTGGAAGTTGGCGATGAATCGGGTGCACATCTCGTCCCAGGAGGATATCGTGCCAAGAGCCAAGTTCAGGAGCCAGGTGCGGGCGCCGTCCTTGAGCGCAATGGGGAACCAGTTCGCCATGACCTTCTCGTCTCCGTTGGCGGCTTTGATGCCCAGCTCGTAGAGCTGGAGGAACTCAGCAGGGTCAACCATGCCATCATAGCGCGGGGGCAGGTCTGGCTTGAACTTGCCCGGCCAGGCCACGCTGCACAGCTCGGCGGAGAAGGCACGGCAGCCTGCACTAGCCGCGAGAGCCCTTTGGTGACGGAGAGCTTGATCTTGCAGGTCTCTATGCGCTGCGGCCAGGTGCAGCGCGGGGTCTTGACGCGCCGGAGCAGGTGCGTGCTCATGCCGAGCCAGTGCGGGGAGCACACGGGCGGCTTCCTGAGGACGAGGGATCTCTTGGCAGCTCTTCTGTTGCTGTGCTGGCGCCGGAAGGAGCGGGGTTCCGCCTAGGGGCCATGCGCCTTGGAGCCAAGGCGCCTTCTTGAGGTGGAGGCGGCTGAGGCGCCCCCGGAGCTTCGTTGCCCGCGTAGGGCGGTGCGCGGTGCAACGAGAGGGACGATGCAGGGGAGCCCCCAGCGGTGCTGACGAGCTCGGTGATGCGGGCATGCCACTCGTCGTAGAGGTCATCGACGGGATGGTAGTGCAGGAGCTCCCGTGCCAGGAGTAGCGCGGCTGGCGCGTCCGCAGGAGCGCGACGGGCGTGGGACGAGGAGCCTGCCGGAGTCAGTGACGGAGTGGCGGTGCGGCCTTCTCGCCGCACCGATGGATGCAGGGACGACGCCTGCTGCTTGTTCCCCGTCGGGCCGGTGGCGGCATTAATGGCAGGCGACGGGGAACGACGGGGGCGCCCACCGACGGGGGCCGTCTGGGTGACGCGAGTGGTGAGAGCGCCCCGGCGCTCGGCGCGGGCGCGACGTGCGTCTGACATGGATAGGATGAGCGGTGAAAACACGAGGCAACGGAAGGCAGATTCCGATGCACCCCTACCTGGCGCGCCAAATGTCGGATTTCAGGTTCCGGCAGACCCTTGAGGTTCAAACACTGGGGTGCGCCCGGAGATCACACCCTCAATCTACCCATGTTTCACCGCCTTGCTAGGATCTAAACTACACGAAGAACAACACAAGGGACACAAGATTTATACTGGTTCAGGCCACCATTGTGGTGTAATGCCCTACTCCAGTTTGTGGTGTGTGGATTGCCTCTGGGGCTGATGAGGAACAGTACAAGGGAAGAACAGCCTCGCGATGGTCTGTTCTTGGTTGGTGCGATGAACTGCTAGGGGAGTTCAGTCGCCTCTCTCTCTCTCTATCTTGGATGCGGATCCAATCAGATCTCCCTTCTCATTCTCTCCCCCCTACCCTGTGGGTGGCTAGTCCTATTTATAGGTGAGGGCCCCAAGCCTCTTCCCAAATATTGAGTGGGAAGGGCGCCAACAATTGGCCATTTTGAAGGGGAACATCTAGTACACTTATCCTAACTAAAGTTGGTCCTCGCCTGCCAAAAGACCCTGACGATGACGCTGGCTTGGGCTCCACGACGACCTCCGCTCGGCCATCCTGCTGGTCTTGGTCTTGTTGCACCGAAATGGTTGCCTTTGCTTGATACCCTTGCCTGCGCTTGCCCCCTTTGCACCAAAGGGGAAACAAGGACTCTGCGCAGGCCGGCGCCCGCCTGTGCTTTGGTCGTCATGGCTTGCCTCATGGGCACCTCGTGAGGTACCCCGCCTTGATCTCTCCGCCTCCTCGCGAGCCAGCCTGACGAGGCCATGCCTGAGGAAGCCTCCTGTCGTCCGCCCCGCGAGGCTTGGCCCCTCGCGAGGGTCTTGAGCATGTGTTGACGAAGATGGGCCGTACTGGGCCACTCCTTGAGCCACGCCACAGGCAGGCAAGTCTGGGTACCCCCGTTCCTAGAACGCTGACAATATCTTTCAAAGGTAGCCGGTGCATTACATAAACCAAAAGGCATACGTCTATAAGCAAAAGTACCAAAAGGGCAAGTAAAAGTAGTTTTAGATTGATCCTTCGCTGACACAGGTATTTGAGAGAAGCTAGAATAACCATCTAGGAAGCAGAAATGTGTGTGTTTGGATAGTCTTTCTAGCATTTGATCAATAAAAGGTAAAGGGTAATGATCTTTCTTAGTAGCTTTATTTAACTTATGGAAATCAATTACCATCCTATAACTATAATAATTCTTTGCGGGATCAATTCATCTTTATCATTAGGAACAACGGTAATACCTCCCTTTTTAGGAACACAATGGACAGGGCTTACCCATTCACTATCAGCAACGGGATAAATAATACCTGCCAAAAGGAGCTTTAGTATCTCCTTTCTTACCACTTCCTTCATCTTGGGATTTAATCGTCTTTGAGGATCTCTAACTGGTTTGGCATCTTTCTCCACTGTAATTTTGTGTTGGCATAATGTGGGACTAATGCCCTTGAGATCATCCAGAGTATATCCAATAGCTGCTCGGTGCTTCTTCAGAGTTTTCAATAATCTTTCTTCTTCTTTATCTGAAAGGTTAGCACTAATAATAACAGGATATATTTCTTTTTCATCAATATAAGCATACTTAAGATTATCAGGTAATGGTTTGAGTTCAAACACGGGATCACCCTTGGGTGGAGGGGGATCCCCAAGAATTTCGACGGGAAGGTTATGTTTCAGCACAGATTCCTGTTTAAGGAACACTTCATCTATTTCCTCCCTTTCCTTCATAAACATATCGTTTTCATGGTCTAGCAAATATTGTTGTAACGGATCAGTTGGAGGAACAACAATGTAAGCAAGACCAATAATCTCATCCTTACTAGGTGGTTCGTTATCACGAGGTTGTCTACTAAACTTAGCGAAATTAAACTCATGAGACATACCATCAATGCCAATAGTGACAATATTTTTTTCACAATTAATCTTAGCACTAGCTGTATTCAAGAAGGGTCTACCAAAAATAATGGGACAAAAATCATCTTGTGGGGAACCAAGAACAAGAAAATCAGTAGGGTATTTAACCTTCCCACACAAAACTTCAACATCTAACAATCCCAAATGGTTTAATGGTATCCCTATTAGCAAGCTTAATAGTAACATCAATGTCTTCTAATTCAATGGGTGCAATGTCATGCATAATTTATTGATATAAAGTATAAGGTATTGCACTAGCACTAGCACCCATATCACATAAGCCATGATAACAATGATCTCCTATTTTAACAGAAATAACAGGCATGCCTACGACAGGTCTACGTGTCTTAGTATCAGCTCTAGCAATATTGGCAGTCTCACCACAGAAAGAAATAACATGCCCATCTAAATCCTCATCCAAGAGATCTTTAACCATAGCAATACTAGGTTCAACATTAATTTGCTCAGGAGGTGTATAAGTCCTAGTATTACTCTTATGAACAACAGTCGAAGCTTTAGCATGATCCTTTATCCTAACAGGAAAAGGAGGTTTTTTGAACATAAGCAGTAGGAACAATAGGATCACTATAGGTAATAGTCTTTTCTTCGACTGTAATAGGTGCAACTACTTTCACTTCAACAGGAGGATTATTTAAACCACTTATCTTTAGGGAGATCAATGTGAGTAGCAAAAGATTCACAGAAAGAAGCTACTATCTCGGAGTCAAGTCCATACTTAGAGCTAAATCCACGGAAAGCATCGGTATCCATAAAAGATTTAACACAATCGAACTTAGGTGTCATACCTGACTCCTTACCATCATCGGAACCCCAATCTTCAGAGTTGCGTTTAATTCTTTCCAATAAGTCCCATTTGAAATCAATAGTCTTCAGCATATAAGAACCAGCACAGGAAGTATCGAGCAGGTTGCGATTATCAAGAGAAAGCCGAGCATAAAAATTCTGAATAATCATTTCCCGAGAGAGATCATGATTGGGGCATGAATATAACATTGGCTTAAGCCTCCCCCAAGCTTGAGCGATGCTTTCTCCTTCGCAAGGACAGAAATTATATATGTAATTACGATCACGATGAACAAGATGCATAGGATAGAACTTCTGGTGAAATTCCAACTTCAATCGCTTATAATTCCAAGATCTCGTATCATCACATAGCCTATACCATGTCAATGCATCTTTTTTCAAAGATAAAGGGAAGACCTTCCTTTTGACAACATCATCGGGAATACCTGCAATCTTAAATAATCCACAAACTTCATCCACAAAGATAAGGTGTAAATCGGGATGCAATGTTCCATCTCCTGCAAATGGATTAGCTAACAGTTTTTCTATCATACCCGAAGGAATCTAAAAGTAAATATTTTCATAAAGTTCAGTAGGTTGAGGAGCAACTCTTTGCTCTTCTGGTTGAGGTGAAGATATCCCAAAAAGGCCCCTCAAACGATTAGTTTCCATAGTGACAAGTAACAGAAAATTTCAGCACACTATATAAATGTTTCCTTACCAAGTTCCACTCACCAAAAGCGCTACACACCCCGGCAACGGTGCCAGAAAAGAGTCTTGATGAGCCACAAGTGTAGGGGATCAATCTTAGTCCTATCGATAAGTAAGAATGTCGAACCCAACGAGGAGCACAAGAAAATGATAAGCAGTTTTCAGTAAGGTTTTCTCTGCAAGCACTGAAATTGTAGGTGATAGATAGTTTTGTGATAAGATAGATAGTAACAAGTAAAAAGTAAATAAAGTAAATAAAGTGCAGCAAGGTGGCCCAATCCTTTATGTAGCAAAGGATAAGCCTGGACAATTTCTAATAATGAGAAAGGAGCTCCCGAGGACACATGGGAATTATTGTCAAGCTAGTTTTCATCACGTTCATATGATTCGCGTTCGGTACTTTGATAACTTGATATGTGGGTGGACCGGTACTTGGGTACTGCCCTAACTTGGACAAGCATCCCACTTATGATTAACCCCTATTGCAAGCGTCCGCAACTACAAAACAAGTATTAAGGTAAACCTAACCACAACATTAAACATATGGATCCATATCAGCCCCTAACGAAGCAACGCATAAACTAGGGTTTAAGCTTCTGTCACTCTAGCAACCCATCATCTACTTATTACTTCCCCATGCCTTCCTCTAGGACCAAATAATGGTGAAGTGTCATGTAGTCAACGTTCACATAACACCACTAGAGGAAAAGACAACATACATCTCATCAAAATATCGAATGAATACCAAATTCACATGACTACTAATAGCAAGACTTCACCCATGTCCTCAGGAACAAACGTAACTACTCACAAAGCATATTCTTGTTCATAATCAGAGGGGTAATAATAAGCATAAAGGATCTGAACATATGATCTTCCACCAAGTAAACCAATTAGCATCAACTACAAGGAGTAATCAACACTACTAGCAACCCACAGGTACCAATTTGTGGTTTTGATACAAGATTGGATGCAAGAGATGAACTAGGGTTTTGAGAGGAGATGGTGCTGGTGAAGATGTTGATGGAGTTTGAGCCCCCTCCCGATGAGAGGATCATTGGTGATGATGTTGTTGATGATTTCCCCCTCCCGAACGTAAGTGTCCCCGGCAGAACAGCTCTGCCGGAGCCCTAGATTGATTCCGCCAAGGTTCCGCCTCGTGGCAGCGGAGTTTCGTCCCGTAATCTTGCCCATGATTTTTTCCAGGGTAAAAGCGATGATATAGCACAAGATGGACATCGGAGGCCCACCAAGGGGCCCAGGAGATAGGGGCGCGCCCTATAGGGGGGCGCCCTCCTGTCTCCTGGACAGGGTGTGGGCCCCCTGGTGTACTTCTTTCACTAAAAAATTCTTATTATATCCAAAAAGATGTTTCGTGGAGTTTCAGGACTTTTGGAGTTGTGCAGAATAGGTTTCCAACATTTGCTCCTTTTCCAGCCAGAATTCCAGTTGTCGGCATTCCCCCTCTTCATGGTAAACCTTGTAAAATAAGAGAGAATAGCCATAAGTATTGAGATATAATGTGTAATAACAGCCCATAATGCAATAAATATTGATATAAAAGCATGATGCAAAATGGACGTATCACTGTGCTCGCAGCAGAGCCAGACATGAAGCGCGGCAGGGACCAGCCGGAGTCGCCCAAAGGCAGCCGGTACTGTGTGTACCACGATCTCCACACCCACAACACCAACGAATGCCAAGAGCTCAGGGCCGTGCGAGAAGGCCGTGTCGGTCGATGCCCCGAGCGTAACGATCGGGGCTACAGCCGAGGCGGAGGAAGAGGTGGAGGACGATGGGACGACCGAGGCCCTTGCCAAGGGTGGCGTGACCGGCCTTGCGAGGACTGCTGGTAGTACTAGCCTCGCGAGGGGGCTTGGAGGGATCAGCCTCATGAGGATCACCCAGAAGGCAACACAAGACTTCCTCCTCTGTCACCACCACCAAGAAGGAATGACGACCATCATCAGGACGAGGGGGCTGGGGGCTTCGAGGAGCCGCGTGCAATCGCTTGCATCTTGGACGGTGCCCAGGCCCCAGGCTCTCAGCGCATCTTCAAGCAGTTTGCTCGCAAGGTGAATGCAGTCCTCCCCAAGCTTGAGGCCACGCACCCCCTCAGGTGGTCCGAGTGCACCATCACATTCAGCTCAGCGGATCAGCTCAAGTGCGCGGCAACAGCCAGTGTCCTCCCGATGCTCTGTTCCTTGGTCATCAGCAATGTGCAAGTTACCAGGACCCTCATCGACGGCGGGGCAGGGCTCAGCATCATGTCTGTCGAGACGTTAAACAATCTCCAAGTGCCATACGATCATCTTCAACCAACCGAGCCTTTATCAGGAGTCACTGATGGTTCCACTGTCCCGATAGGGCAGGTCCGCCTCCCTGTTACCTTTGAGCAGCGCAAGAACTACCGTACCGAGCTCATTGACTTTGACGTCACCCACATTTGCCTGCCATACAATGCCATCCTTGGATATCCCGCCCTGGCCAAGTTTATGGCAGTGACTCACCATGGCTACAACGTCCTCAAGATGCCAGGAAGTGGCGGAGTCATCACGGTCCCCTGTGAAGAGAAGGATGCGGTGTGCTCCCTTGAGTAGGCCTTCCAAGCTGCGTCAATCGAGGACCCAGACAGCAAGAGTGGAACCTTTCCTGAAGCATCTCCCAAGAAGAAGAAGACATCGCCTGGCTCAAGGCCTCAGGAGGCAGGCACCTTCGGAGGCGCCACATCAGGACATGTGCCCATCCAAGGGGCGCCACCCTCCGTCGCATAAGAAGGCGCGCCCGGCGCCCTCCTTGGGCAATGCTCGGGGCTCTCTCCTGGGGAGCCACTAACTTTGCCAGGATCACGAGGGAGGCTCTCAGGCACCACTTGGAGGCGTGCTTCGCGGCACGTTTCCCTCAGGAAGGCATAAGACCAGGAGGGCCCAACCCTCAGGAGTTCATCACCAAGGTCGCTCAGGAGTTGCAGGAATCAAGAGTCATGCGCGGCAACCGCCGCCTGCCTAGTGTAGCTCCCCATCCAGGCGAGGATGGCGGGCTACGCGTCTGCATCGACTACCCAGGGCTCAATCAAGCCGTGTCTCAAGACCGCTTCTGGCCTTCACGCGTGGGTGTTGCGAGGGTCCACCTCACAGCTACGTTCGCATGCCCCTCGGCCTGCCGGGCACGGCTGCTGCTCACCAGTGCCAAATGAGGAGCATTCTGGAAGCTCAGGTGGCCGAGCACCACGCACTCCTAGAGGAAATGGAGACGGACCTCGCCGAGCCGCCCGGACCTCCCGAGCCTCCCGAGGCTCGGAGCTCCGAAGGCTCGTGAGGATTGGCTTCTTCACCACGCACCGTCAGCTACTGCAACACTCGCACTGCAATGGTATCACGTGACTTCTCTCAAGTTTCATCTCAGCTGGGAGAGCCCTCAGGGCTGCATCATTCGCAGGTCGCGTGGGTCTGTCCCCGCAGCATGTATCCGTTTTGCTTATGTCTTTAGCTTACCTTGTTGGGGACGCCCCTCGGACTGCATCATCCCCAAGCCGCTCGGGCCTGACCCAGTGGCATGTGCCTTTCTCTGCGTCTATCTAAGTTGATTTGCTTCTTCATGCTTAACCTTCTTGAGATAATCGCCTGCTCGATTGACACCTACTTTTGGAGCCACTCGCTCTGGCACGGCGCTTGCGCATGGGTCCGTCCCTGCAACGTCGATAAATCTGAGTGATCGAGCTCTGGCCGTGGCAGCCCTGTAAGGCGCTACCTCACCGGGTCCTCAGTGCCTCAATCACTCCCTCGTAGCAACCAATGGCTGGCTGGCAACCATAATGGCAGTCCTTGTTTTCCTCATGTCGGTGAGCAGGATCCACCTAAGGAATAGCGTGGGGGGCGTCGTGAGCTCCCTCTCTCTCTCCCATGCGATCCGCTCATGCGTTAAAAGGGGGGCGCCTGAGCATCATGACTCAGGAGCTCTTACTAGCTCTCCAGCCCTCACCCCCTGGCCTTGACCCACGGCATCGTGACCTGTCATACCAGCAACGGCTGAGCTCGCTCGAGGGTCGGGACCTGAGGACGTAGAGCATGAAGGAAAGTGCAGGGGAGAGGGGAGAAGCTCACGAGGACCTGACCCAGCGACACCCCAGCTGCCGGCGCGCAGGTCGGGCACCTCGCCGAAGAACAACTCCAAGCTCACGAGATAAGTCACGCCCCTGCAAAAGCTAAACCAATGTGGCGCTAAACACTCGCCTAGTGCGGCTCTGTCATGGTGACGTTGCCTTCCTTTCTTGCCCAGCGGAGGCTGCTTGAGCACTAAAGGGGACCTCCTAAGCATCGCGCCTCGGGGGCTCTTACTGGACCTTGGTCCGCTCACCTCCTGGCCTTGACCACGACATCGCGACCTGGCATACCAGCGATGGCTGAAGCCTGCCTGGGGACCAGGACCTGTCAGCGTAGAGCACCAAGCCCTGGTGAGGATAGAAAGGGGGAGCCGAGCCGAGACAGGACACACATCTCGCATCGCTCCATAATAAGGATAATATTCACAAAAGACATGGAAGATGCTTTACGTACCCCCGCGGGGTGTTTCTTTGATTCCTCGCAGGGAACAAAAGGTGCCACTCCTAAGGAACGCTAACTGCGCGTGCCTCCATAGGAGACACCATCATCAACAGTGGGCCGCCAAGCACCGGCGCCAACCCCATCCAGATCAGTGGAGTCAGCGGCCCGATGCAGCTGCCCTGCTCCGAGCGCGACACGAGCTCGGGGGCTCATAGCTGCCGTCACTCGTCTCCGGAGTCACGAGAAGCTCGGGAGAGTCGCTGGACCCTTCAACTTCTCCACTGCCACCAGAAGAGCTGATTAGGAAGCGGTTGGCAGGCCTGGCCCTGGCCACTTAGACGCCCCGGCCACGTTCCTTGGGGCAGCACTCCAGTCGTCGTCCTTCCGTGTCGAAGACCTTGAAGAACATCAAGGAGGTGCCATCGTATTCGAGATGAATTACGAGGGCACCCCCTATTCAGTAGACCCGGGCAATCTCGCCCCAGCCCCGGGTCATGTAGACCTTGCCCGGAGCGACAGCCTCGACCTCCGCTCCAGTCGCAAGGGTATTGCAGTCAGCATGCTGCAGCCAGAGCTCAAGAGGCCCCCTCGGCGGCATCTCGAAGATGAAGGAGGCAGGAAGGTGAATCCAAGAGCTTGGAGGCATGGGGGCGTGAAGCACAAGCTCGCGAGAAGAGCCCTCGGCATGGACCCCAGGGGCGACGACGCGCACTGCCGTGACTCGTCGGTGTCGCCGGTGGTGCCGCTCGGCGTCTTCTTCTCTAGGGCCCTCAGCCCGGGCGTACAGCGGCAGCGGAAACCCAGGCGACAGCCGCTCGTACAAAGGCCTCGACGTCTCCTGCCACGCGACCATGTCGTGGCGGCCGGGGACCGGGCTATTCTTCGGCGGAAGTGGGTCGAGACCCTCTCGGGGGGCCTTCCCTTTCTCTTCCGCTGAGAACCCGCGGATCGGCGTCATTGGCATGAAGCGGAGCAAGGGCGAGGAAGAAAGAGTGAAGCAGAAAGGGATGGACTGTGGGGGCTCTCACCCGTCCGTATTTATAGTCCAGAGGAGGCCAACCATCGGCCTCCATGATCGCAGGTAATCATGACTCATGTCTGCTTGCAGGGACTTGTCAAGTCGGGTTGTTGCCGAGGCAGCATGGGGAAGCGGAGGCGCCCACGTCCAATCAACCGCCATGCGGCGCCCAAGGCCGCTGGTTGATGGGGCCCGCGGTGCTCCGCACTTTCCCCTTCGCTTCTCTGCTAAGCCAAGTCCGAGCGCGCCTTGGGCCCGGGGGATACTATCGGCATTTTGGGAACGGGGGTCCCCAGACTTGCCTGCCTGCGGCCTGCGGCCTGTGGCGTGGCTAGAGTGGTGGCCCAGTACGACCCATCTTCATCAGCGCAAACTCAAGACCCTTGCGAGGGGCCAAGCCTCGCGGGGCGGACGACACAAGGCTTCCTCAGGAGCGGCCTCGCCAGGCAGGCTCACGAGGAGGCGGAGAGATCAAGGCAAGGGTACCTCGCGAGGTACTCATGACGCAATCCGTGACGATCGAGACCAGGTGGGCGCCAGCCTACGCAGTGTCCTTGTTTCCTCTTTGGTGCAAAGGGGGCAAGCACAGACGTGGAGTACCGAGGCATCAGGCAAAGGTTACCATTCCAGTTCAACGAGACTAAGACCAGCAGGGCTGCAGGATGGAGGTCACCATGGAGCCCAAGATGGCGTCATCACCAGTGCCTTTGGCAGTCGAAGACCAACTTTAGTCAGGATAACTTGTACTAGATGTTCCCCTTCAAAATGGCCATTGTTGGCACCCTTCCCGCTCAATATTTGGGAAGAGGACTAGGGCCTCTATAAATAGGGCTAGTCACTACAGTAGAAGCCATGGAGAATATCATCTAAGGACAGGGAGATCCACCCCAAGTAGAACGCCGCATCAACTCAAGAACACCTCTCGCGAGGCAGTTCTTCCTTTGTACTGTTCATCATCTGCCCCTGAGGCAATCCACCACACCACACACTGGAGTAGGGTATTACACCACAGTGGCCAAAACCAGTATAAATCTTGTGTCCCTCGTGTTGTTCATTGTTTAGCTTAGATTCTCGCGAGGCGATCAGACGCGGATTGGTAGGGGGAAGATCTTCGCGCGCACCTCAGAGTTTGAACCTTAAGGGTCTGCCGGAACCCAACATCCAACGATGCAGTAATAGCATTAGCTCACCAAGGAGACCAAATTTACCTTCGCTACTCATCGTCATCGATACGAAAACAAGGAACTCTATGCCCACTCCTATTTTCCTCATAATCACTACAATATTGCAGCATAGTATGATCAGTCCTGTTTTCCTCATCCTCGCTCTCATGTCCATCCGCTACCACCTTTCTTCTTTTCTCGATGCCTTCAACTATTGCAGCATTAACAATCACACGTTCCCGGTCCCTTCACACTCTGCTTTGCACCAGAACTTCCATAGAGTCATCATCGGCTTGCAACAGAACTTCTGTAGTGTCATCATCTTGGTATGTTAGTCCACCATCACCGGGGCCCTTTTCCACTTCAGTTTCGGTCACACTCCACAAGTGTCTGTGCTCAAAGTTTTGCACAACTTGCCATTTTCTGTGCAAAAGAGTGTCTAGCAGATAAAACACCGTTGTTGCTTGTGTTGTTAGAATAAAGGGATCACTCTTATACCAGCACCTTGTAGTGTTGATGCTTTTGAAGTGGCCATCATATTTGACAAAAGAGTCTCTCTTCTTCTTGCTACCAAGCTCAAACCAGTCACAGCGAAATAAGACAAGCGAGCGATGGATGCCTCCACTAGAGTTGTACCGCAACTCTACGATGCTTCTCAACTATTCATAGAAGTCAATGATCTCACGATCATGTGACCCCTTAGTGACGATTCCACAATTCTGTGTCTTCCTTTTTTCCTCGCGGTCAATGGTGTGGTACCGGACACCATCAGCAATGCATGCTGATACACTCTCACTCGCTTATCCGGTAAGCATGCCAAAGCAAATAGATCATCACTCACCTTCTTCTCCTCATGCAACTTTCCAATCTGCACAAATAAACCATTTAGCAAACAATGGTATTTAACAATTGGTGAATAACATAGAAAACATCAAACATGTGGCTAAGGATCTCACATGATTCTTAAACCAATTAGCAAACCCCTTGGCAACCCTTTTTATCAACATTGATCTTGCTTTCTTCCTGATTTAACTCTTACTTGCATTTCCTGCAATGCAAACAAAACATGTGAATTAAAACATTAGGCTGGTGCCAACCCAAACAAAAAAGTATATATAATGAGTGCACAAGATATAACGTACTCGATATATGGTAGAACCTCGGCGCAATTGCTGAGCACATACCAAACCATCTTGTCATACTCATCACTAGCCTCCAAGTATTGTGAGGCTCCAAGAAAGTTCACACCATGGTTGAAAACAGAGACATCACCACTTTGCTAATCATACCGCTCTCTATTTCTGCCCGCCCGGTTCCATCTTGTTTCCACATCGCCAAAGTATCTAGAGCAAAAAGTCAAGCACACGTCAATGACATATGCTGCAACAATAAAACCTTCAGGTCTTGCCCTGTTTTGCACATAAGGCTTACAAGTAAGCAGCCTTCTTTCGATTGGGTACATCCAACCGTATTGCACAGGGCCTCTAAGCATTGCCTCTTTTGGTAAGCGCACCACCAAATGGACCATCACGGTGAAGAAAGCTGGAGGGAAAATCTTCTCGAGCTTGCAAAGAATAATTGGGATTTCTTTTTCAAGTCTTTCCAGGACAGTTAACTTGAGTGTTTTGCAGCACAGTTCTCTAAAGAAATTTCCCAGCTCAGCAACCGCTTCATATATATCCTTGTCCATGATTCCTCGGAGGCCCGCTAGTAAAATCCTTTGGAGGAGGATGTGACAATCATGGGTTTTCAGTATTGAAAGCTTGAATGCATCAGAAGTAACACACTTTGCTAGGTTAGGAGCATAACCATCTGGAAATTTCACCGCTCTTAGGAATTCACAGGATGCAAGCTTTTGTTCTTTACTCGTGGCATTTAAAATGAATCTTCATCTTCATTGTGCTGTAGATGCAAATCTTCACTTATGCCCATGTCCTCCAAATCAAGCCTAGAACTAACTGTGTCCTTTGTCTTCCCTTCAATGTTCAGAAACATCCCTAGCAGATTCTTGCATATGTTTTTCTCAATGTGCATTACATCGAGATTATGCCTTAATTTCAGATCAGCCCAGTATGGCAGGTCCCACAAACAAGACCTCCGGTCCCAACATTGACATTCCTCACGCTTTCTTTTCTTTGCAAGCTTTCCTGGTCTCACATCTTTCACCTTTTCAAGTTGCTGTTCCATCTCTTCTTTAGTGAATTCAACTGGCTTGTCACGGGTTTCACTCTCACCATTAAAATCTTTGCTTCTTCGCCAGCGATGGTTTTGGGGAAGAAAGCGGCGGTGCCCAATATAGCAGATCTTGCTCCTTATTCTCTTTGAGCAAGGGTCTTTGTCACAATGGACACATGCCTTATAACCCACTGTGATCCTCCCAGACAGAGTGTGCAAAGCCGGGAAATCATGGATGGACCATATGATTGCAGCACGTAGATTGAACTTTTCTTCCAGACTCAAGGCATCGTATGTAGGTACACCAGTCCAGAGCTAGAGCAGTTCTTCTACAAGGGGCTCCATAAAGACATCAAAATCCTTTCCTGGAGACTCTGGACCCGAGATAAGCAATGAAGTCATGAAGTTGGACTGATCCATGCATGCCCATGGTGGCAGGTTGTACGGCACCACAAAAACTGGCCACATGCTATAAGACGTGCTCATGTTCCCAAACGGATTAAACCCATGTGTGGCAATGCCAAGTTTTATGTTCCTTGGATCTGCAGGAAAATCTACATGTATACGGTCAAACTCTTTCCATGCCTCTCCGTCCGCTGGACAGGTCAGCTCATTGTCCACAGGTTGCCACTTCATCTTGTGCCACTGTACCTCACGCGATGATTTCTTCGAGATGAACATCCGTTGCAGCCTTGGTATCAACGGAAAGTGCCTCAGTACCTTCTCCGGTATTGACTTCTTCCCATCAGCATCTTTCCACCTAGAGGCATTGCATTTTGGACAGTTGTCATGCTTTGCTAAATCCTTCCGAAACAAGACACAGTTATTTGGGCACACATGTATTGACACATAACCTAACCCTAGCATGTGGATTATGCTCAATGCTTCATCATAAGATCTGGGAACACAACTATCAGGGAATTGCAAGCTCAAAAGGCAGAGTATTGCATTGAATGCAGCATTGCTAATCCGGTAGAAAGACTTGATGTGGAGTAACTTCACGGTGAAGGTAAATCTTGAAAAATTACCCCCTTCATGAGCTACGCGCTTCGCCTCCTCTAACACCTCAGCAAACAACGACTTCTGTCCGTCAGCACGATCTTCAGCATCATACAAATCCTTCAATAGGTCTAGAATCCTATCATCTTCATGCCCATCCTCTTCCTCCAAACCAGCATTATCTCGCAAAACCTTTTCCATGAAATCAATGCCAGCATCACCACCACCCATCATATGAGGGGCCTCTGTATCAGCTTCAAAATGTTGAGGTTGTCTGTCTAAAGGTTCTCCATGATATATCCATCTATCATATGTGCTAGACATCCCATTAAGAAGCAGATGATGTTCCACTGTTCCTTGAGCCATTCTTGAACGGTTGAGGCATTCGCAGCATGGGCAAATAATGTGAGCATCGTTGACAAAATTTGCCCAAACAAATGCCATGAAATCATCAACTCCTTTAATATGTTCTTTCGAAAACTTTCTAACTCCTTTTCTAATCCAGCTTCTGTCCGTCTGCCAAAGACAACAAATTGATGCAACTTAGCAAATCAACCTAAGTGCATCAACATTAATTAATGAAAATGGATGGAAGTAATGGCACCCAACTTTATATGCTAACTGCCTAACCACAACATTCAGCTATTTCCAATTTCTCACTACTTTAGTCTAGTTCAAATGGTTTAGTGATTTCACATGGGAGCAATAAAAAGCAGTTCATAGGAATTACAGATTTCACATGGGAGAAAAGAAAACCTAACAAAAACCTGATGGTTCACAAAAAAACAGAGGTGGTTTACAAAGAACTACTGTGGTTAAACCACCAACAATAACAACATATGCTGCCAAAAAGAACTATTGTGGTTAAACCACCAACAATAACAGCACTGCAAATTTACATGAATGACATTTCCAAGATTGCATCAAATCTACATCAATGAGATTTTTCCTAGTTTCCATCAAGTCTACATCAATATTGATGTTCTTTAACAGATTTGAGGCTGAAATTTCAGAGGTGTAACATCAGATCTACATCAACTCCCTTCATATTTTTCAAGTTTACATCAAATCTACATAAACCTTAGGCTGGAACTTCATAGGTGCAGATTGATTATTCATAAAACCACACACACACACATTATGACATCCACAAAACTAGTTACATTGCCCAATGCTCACAAAATCAGATCAGATAAATTCAGTTTAGGAGCAAAGTTCAAAGTTCTGGACAGTCCAAAGTTATCTACATACCTATGATCAGATCAGACAAATTAAGTCCTATCAGTACTCCACACAAACATTTCCTAGGATTCAAACAAAGTTCTCCCCTGCCCCTCAGCTAGTGTTGTAACAAGATCAGCATGAGAGGAGAGGGGTGCATACTGGGAGGTGTGTTCATCTCCTGCCCCTCAGCTAGTAAGATAATAAAACTCGAATTATCTCTCTATTTCTCCCCTTCCCCTTAGCACCAGGTGCAACACAGGCTAGTGTTCATCAATAGTCGCAACACAGGCAAATCTGAGGCATGGGGGAGAGGAGAGGGGGGAAGGAGAGGGGTGCATACGTGGGCGAGGTCTGCTTGCAGCGGCGGTGACTCCCCCATGCTCGGCGGCGGCAAGTCCCCCATGCGTGGGCGAGGCAAGCGGCGAGGTCGCCGTTCATGTAATGGGCTAGGCGAGCGGTGAGGTCACCGTTCCTGTTGTGGTTGAGGCGAGCGCCCCGACAACACCACCGCCGGTCGCCGCCCCCGCCCCTGCCGGTTGCTTCCGCTGCTGGCGCACGCCCCCGCCCCCGCGCCCGCCGTCGCCTCTGTCGTCGCCCGCCTCCGCCTGGTTGGAAGATCTAGAAAAATGCCCGCCGCCACCTGGTCGGAAGACCTAGAAAAACGCTAAGTGTTGCTCTATTCGATGCCACCTAGTAGGAAGGTCCCACTTGTCAATGATACGAGAGAGTCGTAGTTTTATATTATGTATAGACAAATTCCCATACATGAGCAACTATCCCTCTCTAGCCCAATGGTAGCGAGCGAGCGAATCAAGCACGAGGCCGTGGGTTCGAGTCCCGCCTCGCGCATATTTTTTGGGCGAATTAAGCTCTCGGGCACGCCTGTCAAATGGGTCCCGCCTGTCAGTGTGTGCCCCACCTGTCTGTTGAATATTAACATTTAAGCAAAAATGACACCTAGACAGTGACACATAAGCGAGTTTGCTGAGGTGGCTGCCTAATCATCCTAATGCATTCAAAATAAAGGGTAGTGACCATTTTATATTGGTCGTTATCAGCTAGACGTGAGGCAGTGGACAGTGCTTCCAGCTTTACAACCATTTCCTCTAATGAAATTACGACCTTTCTGACCAAAATGGTCGTTATGGTTTAGGGTTTGCGGCCCCCCAGACAGCTTTTGACCAATTGGTCTAAAATGGTCATATATTTATGAGCAATTCTTCCAGGGTCACTCAAAAAAGGTCACTAGTTGACATATTTCTTGTAGTGGCTAAGTGTGGCCGTGGGCGCGGCTCTGACTGCCCGTGCACAAGTAAAGGGCTACAAAGTAGAGCCCCTACTTTTGTACACCGACACGGATCTCATAAGATTTTCTGTTGAGTTTTGTGTTGTGAAGTTTTCAAGTTCTGGGTAAAGATTTGATGGACTATGGAATAAGGAGTGGCAAGATCCTAAGCTTGGGGATGCCCAAGGCACCCCAAGGTAATATTCAATGAAAACCAAGAGCCTAAGCTTGAGGATGCCCCGGAAGGCATCCCCTCTTTCGTCTTCATCTATTGGTAACTTTACTTGAGGCTATATTTTTATTCACCACATGTTATGTGTTTTGCTTGGAGCGTCTTGTATGATTTGAGTCTTTGATTTTTAGTTTGCCACATTCATCCTTGTTGTACACACATTTTGAGAGGGACATGCATGAATCATGATTTATTAGAATATTGTATGTGCTTCAGTTATATCTTTTGAGCTAGGCAATTTTGCTCTAGTGCTTCACTTATATCTTTTTAGAGCACGCCGGTGGCTTTATTTTATAGAAATTTTTGAACTCTCATGCTTCACTTATATTATTTTGAGAGTCCCTCTAAACATCATGGTAATTTGCTTAGGTTATGGATTTAGTGCTAATACGATAGGCATCCAAGAGGGATATAATAAAAACTTTCATATAAAGTGCATTGAATACTATGAGAAGTTTGATTCCTTATGATTGTTTTGAGATATCAGGATGGTAATATTAGAGTCATGGTAGTGAGTAATTATGGATTGGTAAGAATACTTATGTTAAAGTTTGTGATTCCTGTAGCATCCACATATGGTGAACCGGTATGTAACGAAGTCAGAGCATGATTTATTTATTGATTGTCATCCTTTGTGTGGAGGTCGGGATCGCGCGATGGTTAACTCCTACCAACCCTTCCCCTAGGAGCATGCACGTAGTACTTTGTTTCAATGACTAATAGATTTTTGCAATAAGTATGTGAGTTCTTTATGACTAATGTTGAGTCCATGGATTATACGCACTCTCGCCCTTCCACCATTGCTAGCCTCTCTAGTACCGTGCAACTTTCGTCGGTGCCATACACCCACCATATACCTTGCTCAAAACAGCCACCATACCTACCTATTATGGCATTTCCATAGCCATTCTGAGATATATTGCCATGCAACTTTCCACCGTTCCATTTATTATGACACGCTTCATCATTGTCATATTGCTTTGCATGATCATGTAGTTGACATAGTATTTGTGGCAAAGCCACCGTTCATAATTTTTTCATACATGTCACCCTTGAGTCATTGCACATCCTGGTACACCGCCGGAGGCATTCATATAGAGTCATATTTTGTTCTAGTATCGACTTGTAATTCTTGAGTTGTAAGTAAATAAAAGTGTGATGATCATCATTGTTAGAGCATTGTCCCATGTGAGGTAAGGATGATGGAAGCTATGATTCCCTCACTAGTTGGAATGAGTCTCTGGACTTTATGAAAAATAAAAGAGGCCAAAGAAACCCAAATAAAAAAGAGAGGCCAAAGGAGCCCACAAAAAATGAGAGAAAAGAGAGAAGGGGCAATGTCACTATCCTTTTTCCACACTTGTGCTTCAAAGTAGCACTGTGATCTTCATGATAGAGAGTATCCTATTTTGTCACTTTCATATACTAGTGAGAATTTTTTATTATAGAACTTGGGTTGTATATTCCAACGATGGGCTTCCTCAAATGCCCTAGGTCCTCATGAGCAAGCAAGTTGGATGCACACCCACTTAGTTACTTTTTGAGCTTTCATAAACTTATAGCTCTAGTGCATCCGTTGCATGCCAATCCCTACTCACTCACATTGATATCTATTAATGGGCATGTCCATAGCCCATTGATACGCCTATTTGATGTGAGACTATCTCCTTCTTTCTGTCTTCTCCACAACCACCATATTCTATTCCACCTATAGTGTTATGTCCATGGTTCACGCTCATGTATTGCGTGAAAGTTGAAAAGGTTTGAGCATACTAAAGTATGAAACAATTTCTTGGCTAAAACTGGGGTTGTGCATGATTTGAATACTTTGTTTGATGATGATGGAGCATAGCCAAACTATATGATTTTGTAGGGATAGCTTTCTTTAGCCATAGTACTTTGAGAAGACATGATTGCTTTATTAGTATGCTTGAAGTATTATTGTTATTATGTCAATATTAAACTTTTGTTTTGAATCTTACGGATCTGAACATTCATGCCACAATGAAGAAAATTACATGGATAAATATGTTAGGTAGCATTCCACATCAAAAGTTATTTTTTATCATTTACCTACTCGAGGACGAGCAGGAATTAAGCTTGGGGATGCTTGATACGTCTCCAACGTATCTATAATTTTTTATTGTTCCATGCTATTATATTTTCTATTTTGGATGTTTTATATGCATTAATATGCTATTTTATATAATTTGTGGGACTAACCTATTAACCTAGAGCCCAGTGCCAGTTTCTGTTTTTTCCTTGTTTTTGAGCTTCACAGGAAAGGAATACTAAATGGACTCCAAAGAGAATAAAACTTCACGATGATTTTTCTTGGACCAGAAGGCACCCAGGAGACTTCGAGTTCAAGTCAGAAGAGCCACAAGGCGGCGACAAGGGTGGAGGGCGCACCCAGGGGGGTAGGCATGCCCCCTACCTTGTGGGCCCCTTAGTGACCCCCTGACCAAGATCTTCCTCCTATATATTAACATATATTCCCAAACCTCCAGAAGCATCCACGAAAACACTTTTCCACCACCGCAACCTTCCATTCCCATGAGATCCCATCTTGGGGCCTTTTCCAGAGTCCTGCCGGAGGGGGATTTGATCATGGAGGGCATCTACATCAAACTAAATCTACATGCAATGGCTAACCATAACAGTTTGAAAAATCATATTTGTGTACTTGTGTGCGAGTTAATTCCATGTGCAGTAAATTGGAAGGAATTTTAAACCATGTTGGTCTCAGGGCTATGACACAAAGCATGGAATGCCATGGCATTTAAATTCTAAAAAAATAAAAAAAAGTTCAGAAACACATGAAACCTTGCTTGTTGTAATGTCATGCCACCTAGATGATGTGGTAAAAACTTTGGCATGTTTGACGAAAGTTTGGACACACACCCCTCAGAAAACAGAGCAACTCACTAGAAGGCTTGTGGTTCCGGGAGGGAACAATGCATGTTTGATAACGAACAGGCGATAGCTTCCTTTTTACGGTCATCAATAAATTTCTACAGTTAACATGCACTAATACAGCTGTCCTATCAAAATTTGGAAACTTTCAGGGGTCATTTGACCTTTTAAAGACATTTAAGTGATTTTCTAGCCATTTAATGACCGTAATTCAAATTTGAACTACATCTACATGCCACAGCTAACCATAATGGTTTGAAAAATCATATTTGTGTACTTGGGTGCGAGTTAATTCATTGTGTAGTAAATTAGAAGGAATTTACAAACATATTGGTGTTACGGCCTGGACACATGCATGGAGTGCCATGGCATTTAAATTCCAAAAAAAATGACTAGAAACACATGAAACCTTGCTTGATGTAATGTCATCCACCTAGATGATGTGGTTAAAAATTAGGCATGTTTGATGAAAGATTGGACACACACCCCTCACAAACTGGAGCAACTCACTAGAAGGCTCGTGCTTCCGAGAGGGAACAATGCATGTTTGATGGCAAAAGGGCCATAGCTTTATTTTATGGCCTTCAATTTTTTTTGTACATTTAACTTGCACTAATACAACTGTCATGTGAAAATTTGGAAAATCTCAGGGGTCATTTGACCTTTTAAAGACATTTAAGTGATTTTCTATCCATTTAATGACCGTAATTCAAATTTGAACTACATCTACATGCAACAGCTAACCATAACGGTTTGAATAATAATATTTGTGTACTTGTGTGCAAGTAAATTCCATGTGCAGTAAATTGGAAGGAATTTACAAACATATTGGTGTCATGAGATGGACACATGCATGGAGTGCCATGGCATTTAAATTCCAAAAAATAACAAAAGATCAGAAACACATGAAACCTTGCTTGATGTAATATCATGCCACGAAGATGATGTGGTAATTTTTTTGGCATGTTTGACGAAATTTTGGGCACTCACCCCTCACAAATCATAGAAACCCACTAGAAGGCTCGTGGTTCCAAGAGGGAACAAGGCATGTTTGATGACGAACGTGAGATAGCTTCCTCTTATGGCCTTCAAATTTTTTCTACATTTAACATGCACTAGTACAACTATCATGTGAAAATTTGGAAATTTCCAGGGTTTATTTGACCTTTTTAAGACATTTAAGTGATTTTCTAGCCATTGAATGACCGTAATTAAATTTTGAACTACATGTACATGCAACGGCTAACCATAACGGTTTGAAAAATCATATTTGTGTACTTGGGTGCGAGTTAATTCCATCTGGAGTAAATTGGAAGGAGTTTACAAACATATTGGTGTCACGGCCTGGACAAATGCATGGAGTGCCATGGCATTTAAATTCCAAAAAATAAAAAAATGATCAGAAACACATGAAACCTTGCTTGATGTAATGTCAAGCCACCATGATGATGTGGTAATTTTTTTACATGTTTGACGAAAGTTTGGACACACACCCCTCACAAACCGGAGCAACTCACTAGAAGCCTTGTGGTTCCGAGAGGGAACAATGCATGTTTGATGACGAACGGGAGATGGCTTCCTCTTATGGCCTTCAAATTTTTTCTACATTTAACATGCACTAATACAACTGTCATGTGAAAATTTGGAAAATTCCACAGGTCATTTGACCTTTTAATGACTTTTAAGTGATTTTCTAGCCATTTAATGGCTGTAATTCAAATTTGAACTACATCTACATACAATGGCTAACCATAACGGTTTGAAAAATCATATTTGTGTACTTGTGTGTGAGTTAATTCCATATGCAGTAAATTGGAAGGAATTTACAAACATATTGGCGTGATGGCTTGGACACATGCATGGAGTGCCATGGCATTTAAATTCCAAAAAATTAAAAAATGATCAGAAACACATGAAACCTTCCTTGATATAATGTCATGCCACCAATATGATGTGGTAAAACAATTGACATGTTTGACGAAAGTTTGGACACACACCGCTCACAAACCGAAGCAACTCACTAGAAGGCTCGTGGTTCCGAGAGGGAACAATGCATGTTTGATGACGAACACGAGATAGCTTCCTCTTATGGCCTTCAATTTTTTCTACATTTAACATGCACTAATACAATTGTCATGTGAAAAGTTGGAAAATTCCAGGGGTCATTTGACCTTTTTAAGACATTTAAGTGATTTTCTAGCCATTTGATGACCGTAATTCAAATTTGAACTACATGTACATGCAACGGCTAACCATAATGGATTGAAAAATCATATTTGTGTACGTGTGTGCGAGTTAATTCCATATGCAGTAAATTGGAAGGAATTTACAAACATATTGGTGTGATGGCCTGGTCACATGCATGGAGTGCCATGGCATTTAAATTCCAAAAAATTAAAAATGATTAGAAACACATGAAACCTTGGTTGATGTAATGTCATGCCACCAATATGATGTGGTAACAAAATTTGGCATGTTTGATGAAAGTTTGGACACACACCCCTGCTACTTCTTAAGTTTGCGTTGGTTTTTCCCTTGAAGAGGAAAGCGTGATGCAGCAAAGTAGAGATAAGTATTTTCCTAAGTTAGACAACCAAGGTATCAATCCAGGAGGAGACAACGCACAAAACACCTAACACCTGCACAAACAGTCAAACAACTTGGACCCAATGCGATAAAGGGGTTGTCAATCCCTTCACAGTTACTTGAGAAAGTGAGATCTGATAGAAATATATGAAACTAAACAAACGATAAAGTAAATATCATTGGTATTTTTGGTTTATAGAAGGGAAAGTAAAAGATTGCAAAATAGTAGATTGGAAACTTATATGCTGGAAAATAGAACCAGGGACATAGGTTTCACTAGAGGCTTCTCCCAGGATAGCAAATAATACGGTGGGTGAACAAATTACTGTCGAGCAATTGGTAGAAAAGCGCAAAGTTATGACAATATCTAAGGCAATGATTATAAAATATAGGCATCACGTCCGTGTCAAGTAGACCGAAACAATTCTGCATCTACTACTATTACTCCACACATCGATCGACTCATGCCTGCATCTAGAGTATTAAGTTCATGAAGAACAGAGTACCACATTAAGTAAGATGACATGATGTAGAGGAATTAACTCAAGCAATATGATGAAACCCCCATCTTTTATCCTCGATAGCAAAATACAATACGTGCCTTGCTTCTCCTACTATCTGTGGGAAAGGACACCACAAGATTGAACCCAAAGCTAAGCACTTCTCCAATTGCAAGTAAAACCTATCTAGTTGGCCAAATCAAACCGATAGTTCGAAGAGAATTACAAAGATATCAAATCATGCATATAAGAATTCAGGGAAGATTCAAATAATATTCATAGATAAGCTAATCATAAATCCAAAATTCATCGGATCTTGACAAACACACCGCAAAAGAAGATTACATCAGAAAGTTCTCCAAGAACATCGAGGAGAACATGGTATTGAGAATCAAAGAGAGAGAAGAAGCCATCTAGCTACTAGCTATGGACCCGTAGGTCTGAGGTAAACTACTCACGTTTCATCGGAAGGGCAATAGAGTTGATGTAGAAGCCCTCTGTGATCGAATCCCCCTCCGGCAGGATGCCGGAAAAGGCCCCTAGATGGGATCTCACGGGTATAGAAGGTTGCGGGGGTAGAAAAGTGTTTTCGGGGATACTTCTAGTGGTTTGGGAACATATGTGAATATATAGGCAAAAAATTAGGTCAGGGGAGTCACGGGGGGCCCACAAGGCAGGGGGTGTGCCATACCCCCTAGGCGCGCCCTCCACCCTTGTGGCCGCCTCGTGGCTCTTGCGACTTGCACTCCAAGTCTCCTGGGTGTCTTCTGGTCCAAGAAAAATCATCGCGAAGGCTTTATTCCGTTTGGAGTCCATTTGGTATTCCTTTTCTACTAAACCCAAAAACAAGGAAAAAATAGAAACTCGCACTGGGCTCTAATAGGTTAGTCCCCAAAATAATATAAAATAGCATATTAGTGAATATAAAACATCCAAAACAGATAATATAATAGGATGGAACAATCAAAAATTATAGATACGTCGGAGACGTATCAAGCATCCCCAAGCTTAATTCCTACTCGTCCTCGAGTAGGTAAATGATAAAAACTGAATTTTTGATGTGGAATGCTACCTAACTTATTTATCCATGTTATTTGCTTTATTGTGGCATGAATGTTTAGATCCATAAGATTCAAAACAAAAGTTTAATATTGACATAAAAACAATAATACTTCAAGCATACTAACAAGGCAATTATGTCTTCTCAAAATAACATGGCCAAATAAAGCTTATCCCTACAAAATCATATAGTCTGTCTGTGCTCCATCTTCATCACACAAAATATTCAAATCATGCACAACCCAGATGAGAAGCCAAACAATTGTTTCATACTTTTGATGTTCTCAACATTTTCAACTTTCACGCAATACATGAGCGTGAGCCATGGACATAGCACTATAGGTGGAATAGAATATGGTGGTTGTGGAGAAGACAAAAGAAGGAGATATTCTCGCATCAAGTAGGCGTATCAACGGGCTATAGAGACGCCCATCAATAGATATCAATGTGAGTGAGTAGGGATCTCCATGCAACAGATGCACTACAACTATAAGTTTATGAAAGCTCAAAAGAAAACAAAATGGGTGTGCAACCAACTCGCCTGCTCACGAAAACCTAGGGCAATTTGAGGAAGCCCATCACTGGAATATACAAGCCAAGTTCTATAATGAAAAATTCCCACTGGTATATGAAAGTGACAACATAGGAGACTCTCTATCATGAAGATCACGGTGCTACTTTGAATCACAAGTGTGGAAAAAAGGATAGTAACATTGCCCCTTCTCTCTTTTCTCTCATTTTTTTGTTGGGCCTTCTCTCATTGTTTTGGCCTCTTTTCATTTGTCCGGAGTCTCATCCCGACTTGTGGGGGAATCATAGACTCCATCATCCTTTCCTCACATGGGACAATGCTCTAATAATGAAGATCATCACACTTTTATTTACTTACAACTCAAGAATTACAAAATCGATACATAGAAAAAAATATATGACTCTATATGAATGCCTCCGGCGATGTATCAGGATGTGCAATGAATCAAGAGTGACATGTATGAAAGAAATATGAACGGTGGCTTTGCCACAAATACGTGGTCAACTACATGATCATGCAAAGCAATATGACAATGATGAAGCATGTCATAATAAACGGAACAATGAAAAGTTGCATGGCAATATATCTCGGAATGGTTAAGGAAATGCCATAATAGGAAGGTATGGTGGCTATTTTGAGCAAGGTATATGGTGGGTGTATGGTACCGGTGAAAGTTGTGTGGTACTAGAGAGGCTAGCAATGGTGGAAGGGTGAGAGTGCGCATAATCCATGGACTCAACATTAGTCATAAAGAACTTACATACTTATTGCAAAAATATGTTAGTTATCGAAACAAAGTACTACACGCAAGCTCCTACAAGGATAGATTGGTAGGAAAAGACCATCACTCATCCCCGACCGCCGCTCATAAGGAAGACAATCAATAAATAAATCATGCTCCAACTTCATCACATAATGGTTCACCATACGTGAATGCTACGGGAATCACAAACTTTAACACACGTATTTCTACAATCCACAATTACTTACTAGCATGACTTTGATATCACCATCTTTATATCTCAAAACAATCATAAGGAATCAAACATCTTATAGTATTCAATGCACTTTATATGAAAGTTTTTATTATATCCCTTTTGGATGTCTATCCTATTAGGACTATATTTATAACCAAAGCAAATTACAATGTTGTTTAGAGACTCTCAAAATAATATTAGTGAAGCATGAGAGTTTAACAATTTCTATAAAATAAAGCTACCGCCATGCTCTAAAAAGATATAAGTAAAGCACTAGAGAAAAATTGCCTAGCTCAAAATATATATGTGAAGTACATAGAGTATTCTAATAAATCACGATTCATGTGTGTCCCTCTCAAAAGTTCTGTTCAGTAATGATGATTGTGGCAAACTAAAAAGCAAATACTTAAATCATACAAGATGCTCCAAGCAAAACACATATCATGTGGTGAATAAAGATATAGCCTCAAGTAAAGTTACCGATAGACAAAGACGAAAGAGGGGATGTCTTCCGGGGCATCCCCAAACTTAGGCTCTTGGTTGTCCTTGAATATTACCTTGGGGTGCCTTGGGCATCCCCAAGCTTAGGCTCTTGCCACTCTGAAAGTGCAACTATCCCTGGGTGGTTTTGGTAATTATTAACAACATATAGCTCATTGAACAATGCTATTTCAGGATGAATATTTTAGGAAAGTTCAATGATTGGCATGGCATGGATTAGGAATGTGGACCCCTCAAAATGCTAAGGACAAAGGATTGGCTCAAGATCTAAAGCTCAAGACTCTACACTTTAATTTTAATGATCCAAGATCACATTGGGACCATAGGAAAAGCCCATACTATTAAAAGGGGATGAGGTGTTGCTTAATGGCTTGCTTGCTCAAGATGCTTAGTGATATGCTCCAAAAACCCTCAACCACTTTCTCATATCCACATATGTCCCAAACCAAAAGTCAAACCCGGCCCCACCGATTTGATCTATCCAGCGCTACCGAGTTCTTTTGACATAGCCACTACCAGAAACCCTAGTCACTTCGGTCTCATCGATAGGGATCTCGGTCTCATCGAGATGGGATTGCAAACTCTCTGTTTCCCTTCCTAACATTTCGGTATAACCGAGATGAGCGATTGGTCCCACCGAGTTCGCAATGCAAACTCTCTGTTTCCCTTTCGTAACATTTCAGTCTCACCGAGATGAGCAAATCGGTCCCACCGAGTTTGCCTGACCAACTCTCTGGTTAGCTTATTACCAAAGTTGGTCCCACCAAGTTTGTGTAATCGGTCTCACCAAGATTACGTTATGCCCTAACCCTAAAGACATAGGTCCCACCAAGTTGACATGTCAGTCCCACCGAAATGCCTAACGGTCACATTATGAACTAAATCGGTCTGACCGAGTTTCATGATTCGGTCTGACCGATTTTGGTAAATTGTGTGTAACGGTTAGATTTTATGTGGGGGATATATATACCCCTCCACTCTTTCTTCACTCGTGGAGAAAGCCATCAAAACGTGCCTACACTTCCAACATTCATTTTCTGAGAGAGAACCACCTACTCATGTGTTGAGGCCAAGATATTACATTCCAACCACATAAATCTTGATCTCTAGCCTTCTCCAAGTTGCTTTCCACTCAAATCATCTTTCCACCAAATCGAATCCTATGATAGAGAGTTGAGTGTTGGGGATACTATCATTTGAAGCACAAGAGCAAGGAATTCATCATCAACACACCATCTATTACCTTTTGGAGAGTGGTGTCTCCTAGATTGGTTAGGTGTCACTTGGGAGCCTCCGTCAAGATTGTGGAGTTGAACCAAGGAGTTTGTACGGGCAAGGAGATCGCCTACTTTGTGAAGATCTACCCTAGTGAGGCAAGTACTTCATGGATGATGGCCATGGTGGGATAGACAAGATTGCTTCTTCATGGACCCTTCGTGGGTGGAGCCCTCCGTGGACTCGCGTAGCCGTTACCTTTGGTGGGTTGAAGTCTCCATCAACGTGGATGTACGATAGCACCACCTATCGGAACCACGCCAAAAATCTCCGTGTCTACATTGCGTTTGCTTCCTAAAACTCCTCCCTTTACCTTCATGTGCAATTTTTTACATTCCGCTGCTATACTCTTAGAATTGCATGTGTAGGTTGATTGCTTGACTTGTGTAACGTTGCTAAAATCTGCCAAGACTTAAAATTGGGAAAATGCTAGATTTTTATTTGTTCAAGTAGTCTAATCACCCCCCTCTAGACATACTTTCGATCCTACAAGTGGTATCAGAGCTACGGTCTCCATTTGCCTTGATTTCCATAGCTTTTGGTGATCATAGCCTTGGTTTCACAACCTAGGAGAGTATGGCGTCTAGCGAGGGAAATTACCACCATAGAGGTCCTTACTTTGATGGTACTAATTTTGCTAGTTGGAAGCATAAGATGAAAATGCATATTCTTGGACATAACCCCGCCGTTTGGGCCATTGTGTGTATTGGCTTGCAAGGTGAGTTCTTCGATGGGAGAGAACCGAACCGTGAAGCCACCGCGGAAGAGTTGAAGATGCTGCAATACCATGCTCAAGCTTGTGATATTCTCTTCAACGGATTATGGCCCGAAGAATTCAACAAAATCAGACGTCTTGAGAATGCAAAGGAAAATTGGGATACTTTGATTGATATGCACGAAGGTACTAACCCCGTGATGTGCTTCAAAGTCACCTTGACAAGTTCAAAATGAAGGATGGTGAAGGTGTCGCTAAAATGTACTCTAGGCTTGCTCTCATCACAAATGAGATTGCCGGCTTAGGAAGTGAAGAGATGACAGATAGATTCATCATCAAGAAGATCCTAAGAGCCTTGGATGGAAAATATGATGCCGTGTGCACATTGATCCAAATGATGCGCAATTACAAAGATCTCAAGCCAACGGAAGTCATTGGAAGAATTGTTGCTCATGAGATGTCACTCAAGGATAAAGAAGAGCTTCACAACAAGTCAAGTGGTGCTTACAAAGCCTCATGTGATGCTCCTACATCATCAAGTGAGAAACAAACCTTCAATGAAGAATTGAGCCTAATGGTCAAGAACTTCAACAAGTTCTACAAGAGTAGAAGCAAGGAAAGAATTTCCAAGTCAAGGTCCTACAATGAGAAAAGATCTTCGAGTCATGAACGCAATTGCTACAATTGTGGAAGACCTGGACACTACTCCAATGAGTGTACGGCTCCCTACAAAAGAAGAGAAGATTCACCTAAAAGAAGAAGTAGAAGAGAAGACTCACCACCAAGAGAGAGAGAAGGAGTAGAGATGATCGTTATGAACGAAGAACCTCCCGGAGAAGCAAGGATTCGGAAAGGAAGGGCAAATTATCAAAGAGCTACACAAAACGAAGACATCAAGCCCACGTTGGTGAATGGGTATCCGGCTCTGATACATCTCCAACGTATCTATAATTTATGAAGCATTCATGCTATTTTATTATATGTTTTGAATGATTACGGGCTTTATTATACACTTTTATATTACTTTTGGGACTAACCTATTAACCGGAGGCCCAGCCCATATTGTTGTTTTATTGCCTATTTCAGTATTTCAAAGAAAAGGAATATCAAACGGAGTCCAAACGGAATGAAACCTTTGGGAGCATTATTTTTGGAATGGAAGCAATCCAGGGAGCTTGGAGTACAAGCCAGGGAAGCTTCAAGGAAGCCACGAGATAGGGGGGGCCACCCCCCTGGGCGCGCCCTCCACTCTTGTGGGCCCCTTGTGGCTCCCCTGACTGACTTCTTTTGCCTATATATTCCCATATACCCTAAAACTATCGAAGAAGAAGATAGATCGGCAGTTCCGCCGCTGCAAGCCTCTGTAGCCACCAAAAGCCTCTCATGAGCCTGTTCCGGCACCCTGCCGGAGTGGGAACCCATCACCGGTGGCCATCTTCATCATCCCGGTGCTCTCCATGACGAGGAGGGAGTAGTTCACTATCGGGGCTGAGGGTATGTACCAGTAGCTATGTGTTTGATCTCTCTCTCTCTCATGTTCACTCTATGGCACGATCTTGATGTATCGCGAGCTTTGCTATTATAGTTGGATCTTATGATGTTTCTCCCCCTCTACTCTCTTGTGATGAATTGAGTTTTCCTCTTGAAGTTATCTTGTCGGATTGAGTCTTTAATGATTTGAGAACACTTGATGTATGTCTTGTCGCGCTTATCTGTGGTGGCAATGGGATATCACGGGCCACTTGATGTATGTTTTGGTGATGAACTTGCGGGTTCCGCCCATGAACCTATGCATAGGGGTTGGAACACGTTTTCGTCTTGACTCTCCGGTAGAAACTTTGGGGCACTCTTTGAAGTACTTTGTGTTGGTTGGATGAATCTGAGATCTTGTGATGCATATCGTATAATCATGCCAACGGATACTTGAGGTGACAATGGAGTATCTAGGTGACATTAGGTTTTTGGTTGATTTGTGTCTTAAGGTATTATTCTAGTACGAACTCTTGAATAGATTGATCCAAAAGAATAACTTTGATGTGGTTTCGTACCCTACCATAATCTCTTCGTTTGTTCTCCGCTATTAGTGGCTTTGGAGTGACTCTTTGTTGCATGTTGAGGGATTCTTATATGATCTATCTATGTTATTATTGTTGAGAGAACTTGCACTAGTGAAAGTATGAACCCTATGCCTTGTTCCTACTATTGCAATACTGTTTACGTTCACTTTTATCATTAGTTACCTGTGCTCAATTGCTGGAAGAAGAATGCATTAAAATGCTTGGTACTAGATCTTTGTATGATGAGCATGATTGCAATGTTGTTAGTATGAATTCCTTGAATATCCATGATGATAATGATATGCAAAGCCACAAGCTTGGGGAAGCTATGTTTGATATGTTTAGTCCCCAAAGTTTTGATGAGAATATTTATTATGATGAAAGCATGCCTCCTATTTATGATGATTATATTTATGAAAGTGGGTTTGGAAGAGTGTCAACTTTAGGAAGTAGTGATCCCACTATTTTGGAGGATGTTGAATCTTATTGTGATGAAGGAAGACTGTCAACTTTATTTAGTGATGATTCCACTATTTCGGAAGAGGTTCGAATTGATTATGAAAACAAAGTTGCTATCTATGATGATTATTGTGATGACTTGTATGATTTTAGGAATAATGATAACCATGAAACTTGTCATCATGATTTTAGTTTTCAATTGGATTATGCCTCACATGATAATTATTTTGTTGAGTTTGCTCCCACTACTATTCATGAGAAGAAATTTGCTTATGTGGAGAGTAGTAAATTCTCTATGCTTGTAGATCATGAAAAGAATGCTTTATGTGCTGGTTATATTGTTGAATTCACTCATGATGCTACTGAAAATTATTATGAGGGATATTTGATTATTGTTCCCATAAGTTGTTTGCTCACAAAATCCCTATGCATAGGAAGTGGGTTAGTATTAAATGTGCTAGTCATATTCTTCATGATGCTCCCGTTATGTTTCAATTCTTATCTTTTATGTGAGCATCATTGTTATCATCATGCCTAGCTAGAAAGGCATTAAAGAAAAGCGCTTGTTGGGAGACAACCCAATATTTAACCTTACTGCTTTTGTGTGTCCACATGATTATGCTACTGTATTAATCATGTTTTATAGCTTTTGTTTCAATAAAGTGCCAAGTAAGACCTTTAGGATAGCTTACTGTGATAGTTGTGTTGATCCTGCTGAAAATCAGAAACTTTTGCACCCAGTAAATTAGTCTTGTTAATTCACAGAAACGTGCTTTTGATCTTATTCTTTTTGATCCGGATTGGTACACAAATTTCTTAGGACTTCCTAATTTGGTAGAATTTTTGGAGTCCCATAAGTATACGTTTGATACAGATTACTACAGACTGTTCTGTTTTTGACATATTCTGTTTTCTATGTGTTGTTTGCTTATTTTGATGAATCTATGAGTAGTATCGGGGGGTATGAACCATAGATAAGTTGGAATACAGTAGATATTAAACCAATATGAATTTAGAATGAGTTCATTACAGTACCTAAGTGGTGGTTATATTTTCTTATACTAACAGAGCTTATGAGTTTTCTGTTGAGTTTTGTTTTGTGCAGTTTCAAGTTTTGGGTAAAGATTCGATGGACTATGGAATAAGGAGTGGCAAGAGCCTAAGCTTGGGGATGCCCAAGGAACCCCAAGGTAATATTCAAGGACAACCAAAAGCCTAAGCTTGGGGATGCCCCGGATGACATCCCCTCTTTCGTCTTCGTCTATCGGTAACTTTACTTGGAGCTATATTTTTATTCACCACATGATATGTGTTTTGCTTGGAGCGTCCTTTTCTTTTGTTAGTATTTTCTTGCTGTTATTTAGAATAATGTTTTGCATCTATATTTTCAATAAAAAAAGTCAAGGATAGGCTTTGCCATGCTTATTTTGCTAGTATACATGTTGCTATTTGAAAACAGAAAGTTTACCGCTGTTGCAAAAATTCCCTAGAAAAGTCATAGCACGATATAATATTGAAACTTTTTGCATAATGAGATCTGATAAATCTTCTACAGAGTAGTATTTTCCTCATAATTTTTGGAGTTAGGGAAGTATTGATACTCTTGCACTCTTTACAGACTGTACTGTTTTGGCAGATTGCTGTTATGTTTGCATTGTTTGCATATGTTTGCTTGTTTAATGATTCAATTTGAGGATAGGAGTATTAAATATTCAGATACATTTAGTATGAAATGTTGAATAACAATTTTAGTGATTTGTTACAGTAGAAAATGATAAGGTTTTGCATTGGTTTATACTAACCTATCTCACGAGTTCTTGTTGAGTTTGGTGTGGATGAAGCTTTTGATAAAAAGAGAAACCATGATATGAGAGGAATTAAGGAGACACAAAAGTTCAAGCTTGGGGATGCCCAAGGAACCCCAAGATAATATTTCAAGAAGTCTCAAGCATCTAAGCTTGGGGATGCCCCGTTAGGCATCCCACCTTTCTTCTTCAACAACTATCGGTTAGTATCGGTTGAACCTAAGTTTTTGCTTCTTCACATGAGTTGTGCTATCCTTGCAATGTCATTTTATTTTGTTTTGCTTGCTGTTCGAATAAAATACCAAGATCTGAAATTCTTTAATGGGAGGGAGTCTTCATATAGCTACACATTTATTTAGCTACTCATTGATCTTCACTTATATCTTTTTGGGGTCGTTTGTCATTTACTCGTGTGCTTCACTTATATCCTATGAGTAAATGGTTGAATGAGTTGAATGTCATAAATCTGAAATTATATATGTCTCATTTGCTTAGCCCATGGGGAGTAATGACTTCACATCTAAGAAGTAGAGGTTTATTGAAGGTTAGCAAGAATTGTATTGGTCATTTGAACAATTCATGAAAGAATATTTTAGGAAGAGAGATTTCACATATAAATTTACTATCTTAGACATCTTTTATAATTGTGAGCACTCATTAAGTATGACATGCTAAAGAGTTGATGTTGGACAAGGAAGACAATGTAATGGGTTATGTTTTCTCATATCTCAGTTAAAGTATATTGTCATGGATCATTCAAACATGTTGAGCTTGCCTTTCCCCCTCATGCTAGCCAAATTCCTTGCACCAAGTAGAGATACTAGTTGTGCTTCTAAATATCCTTAAACCCAGTTTTTGCCATGAGTGTCCACCATACCTACCTATATGCGGTATTTACCTGCCGTTCCAAGTAAATTTGCATGTGCCAAACTCTAAACCTTCAAATAATAATCTGTTTTGTATGCCCGAATCGCTCATGTAGCAACTAGGGGCTGTCAGTATCTTCCATGCTAGGTTGGTTATTCTCAAGATGAGTGGACCCCGCTCATCATTCACGAGAAAAATGGATAGTAACTGGGATGCCCAGTCCCATGATCAAAAGATCAAAATCAAATCGAAAATAATTGCAAACCAAACTCCCCCAGGTTTGATGTTAGTTGGAGGCACCCGTTGTTTCGGGCAAGCCATGGATTGATGATTGTTGGTGGAGGGGGAGTAAAAACTTTTACCATTCTGTTTGGGAACCGCCTATAATGTATGTAGTATGGAATATATTGGGAACTCTTGGTTGTTATGTTGACAATGAGATCATACCTCTCAAGATTATTTATCTCTATTTCAAAATTGAGCTCTGGCACCTCTGTAAATCCCTGCTTCCCTCTGCAAAGGGCCTATCTTTTACTTTTATGCAAGAGTCAAGGTGATCTTCACCTTTCCCTTTTTCATTTTATCCTTTGGCAAGCACCTCGTGTTGGAAAGATCATGATATATATATCCAATTGGATGTAAGTTAGCATGAACTATTATTGTTGACATCACCCAAAGGTGAATACATTGGGAGGCAACACTATAAGCCCATATCTTTCTCAGTGTCCGATTAAAACTCCATAACCATTAGTATTTCATGAGTTTTAGCAATTGTAGAAGACTATATGATAGTTCAGTATGTGGAGTTTGCTAAATCAAAGCTCTGGTGTAGACCCTTCCTGGAAATAAGACGAATTGTAATTGTTTGATGACTAAGAATGAAGTTTGCTAGTTTTATGGTCTATGCTTTAATATGTGAATTACTTGTTACTTGTTCGTGAGAAGTTTTATGAGATGAACTACTGTTATGAAATATAATCATGCTAGAAAAGGTGATTGAAATTATCATTGATCAAACTTGTGCACCTGCTAGCATTCACACTTCATAAATTCTTTCTTTTATCATTTACCTACTCAAGGACAAGCAAGAATTAAGCTTGGGGATGCTGATACGTCTCCAACGTATCTATAATTTATGAAGCATTCATGCAATTTTATTATCTATTTTGAATGATTACGGGCTTTATTATACACTTTTATATTACTTTTGGGACTAACCTATTAACCGGAGGCCCAGCCCATATTGCTGTTTTATTGCCTATTTCAGTATTTCGAAGAAAAGGAATATGAAACGGAGTCCAAACGGACTGAAACCTTCGGGAGCGTTGTTTTTGGAACGAAAGCAATCCAGGGAGCTTGGAGTACAAGCCAGGGAAGCTGAGGGAGTCCTGGACTAGGGGGTGTCCGGATAGCCGAACTATCATCATCGGCCGGACTCCAAGACTATGAAGATACAAGATTGAAGACTTCGTCCCGTGTCCGGATGGGACTTTCCTTGGAGTGGAAGGCAAGCTTGGCAATATGGATATGTAGATCTCCTACCATTGTAACCGACTCTGTGTAACCCTAGCCCTCTCCGATGTCTATATAAACCGGAGGGTTTTAGTCCATAGGACGAACAATAATCATACCATAGGCTAGCTTCTAGGGTTTAGCCTCCTTGATCTCGTGGTAGATCCACTCTTGTACTACCCATATCATCAATATCAATCAAGCAGGAGTAGGGTTTTACCTCCATCGAGAGGGCCCGAACCTGGGTAAAAACATTGTGTCCCTTGTCTCCTGTTACCATCTGCCTAGACGCACAGTTCGGGACCCCCTACCCGAGATCCGCCGGTTTTGACACCGACATTGGTGCTTTCATTGAGAGTTCCTCTGTGTCGTCACCTATAGGCCCGATGGCTCCTTCAATCATCAACAACGACGTGGTCCAGGGTGAGACTTTTCTCCCCGGACAGATCTTCGTATTCGGCAGCTTTGCACTGTGGGCCAATTCGCTTGGCCATCTGGAGCAGATTGAAAGCTACGCCCCTGGCCATCAGGTCACATTTGGAAGTTTGAACTTCACGGCCGACATCCGCGGAGACTTGATCTGCGACGGATTCGAGCCACAGCCGAGCGCGCCGCACTGTCACGATGGGCATGATCTAGCTCTGCTGCCAGGCAGTGCCCTGGAGGCCGCACAAGAGTCCGCTTTGACCGTTAACTCGGAGCCGACTACGCCAATCGAGGATGGGTGGCTAGACACCGCCTCGGGGGCTGCTACCTCTACGGTGGTGGAGCCGAATACCGACCTAGTCCCTTGTGAAGCTCGTGACTCCGAGGTGCCGGACTCCTCGCCGGACTCCGAACCTCCCGCGCCCCTACCAATCGAATCCGATTGGGCGCCGATCATGGAGTTCACCGCTGCGGACATCTTTCAGCACTCGCCTTTTGGCGACATCCTGAATTCGTTAAAGTGTCTCTCTTTGTTAGGAGAGCCTTGGCCAGATTATGGCCAGGACGGTTGGGATGCGGACGACTAAGAAATTCAATACCCACCCACCACCCACTTCATAGCCACTGTCGACGACTTAACCGACATGCTAGACTTCGACTCCGAAGACATCGACGGTATGGACGACGATGCCGGAGACAACTAGGAACCAGCGCCTACCGGGCACTGGAAAACCACCTCGTCATATGACATATACATTGTGGACATCCCAAAGGATGGGAATGGCGAAGGAAGAGCGGAGGAAGACCCCTCCAAGAAATAACCTAAGCGCCGGCGTCAGCGGCGCCGCTCTAAATCCCGCCACAGCAAGAATGGAGATTCCAGCACCGGAGAGAATAATTCCCCGGACAGTGTCGAAGACAACCCCCTCCAGCAAGATTCAGCACAGGAGGATGAAGAAGCCAGCCCTCATGAGAGAGCGGCAGACGAAGAGGTAGAGGACGATAATTACATGCCTCCCTCCAGAGACGAGGCAAGCCTCGACGACGACGGATTCGTCGTGCCTGAGGATCCCATCGAACAAGAGCATTTTAAATGCAGGCTTATGGCCATGGCAAGCAGCCTCAAGAAAAAGCAGCAACAGCTTAGAGCTGATCAAGATCTGCTAGCCGACAGATGGACCGAAGTCCTTGCGGCCGAAGAGTATGAACTCGAACGCCCCTCCAAAAGCTACCCCAAACGCAAGCTGCTGCCCCGATTAGAGGAGGAAGCATATAAACCTACATCACCAGCGCACAATACAGCCGACGGTCCACCTCGTGGCCGCGACAGAGAGGCCTCTAGGCCTTCCACTAAAGCCGTAACCCGGCATCGCTCGAAAAGCACAAAGCCACGGGGGAATGCGCCAGACTTGCGAGACATATTGGAGGATAAGGCAAGACAATCACGATCGATCTACGGATCGCGTGGGCGCCCAATGATGCGCGACGATGACCGTCGCGCCGGATACAGCAATTCCGGCCGGGCCGAACACAGTGGACAAAGCTCACTTGAGCTACATCGTGATATAGCTCAATATAGAGGCGCCGCACACCCACTATGCTTCACAGATGAAGTAATGGATCATCAAATCCCCGAAGGGTTTAAACCCGTGAACATTGAATCCTACGACGGCACAACAAACCCCGCGGTTTGGATCGAAGACTATCTCCTTCATATCCACATGGCCCGCGACGACGATCTTCATGCCATCAAATACCTCCCACTCAAGCTTAAAGGCCCAGCTCGGCATTGGCTTAACAGCCTGCCAGCAGAATCAATTGGGTGTTGGGAGGACCTGGAAGCTGCATTCCTTGATAACTTCCAGGGCACATATGTGCGACCACCAGACGCTGATGACCTAAGCCACATAATTCAGCAGCCAGACGAATCGGCCAGACAATTCTGTACACGGTTCTTAACCAAGAAAAATCAAATCGTCGACTGTGCGGATGCAGAGGCACTCGCAGCCTTCAAACATAACATCCGCGACGAGTGGCTTGCCCGGCACCTAGGACAGGAAAAGCCGAAATCCATGGCAGCCCTCACATCACTCATGACCCGCTCCTGCGCCGGAGAGGACAGCTGGCTAGCTTGCAGTAACAACCTCAACAAAAATCCTGGCAGTCCGGATACCAAGGACCGCAATGGCAGGTCAAGTCGCAACAAGCAAAAACACCGCATTAACAGCGATAATACTGAGGATACGACAGTCAACGCCGGATTCAGAGGCTCTAAACCCGGTCAGCGAAAAAAGCCATTCAAAAGAACTACTCCGGGTCCGGTCAATTTGGACCGAATACTCGACCGCTCGTGCCAGATACACGGCACCCCCGGAAAGCCAGCTAATCACACCAATAGGCATTGTTGGGTATTCAAGCAGGCAGGCAAGTTAATTGCCAAAAACAATGACAAGGGGCTGCATAGCGATGACGAGGAGGAGACCCGGCCGCCGAACAATAGAGGACAGAAGGGTTTCCCCCCACAAGTGCGGACGGTGAACATGATATACACAACCCACATACCCAAGCGGGAGCGGAAGCATGCACTCAGGGACGTATACGCGATGGAGCCAGTCGCCCCAAAGTTCAACCCATGGTCCTCCTGGCCGATCACTTTTGATCGAAGGGACCACCCCACCAGCATCCGCCATGGCGGGTTCGCCGCATTGGTTTTAGACCCAATCGTCGATGGGTTTCACCTCACTCGAGTCCTGATGAACGGCGGCAGCAGCCTGAATGTGCTTTACCAGGATACGGTGCGCAAGATGGGCATAGACTCCTCAAGGATTAAACCCACAAAGATGACCTTCAAAGGCATCATACCAGGTGTAGAGGCCAATTGTACAGGCTCAGTTACACTGGAAGTGGTCTTCGGATGTAACGCCCCGGATTCGATGCGACAGGTGTCCGCCAGTTATTCGCCGTCCTTGCCTTGTCATGTGCTTGCGTGTTGCATTTTGCCATGTCATCATCTGCATTTCATATCATGTCATCATGTGCATCTCATTTTGCATACGTGTTTGTCTCATGCATCCGAGCTTTTTCCCCGTTGTCCGTTCTGCAATCCGGCACTCCTATGTTCCCTTGCGCCCCCTTTTGTCTCTCGTTGTGAGTGGGTGTTAAACGTTCTCGGAATGGCCCGAGGTTTGCCAAGCGGCCTTGGTATAGTACCTGTAGACCGCCTGTCAAGTTTCGTGCCATTTGGAGGTCGTTTGATACTCCAATGGTTAACCGGGTAACTGTAAAGGCCACTTTTGTGTGCAGCCCAACACCCCTTCCAAAGTGGCCCAAAACCCATCTAACTCCCCTCCATGCTCTCGGTCGTTCGATCACGATCGTGTGGGCGAACACCGCTCCTCATTTGGACTCTCCTAGCTCCCTATGCCTATATAAACACATTCTCCCCTGAAATTCGCGGATGATTTCCACCCTAACACTAGTCCTCTTCCTCCCGCCGCCACCGGACATGTCCGCCGCAGCCAGACATGTCCTCCTTGCCGCCCCCGGCCAACCGCATGTCGACACGTCGCCCGCCGCCGCCGCCTCCCACCGCGCGCCGCCGCCAGCCCTGCAGGCCCATCCGCGGCCCGCCCGAGCCCATCTGGGGCCCGGGTCAACCCGCGCC
>NC_041391.1:248690238-248744148 GCF_002162155.2 Triticum dicoccoides
GGCCTCCGCGCGCCGCCCCGGCCGGAGCCGCGCCGCCCTCCCCGCCGTGCCGGCCTCTCCTCCGCCCTCTCCGGCCATCCTCCTCTCCGTCCTCTCCGGCGACGCCTCGGCGTCCGTGCGGCCGGACCCGGATCAGATCCGATCTGGACAGGTTGACCTCTCCTCCCCCGAAATTTCGTCTAAGTCCTTATCTGTCTTAATTTTTGTTGCATGTTCATCGCATTGTGTCTCTGCATCTGTAGCTCCGTTTCGTGCGTGTAATGTGTCAAATTGTTCGCCTCGACGAGTAATTCATTTCATTCCATTGCATCATTTTCATTTGAGCTCATCTTAATGCCCGAAATGCTGTTGGAAGAGTGCATGTTGATGTTAATCTGCTGAAACTGTTATAACATGCTCATTTGTCATTTTTGCCATGTTTGATGTGTGCATCCTATGAGGTTGATGTCTACATGTGTTTCGATCTATGCCATGCCATCTTTCCAGTGGTGCCATCCATGTATTTTTGTGAGTTGTGTGCTGAGTGCATCGAGCTTGTTAAGTAGGGTACTTGTTGTTGCTGTTTTGCTAGGCAGATTCTGTTATATTTTGTTGCTATGTAAACCTGCTTCTACAAGCCATTCCATGCATAATCTGGAGATTTTTCACTAAGGATGAGTTGTTATACATGTCTTGCTCTATCCATTCATGCGCCTGGTTGCATTTATTGCCTGTTGTAGCTTGTTGTAACCTTGCTCCAAAGTTGCTAAATGATGTTGCTGTCAGCCTGTTAGCATTAAGTTCCATGTTTCCATGATTGTTTGCTAGTGATCCATGCATCCTATGACCTTGCTCTTGCCATGTATAGCTTCACAAACATGCCTTCTTACTGTTGGTTGCTTTGCCATGCCATCTATTGCTCTGTGGTGAGTGGTTCAAGCTCACCAACATGCCTACTTATTGTTGTTCCTCCCATGTATGAATCTGTAATATAACTTGCCATGTTTACATGGGTACCATCATATCTTCTGATCCTTTTTGGCTCATGGTCAGTAAGGGACTCTTGTTCTATGCATTTAGTAGTATCATGCCACGCCTTTGTTTGTCATGATATGTTCCTGTAACATGTTGTTTGATAGCTCTAAACATTGCAACCTGATGTTATTTCCTGATAAGTCTGAAACTGTTATTATTTGCAATCTTTCCATGTCTTTTGGAGCTTGTTCTAGTGATTTCTGGAGTTAGCTCACTGTTCATGTTTTGTTATGCTTTACCTGTAATTCATGCCCATGCCTTTTGTTATTTCGTTGGGATGCTGTAGCATATTTTTTTGATGCTTGCAAGATGCCTAGTTGCTGTTATGGACAGATTGTTGTTATAACTTGTATAGTGTGTGTGTGTTGAACCGTTCCTCCGTTTTGAGTGTGCTCTATATGAAACTTGCTTGTTTTTGCATGTAGTTCCATATTATCATGTTGCATCCATGTTTTGGGGTGTTTGCTTGATGTTTGTATGCATTTTGCATAAATGCCATGTTTAACTTGTTTTGCTCATATCTTCTAGGCCGTAGCTCCAAATCTAATGAACTTTATATGTAACTTGACTAGAATTTCACGTAGATCATCTTGGTGATCTTTAACTTGCTGTTTAACAACTTGAACATAAGGTTTATTCAGATCTGGACCAATTTCGAAATTTGCATATGAGGACTTACCGGATTTGCTATATGTTGTTCCCGGCCTCATTTAAACTTGCCTTGATGTGTTGTTCTTGTTTGCATCATCTCTTGCCATGAGTAGCCTCATCTAGCTTTGTCATGCATCATGCTTGTTGTGCATCATTTCTTGTTCATGTGTAGTGTGTTTACCATGTTGTGTGCTTCTTCTCGATAGTTCCCGTTCCGTTGCGATCGTGAGGATGCGTTCGTCTACGCTTGGTTCGTCTTCGTGGCTTCATCTTCTTCATGGACTCGTTCTTATTCCTTGCGGGATTTCAGGCAAGATGACCGCTACCCTGGATCTCACTACTATCATTGTTATGCTAGTTGCTTCGATCTATCGCTATGCTGCGTTACCTATCATTTGCTCTTCAAGCCTCCCAATTTGCCATGAACCTCTAACCTTTGACACCCTTCTTAGCAAACCGTTGTCTGGCTATGTTACAGCTTTGCTCAGCCCCTCTTATAGCGTTGTTAGTTGCAGGTGAAGTTGAAGATTGCTCCATGGTGGACAGGGTTATGTTGGGATATCACAATATCTCTTATATTATTAATGCATCTATATATTTGGTAAAGGGTGGAAGGCTCGGCCTTATGCCTGGTGTTTTGTTCCACTCTTGCCGCCCTAGTTTCCGTCATACCGGTGTTATGTTCCCGGATTTTTGCGTTCCTAACGCGGTCGGGTGATTTATGGGACCCCCTTGACAGTTCGCTTTGAATAAAACTCCTCCAGCAAGGCCCAACCTTGGTTTTACCATTTGCCTCACCACCACCTACCTTTCCCTTGGGAGTAATTAACCCAAGGGTCATCTTTATTTTAGCCCCCCCTGGGCCAGTGCTTGTCTAAGTGTTGGTCCGAACTGAGCAGCCTGCGGGGCCACCTCGGGGAAACTCGAAGTCTGGTTTTACTCGTAGCTTGACTTATCCGGTGTTGCCCTGAGAACGAGATATGTGCAGCTCCTATTGGGATGTCGACACATCGGGCGGCTTTGCTGGTCTTGTTTTACCATTGTCGAAATGTCTTGTAAACCGGGATTCCGAGACTAATCGGGTCTTCCTGGGAGAAGGTATATCCTTCGTTGATCGCGAGAGCTTATCATGGGCTAAGTTGGGACACCCCTGCAGGGTATAAACTTTCGAGAGCTGTGCTCGTGGTTATGTGGCAGATGGGAATTTGTTAATGTCCGGTTGTAGATAACTTGACACCAGATCCGAATTAAAACGCATTAACCGCGTGTGTAGCCGTGATGGTCTCTTCTCGGCGGAGTCCGGGAAGTGAACACGGTTTCTATGTTATGTTTGACGTAAGTAGGAGTTCAGGATCACCCCTTGATCATTGCTAATTGACGACCGTTCCTTTGTTTCTCTTCTCGCTCTCATTTGCGTATGTTAGCCACCATACTTGCTTAGCCGCTGCTGCAACCTCACCACTTTACCCCTTCCTTTCCCTTTAATCTTTGCTAGTCTTGATACCCATGGTAATGGGATTGCTGAGTCCTCGTGGCTCACAGATTACTACAACAACAGTTGCAGGTAGAGGTTTTCCGATGATCATGACGCGAGAGCGATGTTTGCTTGTTTTGGAGTTCTTCTTCTGCTTCTTCTTCGATCAGGGGATAGGTTCCAGGTCGGCAGCCTGGGCTAGCAGGGTAGATGTCGTTTGAGCTTCTGTTTGTGTTTCATCCGTAGTCGGATGTTGCTCTTATGTATTGTGATGTTGTATTTGTGTGGCATTGTATGCCTTATGTATGTATCCCCATCTATTATGTAATGTTGATGTAATGATATCCACCTTGCAAAAGCGTTTCAATATGCGGGCCTATCCTTGGTGGGACCTTCGAGTTCCTTTTGGATAGGGTCGCATATTGGGCGTGACATCGGATCACCGGATAACTTCCGAAGTGAGGAGTTAATCTTCGACATAGTTCCGTTCCGCAACGGCTACCATGCACTGCTCGGACGAACCGTGCTTGCAAAGTTCAATGCGGTGCCGCACTACGCATACCTCAAGCTCAAGATGCCAGGCCCTCGAGGAGTCATCACGGTCAACGGAAACACTGAACGCCCCCTCCGAATGGAGGAACACACAGCGGCTCTCGCGGCAGAAGTGCAGAGCAGCCTCTTAAGGCAATTCTCGAGTCCGGCTGCTAAACGCCCGGACACCGTCAAACGCGCCCAGAGTAACCTACAACAAGACCACCAGGCCAGTTCCGAGCACGCGTAGCAGCGCGGCCCCAACCCCAGCCCTCGCAAAATTGCAAGACCAGTACTTCGCGTACATCATTACGCTCTGGAGATACCATGGGCATAGGGGGAGGGGCACGACCACGACAGGCCCAGAGTGCGGCTCAACCACACCAGGGGCTCTGCAGTGTGTCATCCTTTTTCTTTCTTTTTTTTCTTCTTATCCTCAGGACTCCATTTACCACAGGCCCTGTCCGGCAGCAGACCTGCCGAACTCACGATGCAACAGCCAGGGAAGGAGAAGAGCTACGACGCGAAACCAGGTGGTCTCCATTAAGAGCATTATACCTGTTTTTATACACCATTCCGCAGCCTACCCCTAGAGGGGGACATGCTAAATAGTTCCACCCCTTGCTTATCGCACTATTTGTATCGTTCTGTATTCATGGCAGCATTTCTTGAATAAACAATGCATCGCTTTTTGCCTATAATTGCATTCCTTTCTTATACATATGTTCATTTATGACATGTTCCATCCGTACACTTTGGTACGGCTAAATACACCAGGGGCTTAAGTTCCCCACATTATGGTGTGATAAGTCCGAACACTTTCACAAGTGCGGCACCCCAAACTTATAGCATTATATGCATTGGCTCCGAATCATGTCTTGGGTCAATAGTTGGGTTTGCCCGGCTCCCATGTTTTGGTACCTTACGTTCCGTTATATCGGCTAAGGTAGCACTGGGAGAACCACTGCGATTGTGCCCCAGTTGAGCTGGGCGAGCACCTCAGTGGAGAAAGCTAAAACTACCGTCATGATGGGGTGAGAGCCGGTCGCTGTTCGAGAGGTTTTTTCGAGTCCCTAAAGACTTATGCCGCTTAGAGCGAGGAACCGGCTTTGTCCGGCCCAGGCGTGGATAGCGCCCCGAATTCGGCCTTCCGAACACTAGGGGCTTCACCGAAATTTATAATTATAGAATTCTATGGCTAACTGAGAGTGTTCAAGCACTATAAGTCCGGTTGCCTTGTTCGTTGTGTTGAGCGCCTCCCTAGATGGACCCAAAAATGGGAACAAGAGCACTCAAGTTTATCCCGAGCACCCCAGCACTTGTGGCATGGGGGCTGAAGCCGACGACTTGCCATCTCTCAGATTTGATAAACAGCCGCACAGAAGGTAATATTTTAAATTAACAAGCATTGCTTAGCGCATATGAACAAAGTTTTCAGCGCACAGGATAACAAAATGCGAGTCTACTCAAATATTACATCTTTGGAGCACTCACCCGCAATAATGCGGGCACCCTTCAGGACACCCTTATAATACATCTCGGGTGTGCGATACTCCTTGCCCGGCGGTGGCGCGTCCGTCACAAGCTTCTCAGCATCCATCTTGCCCCAGTGCACTTTAGCACGGGCACGGGCCCGACGGGCACCCTCAATGTAGGCGGAGTGCTTGATGACTTCAACCCAGGGACACGCATCCACCAGCCGCCGCACCAGGCCGAAGTAGCTCCCAAGCATGGCCTCTTTGGGCCATAGCCGAACTATAAGGCCCTTCATGGCCTGTTCGGCCACCTTGTGGAGCTCGACCAGCTGCTTCAGCTGGTCGCTAAGGGGCACCGGATGTCCGGCCTCAGCATACTGAGACCATAACACCTTCTCCATTGAGCTCCCCTCCTCGGCTCTGTAGAAAGCGGCAGCATCGGACACGCTGCGAGGCATATCTGCGAACGCTCCTGGAGAGCTCCGAATTCGAGTAAGTAACAGGTAATTCAATTTTACATGCTTGCTTTGCATGAAGAATGCCTTACCTGCTGCTATCTTCTTCAATGCCTCGATTTCCTGGAGGGCCTTGTGGGCTTCAGCCTTAGCGGCTTTGGCACTCTCAAGAGCCGACGCAAGCTCGGACTCTCGAGTCTTCGAGTCACGCTCCAAATACTCGTGTTTTTCCACGAGAGCCTAGAGCCCTTGCTGTACCTCCACCACCCGCGCCTCCTGCTTCTCTCGCCCGGTGCATTCTGCGGCCGCATTGTGTTCAGCAGTGGACACCGCCTTCTTCAGGGTCGCCACCTCATTCGTAGCCCCTGGAGTACCCACGTTATCCTCGTCATTTCTCTTGCAACCAAATCCTTTTCTGTAAGGTACAACTTTAATACGGTGTTACTCACCTTCCTTGTCCTCGAGCTGCTTCTTGGCACGGCCGAGCTCGCTCTCGGACCGCTCGAGGCTTTGCTTCAAGGTATTGACCTCCGCCGTCAGTGCGGCAGAGGTCAGCAGTGCAGCCTGCATTCCCATATTGACATATTTTTTAAGACTCCTGCGTATATCTTTTTAGATCCTCAGTCCGGCTTCTCATTCCGAACACCAAACCGAGCATCAGGGCTACTGTCTATGCGGTATTATATTACATATCTTAAAATTCTTACCTCAAAGCCTGTTAGAAGGATGCTGCAGGCTTCGGTCAGCCCGCTTTTGGCGAGCTGAACCTTCTGAATCACCGCACTCATGACAGTGCGGTGTTCTTCTTTGATGGAAGCACCGCTGAGCGCCTCCAGCAAGTTATCTGGCGCCTCCGGTTGGATGGAGGCCGCCAGCGTCACAATCTTGCCCTTCTTACGAAGGGGCCGCCCCATCGGACTCCGGAATCACTGAAGGTTCCGGTCCGGAGTCCGGTCCGAAGTCCGGGAGGTGGCCCTGCGGCACCTCCGGGGTCTCCTCTTCCTGGTGGGTCCCTCTTCGGGATCCCACCTCGCCGTTGTTAGCATCGCGGGGCAGAAGGCGGCAGGAAGTGAAGTGCTATTCACATCCGACGTGCCCAAGGACCCGCTCGACGAAGCGGGAAGATCATCCTTGGGCGGACTACAGGGTTGTATGCGGTGTAAAAAGATGCTATGCGACAAAAAGAAATTTATGAGTTATTCAGGAGTCCGGATACTTATGATCTCCCCAGGGGCTTGGCCCTCGAGGGCCACTCCTCGTCGCTGTCGCCGGCGTTGGCAGAGCAGTCCGGGGGAAGGGTCCTTCCCTTCTTGGACCCTTTGGCCTCCCCCGTCGGGGAAGCCTTCCTCTTCTTCTCTCCCCCCGCTAGGGGAGAGGCCTCTTTCTTCTCCTCCTCGTCCTCGTGGGAGGAGTCCGCCTCGGAGTCATAGGACGATGAATCCGATACCACCTGGCGCCGGGAACTCCTTCGGGTTCCCGTGGCCTTCTTCTTGGCCTTCTTCTCCGGCACCACGTAAGGCGCCGGGACTAGCAGCCCTGTTAGACGGGCATCCGCTGGGTCTTCTGGAAGGGGAGCCGGACAGTTAACCTGTCCGGACGTCTTCTACCAGGCCTGTTAAAGGTATTGGGAGTTTAGATCCCGCATAGAGTCAAACTATGAAAAGCAAGTGTCCCATAAAGGATAACATGGCTTACCTCGCCAGCCAGACGCTGCGAGCTGAATCCGCGATCTTCAATAGCGGACGCGGGGGCCTCGGCGCCCTTGAACAGCACCCTCCTGGCCTCTTCGTACGTAGTGTCGAAGAGCCCGCTCAGGGTTTGGTGCTGTGCCGGATCGAACTCCCACAAGTTGAAATCCCGCTGCTGGCAGGGGAGAATCCGGCGGATGAGCATGACCTAGATTAGGTTGACAAGCTTAAGCTTCTTGTTTAACAGGGTTTGGAGACAGGATTGGAGTCATGTCAGCTCTTCCGAATCGCCCCACTGCAGGCCCTTCTCTTTCCAGGAAGTGAGCCGCATGAGGATGCCAGATCTGAATTCGGGGGCCGCTGCCCATTCAGGGTCACGCGGCTCGGTGATGTAGAACCACCCTTATTGCCACCCTTTGATGGTTTCCACGAAGGCACCCTCGAGCCAAGTGACGTTGGGCATCTTGCCCACCATGGCACCTCCGCACTCCGCTTGGGTGCCCTTTACAACCTTCGGCTTGACATTGAAGGTCTTGAGCCACAAGCCGAAGTGGGGCTGGATGCAGAGGAAGGCCTCGCACACGACGATGAACGCCGAGATGTTGAGGATGAAATTTGGGGCCAGATCGTGGAAATCCAGGCCGTAGTAGAACATGAGCCCCCGGACAAAGGGGTGGAGCGGGAAGCCCAGTACGCGGAGGAAATGGGGAAGGAATACCACCCTCTCATGGGGCCTGGGGGTGGGGATGAGCTGCCCCTCATCGGGGAGCCGGTGCGCGATATCGCTGGACAAGTATCTGGCGCTGCGTAGCTTCTTGATGTGCCCCTCCGTAACGGAGGAGGCCATCCACTTGCCTCCCGCTCTGGACATGGCTGGAGAAGGTTGAGGTGAGATGTGTGGACTTGGGCGCTGGAGCTCGAGTGCACGGAGATGGATAAGCAAAGGAGGAAGAAGGCGTAGATAAAAAGGTGGATCCTTATCCCCTTATATATGGGCGGAAAAAACTATGCGTCCCCACCCGCCTGGTAAAACTCGCTTATCTCCCAAGCGCCACAATCAATGGTGCGATTGGGTTACCCACGTCTGTATTAATGAGAATCCCGAAATAAGGGGACATGATCTCTGCTTTGACGAGACGTGCCAAGGAAACCGCTTCGCTAAACGCACTGAGGTGAAATAATAAAAACAATTCGAGTAAAGGCTTGGTCGTGGTGTGACGTCACGCCATGAAATACGTCAGCAGATTGAACTTCTGTGAATATTATTCTCTCTACGGTGGTATGTGGAATTTATTTTGCAGAGCCGGACACTATCCTGGTGTTCACAATCTTCTATGAATTATTCGGAGGAGGAACCCGCCTTGCAATGCCGAAGACAATATGCGCGCCGGACTCGTCGTCATTGAAGCCTGGTTCAGGGGCTACTGAGGGAGTCCTGGACTAGGGAGTGTCCGGATAGCCGAACTATCATCATCGGCCAGACTCCAAGACTACGAAGATACAAGATTGAAGACTCCGTCCCGTGTCCGGATGGGACTTTCCTTGGCGTGGAAGGCAGGCTTGGCAATACGGATATGTACATCCCCTACCATTGTAACCGACTCTGTGTAGCCCTAGCCCTCTCCGGTGTCTATATAAACCAGAGGGTTTTAGTCCATAGGACGAACAACAATCATACCATAGGCTAGCTTCTAGGGTTTAGCCTCCTTGATCTCGTGGTAGATCCACTCTTGTACTACCCATATCATCAATATCAATCAAGCAGGAGTAGGGTTTTACCTCCATCGAGAGGGCCCGAACCTAGGTAAAAACATCGTGCCCCTTGTCTCCTGTTACCATCCGCCTAGACGCACAGTTCGGGACCCCTTACCCAAGATCCGCCGGTTTTGACACCGACAGAAGCTTCGAGGAAGCCACGAGATAGGGGGGCGCCCACCCCCCCGGGCGTGCCCTCCACTCTCGTGGGCCCCTCGTGGCTCCCCCGACCGACTTCTTTCGCCTATATATTCCCATATACCCTAAAACCATCGAAGAAGAAGATAGATCGGGAGTTCCGCCGCCGCAAGCCTCGGTAGGTACCAAAAACCTCTTGGGAGCCCGTTCCGGCACCCTGCGAGAAGGGGAACCCATCACCGGTGGCCATCTTCATCATCCCGGCGCTCTCCATGACGAGGAGGGAGTAGTTCACCCTCGGGGATGAGGGTATGTACCAGTAGCTATGTGTTTGATCTCTCTCTCTCTATCTCTCTCATGTTCTCTCTATGGCACAATCTTGATGTATTGCGAGCTTTGCTATTATAGTTGGATCTTATGATGTTTCTCCCCCTCTACTCTCTTGTGATGAATTGAGTTTTCCTCGTGAAGTTATCTTGTCGGATTGAGTCTTTAATGATTTGAGAACACTTGATGTATGTCTTGCCGTGCTTATCTGTGGTGACAATGGGATATCACGTGCCACTTGATGTATGTTTTGGTGATCAACTTGCGGGTTCCGCCCATGAACCTATACATAGGGGTTGGCACACGTTTTCATCTTGACTATTCGGTAGAAACTTTGGGGCACTCTTTGAAGTACTTTGTGTTGGTTGGATGAATCTGAGATTGTGTGATGCATATCATATAATCATGCCCACGGATACTTGTGGTGACAATGGAGTATCTAGGTGACATTAGGGTTTTGCTTGATTTGTGTCTTATGGTGTTATTCTAGTACGAACTCTTGAATAGATTGATCCGAAAGAATAACTTTGAGGTGGTTTCATACCCTACCATAATCTCTTTGTTTGTTCTCCGCTATTAGTGGCTTTGGAGTGACTCTTTGTTGCATGTTGAGGGATTGTTATATGATCTATCTATATTATTATTGTTGAGAGAACTTGCACTAGTGAAAGTATGAACCCTATGCCTTGTTTCCTACTATTGCAATACCGTTTACGCTCACTTTTATCATTAGTTACCTTGCTGTTTTTATTATTTCAGATTAAAAAAACCTATATCTACCATCCATATTGCACTTGTATCACCATCTCTTCGCCGAACTAGTGCACCTATACAATTTACCATTGTATTGGGTGTGTTGGGGACACAAGAGACTCTTTGTTATTTGGTTGCAAGGTTGTTTGATAGAGACCATCTTCATCCTACGCCTCCCACGGATTGATAAACCTTAGGTCATCCACTTGAGGGAAATTTGCTACTGTCCTACAAACCTGTGCACTTGTAGGCCCAACAACGTCTACAAGAAGAAGGCTGTCTAGTAGACATCAGCCTCCGACTCCAACCATCACTCCAAAAGAAGTTATCACTCCGACTCCGAATATACTCAAGATTAAGGTGTTGTCGGTTGCTACCTCTTGAGCACTGCGTTGGTTTTCCCTTGAAGAGGAAAGGGTGATGCATCAAAGTAGCGTAAGTACATCCTCAGTTTTTGAGAACCAAGGTATCAATCCAGTAGGAGGCTACACGCAAGTCCTGTCGGCGGTTGGGTGCGACATATGCCAGTGGATGGCTTATCATGGTGGGAGCGAGTAGAACGTCGTCGGTGCCTGGAAGCGGGATAAGGCGTAGACACGAACTGCGGTGTACTTTACCCAGGTTCGGGGCTCTCCTAGGAGATAACACCCCTAGTCCTGCTCTGCGGGGTCTCCGCATGATCACTAAGGCACAAGTGATACAATGGTGCTCCTTGAGCTGTATGCTAGAGGCAGAAGGAGGGAAGGCTAGTTCTCTTCATGCTCTAGGGGGATGGCTAGTTCTAATGGAGTGGGAACCCTTTACATGGGTGGCCTGGGGGTTTATATAGGCCTACCCCCCAGGGGTACAATGGTAATCTGGCCGGCTGCTGGGCCCGGCTGTCAGTGTCTCCAGCCTCCGGCTTCTCCGCTGATCGCTGGGGCCCGCCGCCTGGTGGGCCCCGCCGACTGGTTGGTGGCTGCTTACTGAAGCCGTGTCGTTGGTGACGGGGGCTTGGTCATCTTAGCGTGGCTATAGTCCCACCGCCTGGTGGGAGGCCACTGTAGCCACACCTGGTCTCATCAACTTAATGGCGTGCTCGCCTTGCGACACGAGACGGCCGCCTGCTGGAGGCCGGCCCCTCTCGAATCCGCCTGGTTGAGCTTCCGCCGTCTTCCTTGCGGTCACTGCCCAATAGGGCCCGCCTCTGGCAGGCCGTACCGACAGGCCGTCGTGGGGAACAGGGTTCCGCCTGCCCGGAGCGACGTCAGGGGAGACATGGCATAGTGCTCCGTCGTGCGGAGATCTCCGTTTGTACGGAGCACTGTAGCCACGCCCGCCTCAAGAGTGGGAGGCGATGTGCTTCACTGTAGCCATGCTTTGACTTGTACTCTCGATAGGGGCTCGGCCGCACCGTATTCCTGAGGTGGCCGCCTGTCCGTTGCCGCCCTGTCCGGAGGGTGGCCGCCAGGGGCCGGTCACTCGGAGCGCCGTAGACTTGGATCGGCCGCCCTCTGGCAGCCGGCCGCTAAGCCAGCCAGCCCCAGAGGGCGGAGCTTCAGCTCGGGGTCCAGCCAGGCGGAGCTGGCCCAAAGTCTTGATAAATCTAGGGACTTGGGTGAGCCTACCCGTGGCCCATTACTCCGACAGTAGTCCCCGAAGCTGTTGAGGCACCGCGGTTGAGGGGCTGCGAAGCCTCAGCGGCTTCCTCCCTCACCGGGCTCCGGGAAGGTGCCGGTCCACCGTGCAGCCGGCCGACTGTTGAGGCCGACTTCTTCCAGACGGAGCTTGCACTATTGATTTTTTGAACCTCAAGGCGGGAAATGGGTGGCGTACCTGCTAAGCTTCCCAGCTCGCCGCCCGCCACGGACGCGCCACGCGGCGCACGTCAGCCTGGTCAGCCTGCCACCCCACGTTTCGGACGGGACGTGACACAGGGCCGGGCCCGCCACTACCGTGCCTCGGCAACCGGGCGGATCCATTGTGCCGAAGGGGACGATTGCCATTCCCCACGATCATTAACGGCGTGGTAACTGCGCGCGGGAAGCGGGGGCCGTGGGGACATGGGCGCAGTTAATCCCACGACCCCATGTCTCGCCCCTCGGCTTCGTAGCCCGGGCGCTATAAGTAGGGAGGGTGGAGAGGTGCGGCAAAGCTCCCCCGCCCCTCCCACTCTTCTTCTTCATCCTCTCTTCCCCCGCTGCTGCTGCTGCCGTAGCGCCGCCGCCGTTGCCCACCACCAACACGTTTCTCCTCTCCGTGCCGCCAGCCAGAGCCATGGGCGACTGGGATGGATCGACCGTGATCGAGGATCACATCTCCTTCCTCCACGACACGCGCAGATGCCCAGCGCGACCTTCGTTAAGGCGCGGGTGCCACCGGAAACGAAGATCTCGCCGGTGCCGCAGGAAGGCGAGCGGGTCGTCTTCCGCTCACATTTCCTGCGTGGCTTCGGCCTCCCGGCGAGCGACTTCTTCCGCTCCTTCCTCAAATTCTACAATCTTCAACCTCACCACCTCACGCCCAACACCGTGACCCTGCTCTCCGCCTTCGTCACGGCGTGCGAGGGCTACCTCGGCATCCTCCCCACAATCGAGCTGTGGGGAGCATTCTTCTATGGGAAGCTCGGCACCTCCGCCAAGGAGACGGCGGACGAGTGCAGGGGCTTCGTCACCGTGCGCCGGCCGGCGAAGCGGAATGCCTTCCCCGTCATCAAGCTGGCGCAGTCGGTGAAGATGTGGCAGCAGTCCTACTTCTACGTCGAGAACATAGACCCGGCTGCCGACTTCCTCAACCTGCCGGCCTACGAGCCCCCCCCCCACCGGAGCCCGCGTCTCCTGGAAGTACAAGCCGAAGCCGGTGTCGGCGGACGCGGCCGTCGGAGGGCCTCGTGGACTCCGACCTCCTCATCGCCTTCGTCGAGCGCCGGGTTCTCCCGGTCTAGAGCCGCCCTCATCCGATCTTCCGGATGGGCGGACACCGCGATCCGTGTCGGCTGTGCACGAAAGGGATGCTGCCCGCTAAAGTTTCATGGATGGTAAACGAGATCTCCGACTTCAAAATGCCGGAGAAGGAGTGGCGGTACGGGAAGCGGCCATACTCCCGCCACAACCCGCCTCCCGCTGTAAGTCTCTTCATTTTGTCCTTTGAATTGTTTCCTTCAGCTTGGTTTCTCTTTATGACGCCGCCCTTTCTTGGTTGCAGATTTACATGTCCGAGGCGGCGGCCGCCCTCCTGGGGCCGGGTGATGCCCTCCAGGAAGACAGGGCGAAGAGTGATTTGGACGACCCCGACATGGGGGCGGCCGCCCTGGCCGACGACCCAACAGGCGGCGGTGGCAGAGTGGACGTCGGTAGTGGAGCAGGCGGCTCCGAGGGAGGCGGCGGCATGGAGGCTTGGCCTGACGACGACGAAGACGAAGACGAGCCGCGGCCTGGCCGGAGCTCCGCCACCACCGGCTGATGTCTACTACACAACCTTCTTCTTGTAGACGTTGTTGGGCTGCAAGTACACAGGTTTGTAGGACAGTAGCAAATTTCCCTCAAGTGGATGACCTAAGGTTTATCAATCCGTAGGAGGCTTAGGATGAAGATGGTCTCTCTCAAGCAACCCTGCAACCAAATAACAAAGAGTCTCTTGTGTCCCCAACACACCCAATACAATTGTATAGGTGCACTAGTTCGGCGAAGAGATGGTGATACAAGCGCAAAATAGATAGTAGATATACGTTTTTGTAATCTGAAAATATAAAAACAGCAAGGTAACAAGTGGTAAAAGTGAGCGTAAACGGTATTGCAATGATAGGAAAGAAGGCCTAGGGTTCATACTTTCGCTAGTGTAAGTTCTCTCAACAATAATAACAAAGATAGAACATATGACAAGCCCTCAACATGCAACAAAGAGTCACTCCAAAGACACTAATAGCAGAGAACAAACGTAGAGATTATGGTCGGGTACGAAACCACCACAAAGTTATTCTTTCGGATCAATCTATAAAAAAGTTCGTACTAGAATAACACCTTAAGATACAAATCAACCAAAACCCTAATGTCACCTAGATACTCCATTGTCACCTCAAGTATCCGTGGGCATGATTATACGATATGCATCACACAATCTTAGATTCATCCAACCAACATAAAAGTACTTCAAAGAGTGCCCCAAAGTTTCTACCGGAGAGTCAAGAACGTGTGCCAACCCCTATGCATAGGTTCCCAAGTGTCACGAAACCCGCAAGTTGATCACCAAAACATACATCAAGTGGATCAATAGAATAACCCATTGTCACCACGGTTAAACCACGCAAGACATACATCAAGTGTTCATAAAAGACTCAATCCGATAAGATAACTTCAAAGGGGAAACTCAATTCATCACAAGAGAGTAGAGGGGGAGAAACATCATAAGATCCAACTACAATAGAAAAGCTCAGGATACATCAAGATCGTGCCATAGAACATGAGAGAGAACACGAGAGAGAGAGAGAGATCAAACACATAGCTACTGGTACATACCCTCAGCCCCGAGGGTGAACTACTCCCTCCTCGTCATGGATAGCGTCGGGATGATGAAGATGGCCTTCGGTGATGGGATCCCCCTCCGGAAGGGTGCCGGAACAGGGTCCTGATTGGTTTTTGGGGGCTACAGAGGCTTGCGGCGGCGGAACTCCCGATCTCTTTTCTGTTCTGGAAGTTTTATGGTATATTGGTATATATAGGAGGAAGAGGTATGTCAGGGGAGCCACGAGGGCCCCACGAGGGCGGAGGGCACGCCTAGGGGGGTGGGCGCGCCCCCCTACCTCGTGCCTTCCTCGTTTCTTTCTTAACATGGACTCCAAGTCTCCCTGGTTGCTTTCCTTCCAAAAATAACTTCTCCAGTTGATTCCGTTCCGTTTTGACTCCGTCTGATATCCCTTTTCTTTGAAACACTGAAATAGGCATAAAACAACAAATCTGGGCTGGCCCTCTGATTAATAGGTTAGTCCCAAAAATAATATAAAAGTGGATAATAAAGCCCAATATTGCCTAAAACAGTAGATAAAGTAGCATGGAGCAATCAAAAATTATAGATACGTTGGAGACGTATCACCTGCGCCGGCCCCTCTTCTGGACCGCCCGCCCCAGGCGGTAAGCGCAAGCGGAAACAGGGCTCGACCCTGTCCGGTAGCGCTCCAAAGAAGCCCAAGAACCCGGCCGCGGCGATCAGGCGGAAAGAAACCGCGGCCTGGGTGGCCCAATATCAGAGGCAGCCGAAGGTGCCAGTTATGGTGTCGGCGTAAGCGTCATTCCCTCACTCCTTGTCTTTTCGTTGATCTGGCGAGAAAGCCTTCCGACTTGTCTTCTTGTTTCAGGGCCCCGCTGACCCTCGAGAGGTCGGCCGCCGCCTCGGTCCTCAGGTCGGCAACGACCTCCTCGACCAGTCGGCGCATCGACCCGTCCGCCGACCTCCGGGAGGCGATAGAGCGGAACGCGCGGGAGGCGCGCGAAGAAGAAGAGGCCGACCGCCTGGCCAAGGAGCATGCGGCCTTGTCCGTCGCGGCTGCTGAGAGGGCGCTGGCGCTGGCGGAAGCCCAGGCCGCGGAGAAGGAGCGGCTTGCGGAGGCCGTACGCCACCAAGAGCCCTGTTGGTGGTGCCCCTGAACAATGCGCCGCTTCCGCCTGAATGCGAGGCGACGGCCGGAGGAGCCGGCGGTGACTACCCGATCCGGGAACAGGGGAGAAGCGATGTAGCTATGCCGGATGTCTTCATGCCGCCGCCCCCACCGCCGCCGCCTCCGCTAGCCAGCGAGTCGTGCGACGAGCAGCCAGTGGCGCCGCCGGTGCCACCGGTCGAAAACACGGTGGTAACGGTCCTGGTCCCTGCGGTTCGCATCCCCACACGCCGCCATCTGGAGAAGGCGGCCTCAGCACCGCGGCCACAGGAGACCGGCGCCGCGAGCTCGTCGGTCCCTGATACTGAGGCGACCAGCGCCGCACCTGTGGGTTGGATACACGGGGGCGGGATTGGCGCCCTGAACCAGGCGTCTCTTGACGTCCAGGCCAAGCTCCGGGCAGAGGCAGAGGCGCTCAAGCGCTGCAACGAGGCCTACTTGGACTCGAGCACCGCCATCCGAGTAAGTTGTCTTTGGGTTTCTTCTTCGGATGATATTCTTTGCTTCTCTCATGGGGGCGTGCAAGCGCACCCACTGGGTGTAGTCCCCAAGTTCCGGGCCGGCTGCTGAGCAGGCGGGTCGGAACTTTATCTTGCAACTCTCGACTGCTGATTTCATCTGATGTCTCTTCTGCAGGACTATCATAACCTCCGCGTGACCGCCTACAACTCCAAGGTTAGGGAGCTGGAGGCGCAGACGGCCCATCTGGCCGAAAGCCGGCGTAAGTTTCTGTCTTCTTTCTTCGTGGGGGCGCGCTGGCGCACCCGCGGGGTGTAGTCCCTGAGGTTCGGGCCGACTGCTGAGCAGTCGGGCCGAATCTCCTCAGTTGTCTTTTTCCCTTGTCAACTACTTCTTTTCCGCGGGGGCGTGCTGGAGCGCCCGCGGGCTGTAGTCCCCGAGGTTCGGGCCGACTGCTGAGCAGACGGGCCGAATCTCCTCGGTTGTTTTTTTCCTTTGTCTTGTCTGCTTGACTGATGCCTTCTGCTTCTCTTTCTTTCTTCAGAGGCTAATGCCGCCCTGCAGCAGCAGCTGGGCAAAGCCAAGACTGCCCTGCGTGGCAAGGAAGCGGAGTGCAGCAAGCTGGCGGAGGAGCAGGACTGCCTGGTCGCCCAACATGCCGAGCAGGAGGAAACCCTCAAGGCGGCCCAGCTAAAGGCGGAGACGACGGAGACCGGCCTTCTCGCCGAGTTTGAGATCGAGCGCTCCGCCTGGGGGGACAAGGAGGCCCAGGTGACGGCCTGCTTCAGCAGCATCGAAGACTTGGTCGATGGTAAGCCTTATTCCCTTGGTTTCTTGTTTCAAACTATTTCCAGTTAGCCACGTTCCGATTGGAGGCGCAGGAGGAGCTGGCGGTGGTGGAAGCTGAGCTTGTCAACAGGGTAGCAGCGATCGCCGACTTCACCGACACCAGTGTCCTTGTCCCGGAGGGGGTCGAGGAAGGCGGCGAAGCTCTGCACGAGTGGCTCGGGGTTAAACCCGGAGGACAGCGAAGATTCAGCTGAAGTCATCGACTCCAGCGACAAAGGGGAAGACGGGGAGGAGGACGGCGAGGAGGAGGAGGAAGACGAGGAGAGCAATGTCGATATGCCGGAGGTCGGGGCAGACGGTCAGCCCCAGCCTGACCAGGCCTCAAGCAACAAGCCACGCACCAAGGTGCTGCCCACTACTAGAGATGGCCAGGGAGGGTCCGACCAGCCACCCGTTCCTCCGACGGATGCCACCGACTCCGTCCTCCAGTCCTCTGCCGCCCCGCCTGCTGCTGGCGATCCTTCTGCTCAGACGGAGCCGCCTGATGTGCCAGGTGGTGCAGCCGACTCCAGCGTCCAGCCGGAATCCTTGGCCACGCCATCCGGCCCTGTCCGGCCGGATCCTTCTGCCGCGCCAGCCGGCACCTCCCAGCCGGAGTCTTCCGCTGCTCCTTAGGGTTCTATCTGCTTTCTGCTTGCTGTTCTGAACATTTTGTTAAATTCGCGCAATTCCACCCTCGGGGTGTATATCAAACTCTGTTTGAATGCTGGCCAGAGGCCTTTATCCATGTAAATATTTATCATTGCTTATGCTTTGCTTTGCTGACTTCCATCTTTCCTTGCTTTTTACTCCTTGGTTTTTCCTTTGCCGCCCTCCCTTGGCTATCCTCTTGCCAGCCAAACAGCCGCTCTGTGGACTGTGGCTAGGTTGAGTACTTAGTCATTTGGAGGAGGGCTAGTACTTAGCCATTCAGGGTGTTGGCAATGAAAGGTAGGAGTCGGCTGGCCAGCTGCTCTGCAGCCGGTCAAAAAAGGTGAGATGCCGGCCTCTGCTATATGTGTTTTGTCCTTAGTCATTTTTTGTGTAAGCGCCAGTTTGGGACCCCCGCCCGCTGTACAGTCGCTCTGCGAGTTGCGGCTTCTGGCAAAGGAAGTGTCTGGTGCCAGCACACTACTTGTCCGGCTACAGGAGGTGGCATATAGCAGAAGGCGGCGTGCCTCCGGGCCGACTGGTCGAACCCGGTGCCAGGCGGAAAAAAAACTATACGTACTCATGGCATAATTCTTATCATATAGATAAAAGAGGGCAGTCCCCGAGCTCTTCTCGGGGGACCCAGAGTCTTTATACATAGTACAAAAGGTAGCGTGATACATACTGCTTTCAACTGTAAAACCTTCGGAGGAGGTTTGCGTTCCATGTCCTCTCTGTCTCTTTGCCTGAATCATCCCTCTTGCGTGCTCTGGGCTTCTGGGCATCGAACAGATAGTAGGCATCATTGCCCAACACCTTGCTGATGATGAAAGGGCCTTCCCAAGGTGCCGATAGCTTGTGCTGTCCGGCTGTTCGCTGGATCAGCCGGAGCACAAGGTCTCCCTCCAGGAAAGTTCTTGGCTTCACCTTGCGGTTGTAGTATCGGTGCAGACTCTGCTGGTAGATGACCGACCGGCTGAGTGCCAACAGCCGGCCTTCCTCCAGCAAGTCGACGCCGTCTTCTCGTGCTTTCTTGGCGTCCGCCTCGGTGTACATGGTGACTCTTGGGGAGTCGAACTCAATATCTGTCAGGATGACGACTTCGGCACCGTAGACGAGGAAGAAGGGCGTGAAGCCTGTTGACTTGTTTGGAGTTGTGCGCAGGCTCCAGAGGACAGCCGGCAGCTCGTCGAGCCAGCAGCCGGCCGAACGCTCCAGAGGCTCGACCAGTCTGGGCTAGAGGCCGGACAAAATGAGGCCATTTGCACGCTCCACTTGGCCATTTGACTATGGGTGGGCAACCGACGCGAAGTCCAGGCGGATGCCCTGTGTTGCACAGAAACAAGCCAAGGCTCCCTTGGTGAAGTTGGTGCCGTTGTCAGTGATGATGCTGTGTGGGATGCTGTATCACGTGGTGATGTCGGCGATGAAAGTCACGGCAGTCGGCCCATCCAGCTTCTTCTTTGGTTTTGCCTCTATCCACTTGGTGAACTTGTCCACAGCAACAAGAAAGTGAGTCATGCCACCGCGGGCCGTCTTGAACGGCCCTACCATATCAAGACCCCAAACAGCAAAGGGCCAGGCTATGGGGTTGGTCTTGAGTGCAGAAGTCGGTAGGTGTGGCTTGGAGCGGAACCTCTGGCACCCCTGACACTTCTGAACTAGCTCTTTGGCCTCTTCTAGGGCAGTCGGCCAGAAGAACCCATGGCGGAAAGCCTTGGCCACAAGTGATCTTGAAGCCGCGTGGTGGCCGCACTCACCCTGGTGGATATCTCTAAGTATTGCTTGGCCTTGGTCCGACTCCACACAACGCTGATAAACTCCTGTGACGCTTCATCGCACCAGCTCTCTGTTGACTATCGTGTAGGCTGCTGCTTGCCTCTGCACTTGTCAGGCTGAGATTTCATCGGTTGGCAGCTCTTTATTCACCAAGAACTTGAGGATTGGCTGGGCCCATGAGGGCGCCGTAATTTCTTTGACTGCGACTACTGCAACTTGAATGAGGGCGGCTGGGCTGGGAGGCGGCGGGTTGGCAGCCGCTTCCGCCTGCTGTGCTGAAGAAGTCCTCGGGCCGACTGCTGAAGTCCCCGGGCCGGGTTCTGAAGTCCCCAGGCCGGGTGTGGCTGTAGCAGTCCCCGGGCCGCCTGTCGAAGTCCCCGTGCCGGCCTTCGGGATCGTCAAGTCGGATCCGACTGCTTCAGGGGGAGCCGGCACAAAGATGGAGTCTGAATCAGTAGACGGCTTGACAGACGTCTTCAGAAGGCGGCGTAAGGTGACGCCGGCTGGTATTGCTTGTCGGGTGGAGCCAATCCGTGCCAGGGCATCTGCTTGCTCGTTGTCATTTCTTGGCACGTGAAGGAACTCGCACCCATCAAAGTACCCGCTGAGCTGCTGCACGAGGAAGCAGTAGCTTGCCATGTTTGCATCCTTGGCGTCCCAGCTGCCTGACGACTGCTGGACCACCAAGTCGGAGTAACCATAACACAGGATCCGGCGAATGCCGAGTTCCTTGGCAAGCCGGAGCCCGTGTATGAGTGCCTCATATTCTGCTACGTTGTTGTGTCACATCCCTAGTTCTGGCCTGCTCTGGGTTAGCTAGTCTTGTGTTGCATCATGTTTAAATTTCTCTTAAATTTGAAATGGGGATTGTTCAAACCCTAGCAGATAATAATTTTAACTAGGTTCATTTCAAATATTTTCATTGTACCCAAAATGCCCTCCAAAAATGTTCATTATTTATGGAAAAAGGTTAAACCCTTAATCAGAGGTCATGCACATTTTTCCAAGGGATTTATGGTTTTTGAATTAATTCATAATTGCATTTGAGTTGGAGCAAATAAATTCTATAAATATTTTTATTGCTCCAATGATCCTGGAATATTTTGTGGAGCTCTAGGATAAACCTTATTGCATCCACAATAATTTCCAGAGAGCTGCAAAAATAATTTGGTTAAGAAACCAAATTAAAACAAAACAACAAAATTAGAAAACAGAAACAAAAGAGAGAGAGAGAGAGAAGAAATTTACCTGGCGCCACCAACCGGCCCAGCTTGACCGGCCCAACCCACTTACCTCCTCGCTCGTCGTCTTCCTCTGCCAGTAGGCAGAGGCGACGGCGCACGCGCGCGCTAGGAGGCCTCCACCTCCTGCTTCGCGCTGGCAGCGTCCCCGCGAGTCCAGCTGCTCGCCTGGAGACGGCCAGCCTCCCCTTCACCTCTTCCCTCTCCCTCCTGGACCTCTTCCCCTCCTCTGCTCTCTCTGCGCGGCACCACCGAACACACCCGCCGCCATCGAAGACCAGCACCATGGCCACCGACCACCCCTTGCCCTAAAAGCCAGCCTAGAAGTTCCGCCTCACCGCGCTGCTTCGCCTCACCGACTGAAGGGACCCCAGGAGGTCGACAACATCGCCAGGATCGCCGTCTTCGCTGCCTACTGCTGCACCTCGCCGTTGTCGATTCACGGGCTCCAGTGCGTCCCCGAGCCAACCGACCAACCGAACTGACTCGCGGTGAGCCCCTGAGCGTCTCCCCTCTCCCCTTTTACTCGCTCCCATGCCGTAGCACAATGACCGAAGCCGCCGTCCGCCGTGGCCGTTGTTCGTGCAGCTACCGTGCTTCTCCGCTCGGACCCGCGCACCCCCAAGGCTCCCGAAGCAATTAGGAGGCCAATGCCACCCCTAGCCGGCTTCCTTGCGAGCTGCGGCCCCGCGGCCACACACCTCCGAGCTCCGGCCGCCGCCCGGCTCGTCGCCGCCGCCATTACAAGCCGCCCCAGCGCACCACGCGGACACCACCGCTTGGACCACACCGCCAGCTCTCCGTAGCCGCAAACTGCGCATGAAATGGTGCTCTGTAGCGCCGTCCCGAGCAACGCTGGCGAGCCACCGCCGCCGGATCTGGTCGTCGATGGCTAACCGCCGTTCTGGATGACATGGCACTTAATTAGGAGTTAATCACCTGGTTAACTTATCCAGTGACACTGACAGTGGGCCCAGCCCGGCTAAGAGCATTACTAGTAGAGCCCTCAAACCCTCAAACCCCTAAAAATAACTGCTTTTCTACAGTTTTCGTCGAAAAAAAGCCGTAGACTAGAACCACTTAACCCTCAAACCCTCAATTTTTTTTAAAGGTCCAACCCTCAAACCCTCTCCCAATCCTTAAAAGTAAGGGTTGGGGAGCAAAACCTACCCCAACCCTCATTTGGCGGTTAACCTCGCGCGAGAGGGAAAAAATCCTCCCAACTCTCGCGCCCACGCCCGCGACCGCCGCTGCTAGTCGCCCCCGTCACCGGCGGCCACCCCTTCGACTTCCCGCGCGCAACGACAACGTCGTTCATGGTGAATATTCCGTTATAAGGGTTGGGTTTGAGGGTTCTAATCTTTGCCCCTGTTTTTGAACCCGTAAAAGTGCACAAAAAGATCATTTTTGGACCCTTAAAACGCTAGTGAGGGTTTGAGGGTTTGAGGGTTCTACTAGTAATGCTCTAAGTATCTTGTTAGATTTTAAACTAATCGTAATTAGTCACTGTGACACTGACCTGCGGGTCCCACGGTCAGGTTTGACCCGGACCGGGTCTGTTGACCGCTGATGTCATCCTGACATCATGGTGACGCTGTTACTATTTTCTGGACTTAGAATAAATCAGAAAAGGATTTATGAATTTCAGAAAATACTTCAAACTTCTAAAAATCATAGAAATTAATATATAACTCAGAATGAAATAAATTATATATGAAAAATTATCAGAAAAATCTAATCTATCCATTTATGCTGTTTTCATGCATGACAAAGCAACTTAAACTTGTTGTATAGATCAAAACATGATAATGCACATTATAAATCTATAACTTGAGTTTGAATTTGAACCCTTGGTTCAAATTGGCTCAAACCTTTCTGTTCTGAGTTGCATTAGGTCAAACACACTCATTTTGCTATATCATATCATGCATCATATTTTTGCATTGCATTGATCGTGCTTCTTCTCTTTTTGCCGGTATTGTTCCCTCTCGATAGACGTGGTTTCGACGATGAGTTCGATGACACCGATGAAGAGCTATATTATCTTCAGAAGTGCCAGGCAAGCAAAACCCCCTTGTTCATTCCGATACAATCCCACTCTCTCGCTCCTGCTCTATTTTACTGCATTAGGACAACAACGATACAACTGTTACTGCTGCGGTAGTTGAACCCCTTTATCCTCTGCATGACCTGTCATTACCACAGTAAATAGATGAAACCCACTAGCATGAGTAGGAGTTGTTTGAGCCCTGATGTGCCTACTCATTCATGCTTGTTTGTCATGCCTGCTATTGCTTAGAGTTGTGTCAGGTCTGATTCATCGGGGATGAATTGGAGGTGTGTGAACATGTCCTACTGTTGAGAGCTAAGTGTGTGAACACGATTTGGTAAAGGTAGCGGTGAGAGGCCATGTAGGAGTACATGGTGGGTTGTCCCATTGAAACCGTCCTCAGGGACTGAGTTCTGTGTTTGTGATCCATGAACAGTTACTACCACGCATTGGAATGCTTAAGTGCCCCTCTCGACTTATTAATCAACCTGATCTCTGTCCAGGAGTTGCAACTAGTTTCTGGTGTTTGTAGGTAGTGTTAGTAGTCTACCAAGTGGCACCCGGTACAGGTGGGCTTGGGACAGACTAGGCACAGTGGCCCGGTGTACCAAGTGGCACCCGGATGGTGGGCTTGGGAACCCTGCACACATCGTTTCGGGCCGTGAGCGACACGCCGGCCGGATCTCCTTGCGGATGGAACCTGAATAGGCAATAAACCTGGACGAGAGACTTGTGTGGTTAGTTAGGTCGTGGCCGACATCCTCGCTGGGCTTCCGCTTGAAGGTTGCTGCGTACATGTCGTGTAAACGGCGATAAGTGGTGAGAGCGTGTGTGAAGAAGTACACCCCTGCAGGGTTAACATCATCTATTCGAATAGCCGTGTCCGCGGAAAAGGACTTCTGGGTGTCCTGTATAGTTCATAGACAAGTGAAAGTGGATACTCTAAAATACGCAAGATAAGCGTGAGTGCTATGGATAGCGTTCTCGTAGGGAGACGGAGCGGATCCATAGTGGCGTATTGATATGGCGAATATGTGGACTCATGTGCGCCACCTCAAAAGAGTTACTCGCAGTCGTAGATCAGGATAGCCACCGAGTCAAAGCTGGCTTGCTCCAGTTAAACCCCACCATCCCCTTTGTTGATAATGATGCATATGTAGATAGTTCTGATGTAAGTCTTGCTGGGTACATTTGTACTCACGTTTGCCTATTTTATGTTTTGCAGAGAGACTTACGTTTCACTAGTAGTTTCGCGTGGACTTCGACGTTTAGCTTGTTACCTCAGCTACGATCTTGTGCCCTCGGCAGGATCTAATAGATTGTCAGGCTTGTCAGCCTTTTTCATTTGTAGATGTCTGTACTCAGACATGTTAAGCTTCCGCTTGTGCGTCGACTTGTATGCTCTGAGTGTTTGGTCATGAGACCCATGTTTGTAATATCTCGCTCCTTGGAGCCTATTGAATAAAATACTTGACTTGTAGAGTCATGTTGTGATGCCATGTTGTATTTGCATATATTGAGCATATTGTGTGTATGTTATTGAAATGCTTGGTATGTGTGGGATCTAACTATCTAGTTGTTTATCCTTGGTAGCCTCTCTTACCGGGAAATGTCTCCTAGTGCTTCCATTGAGCTATGGTAGCTTGCTACTGCTCCGGAACACTTAGGCTGGCCGGCATGTGTCCTTCTTCGTTCCTGTGTTTGTCCCTTCGGGGAAATGTCACGCGGTGTCTACCGGAGTCCTGTTAGCCTGCTACAGCCCGGTTTACCGGAGTCCTACTAGCCCAGTTGCTAAATCCCGGATTCACTCGCTGATGACCGACAAGTTCGTTGCTTGGTCATGTATGCTTGTCCCTGTAAGTTAGTGCCACTTTGGGTTTACGACTAGCCATGTCAGCCCGGGTTTTTTGTCATATGGATGCTAGCGACACTATCATATACGTGAGCCAAAAGATGCAAACGGTCCCGGGCCTGGTAAGGCGACACCCATGGGAATACCGTGCGTGAGGCCGCAAAGTGATATGAGGTGTTACATGCTAGATCGGTGTGGCACAGGATCGGGGTCCTGACAGCTTTGGTATCAGAGCTTGACTACCTGTAGGATTACCAAGCCAAACTGGTCGAAGTTGAGTCTAGAAATGCTTTAGTTATATGTAGGGGAATTGATTGTGGGATGGAACGTAAGGCTCTTTTTACTCCTTTACCTTATGCCCTTCTGATCTGAGTCATCATATCTTTCCTACGGGGTTAAGGAACTAGGCTTCTCTTCTTTCTATCAGGATCACATGTTACTAATCAGTAGAGTCATAAGATTGTTGGATTTAAGCCTCTGTTCAGTTCCTACTGTCTCCGTGTATTCGTAGTTGATCTCAGAACCTTGATATTATGATGGTCGAGTGGTTATGCCACCATTTTGCAGGATGTCTTAAATCCTTTTGAGCATTTACAACCGTTATGCTGTCCGACCATCCCAGGTTTCTAAATAGTCTGAAGCATTTGCAAATCCCTCCTTCCCGTTCCCAATAATCCTTTGGGCCAGATTAACCACACTAATTGCTGAGTTGAGGTACTTTATTGCCTCAACATATATGTTGGAGTTATCAGTATGACCCTAGGTGTCTTAGAGTACCACCAAGTACCCTAGCCATGATTTGTGTTCCCAGTGTGGTGATTCTGGCCTTTATTCTCAAAAGCATCCCATGATGCCACTTAGTAGTAGGTATTCTACTCCTTGGGGTTTGAACCCGAGATTCACTCCACCTACTCCATGTTGATAGTGTTTGCTAGTCCCTTCAGGTTATTAGTAACCTTTGCGATAGTCCTCGAGATCCGTGGTATTTCCTTCTTCCAATACCATGAACTGCTTATGGCGGAAGTTCCTCACTGAACCGAAAGATCACAATAAGAGTGCTCTTGACGAGTTCTCCATTCTACATTGTGAATCTGCCAGCTCAACCTTTCTGCATGGGTTATCCGGAAGAAATGTTGAGTTTTGCTCGACATACTAATCTATGCATCCACAACTCAGAAAGTTATATGTTCCTTGAGTTGTTACTCATCACTTGATTTCCGACCATTGGCTATCAATCGATAGTCTAGAGTATGTGTGCATTCGTTCATCGGTGCCTATCATTCTTGTAGTCTCTCAAGCCATTCTAGTTCAGAATGACTAGGAGAAACAAACTCCAGTACCTCATCCATTTCTAGGATTGGGTCAAAGCAGTTGTATTCCGTATATCAAATGCAATCAAGCTTTTGGTCTGTTCCACCTTGGATGGTTACCCTCTTTACGTCGGGATTGTCATGAGAATTGTACCATCTCTTATGAATTCCTGATGCAGCGATACTTCTCGCCATCATCATTCGTTCCTTGGTTCCGTGTTGTTGCAACCAGAATGCCGACAAGTGAATCGTGATGTGTGAAATCAATACTCTTAGCAACTCCGTTGCTTGGTAGTTAATGGACAATATTTTCATTCCTAGCGTGTTGGTTATTGAATCATCATCCTAAGATATATCGTGCGACCTAGTCCATTTTCCCTGGTGCACTCCTCGATTAATGAGATAGGATCGTGTCAATCCATCACTCCCATGATCACATCGTCTTGCCCTGAAAAGCAAGAATGCTCCTGAGCTTAATAACATATCGGTGGTTTGTGATATTCTGAATATCTTCTCAGAAGTGTTACCAGGTTATCCCCTGACTGTTATGTTGAGCTCATGATCAAGTTGGTTTTCTTATAAACCACCCCTTCCCAAGAATCCGTGTCGGATACCCTCAGCAAGTTGGTTAAGCTAAACAACAACTTGGAGAGTTGGAAGATAAAAGCTTTGCCGTATTTAGTTCACTTTGAAGGGATATCTCTGCATTAGAGTGTGAGTTGAAGACAGATGATATCTTCATCGATTGGTCCTCGTGATCAGTTGTTGGACCTATTGTCTTATCAAAACTTTGATTTGAGTGCGGGCTATCGTCAAATCAAGTTAGAACCAACAATATTCATAATGTTGTCTTACTCGTGGTTATTCCTCGAGCATACACCATTACATCCTTGGTCTGACCAATACTATCACATTGTTCACATAATGGTTGAATTCTAGTGATATGGAAAATTTCGATGAGTTGTTGTTGAGCCCATCAGCAGCATTTTGTCTCCTCCATGATTCATGTTGAGCATCAACCTAGTGTTGGAAGCTTTGTAAGCAACGCCTTCGTGTTCCATTCATGAAGCTTATGCTTGGATGGAAGAAGTGACTTCCTCGAATTCATGTGCATTTGGTGCAAGTTTCCGCTGTGAGTTCGAGAAAGATTGGTTTTGTTTCCTCTAGTACCGTCCCAAGTCAGTTATGCATCTGCGAATGTATTTTATGGTTTGGTAGATTAATTACCTCCACTCCATATGGATTCCCTAGCACACCAAGCCACTGATTGATTTGTTCAAGGAGAAGAAGTTTCTTATTAAGAGCTAGACTTATTCAAGGACTTCGATATCCTCGATGATGATTCCCCACCTGAACTCGGTAGTGTTTTATTATAAGACTACTATGTGGTCATGATTGTCTGCGACAGTGTGTCCACATGTGTGTAGCACAACCAGCTCTTGTTTTGGAGCTTGCTATCATAGTTCATTTCCCGAGAATCTCGCAACATTATCTCGTCGGTTTGTGTTGCATACTTTCTTTTCCAGACATGTTGTCTAAAATATTCTGTTACCAACCAGATCTGAATCTCAGGCAGATATGATGGTTGGAACCTCTTCCAAGAACTATGATATAGGTTCCAGTGAAGTGGACGCACCTAGCTGGAAGCACTATTGTTGTAGTGTCTTGACTAAGTCGTTTGGTCACCTCCCATGTGGATCTTGCATGACTTATTCTAGAAGTTGATCCTTATGGATTTTGTGCTCCCGAAGTCCGACCTTTACTTGATGGCCATGTCGATGCTTTTAAGCATGATCGTGGTAGCTAGAACATCAAGGAGAACATTAGAAGCGGAGTGCTAAATGTCTCTTGGTCGATCATCCAGATTTCGTTTCCTTGGCCTTGCTAAGGTGAAATCTAAGAAAGGGTTATCTTCCTTTGCATCTTAATCGTTCATCGCTATTTATCATGGTAGTATGTTGTGTTGTCAGCACCCTTGATACGGATGTTGGTAAAACCTTGATGAATACGAAAATGCTCAAGTTCTTGAGAGAATGCACAAGCGCTAGGTGTTATCATCGGCACTAACTGGGATTGCTCTCAGTTTCCTTGGTTACGCTATAACTTTTCAAACAGTAGACTCACACTCTATTGTTGAGCTTATTCCCAGTTACTAAAATCATCCCTTGTGTTGTTTTCAACAAGGTAATCCACATAATCCATTCTAATCTGGGTATGCCATTCTACCGAACCCCTCCAAATGGTCGCTCGAGAATTGCCTTAGGCTGGTATAAAGAGTTTCAATGATCTCTGAATCAAAGGTAATTCTTTTTGCCACTTAAGGGGATATTTCTACAAGTCACCTTTCCTAAGGTGCCCCATTATGGTATCATGGCAACTCAACTCCTCGCTACGTTGACAACCGTTCACCACCTTCTTAAGTGTGGAATTTTTGTGTACCTAGTGAACCCTCGTCATCTGTTCCACTCCATCCCTCTAGATGTGTGCTTCGTGTCTCAGCTCGAGAGATGTTGCTATGTCTCACTCCGTGAGTTGATCCTGAGTTGCTTGATCTCCGAGATGATCGATTCTTTTAGAGTTTTCCCTATCCTCTCATGGTCATGTTGGCTGGAGTTCTCAGAGCAAGACGACGAGACAAAGATGGTGATTGAATCAACGTTCATTTGAAGTGCAACCTGGATCGTGAAGATTGCGTTAGTTGCGTTTCCCCATCATCTTACTCTACGCTTGAATCTCGGGACGAGATTCTTGTTTAGTGGGGGTGAGTTGTCACATCCCTAGTTCTGGCCTGCTCGGGGTTAGCTAGTCTTGTGTTGCATCATGTTTAAATTTCTCTTAAATTTGAAATGGGGATTGTTCAAACCCTAGCAAATAATAATTTTAACTAGGTTCATTTCAAATATTTTCATTGGACCCAAAATGCCCTCCAAAAATGTTCATTATTTATGGAAAAAGGTTAAACCCTTAATCAGAGGTCATGCACATTTTTCCAAGGCATTTATGGTTTTTGAATTAATTCATAATTTTATTTGAGTTGGATCAAATAAATTCTATAAATATTTTTATTGCTCCAATGATCCTGGAATATTTTGTGGAGCTCTAGGATAAACCTTATTGCATCCACAATAATTTCCAGAGAGCTGCAAAAATAATTTGGTTAAGAAACCAAATTAAAACAAAACTGCAAAATTAGAAAACAGAAACAAAAAAGAGAGAGAGAGAGAGAAGAAACTTACCTGGCGCCACCAGCCGGCCCAGCTTGACCGGCCCAGCCCACTTACCTCCTCGCTCGTTGTCTTCCTCTGCCAGTAGGCAGAGGCGAAGGCGCACGCGCGCGCTGGGACGCCTCCACCTCCTACTTCGCGCTGGCAGCATCCCCGCGAGTCCAGCTGCTCGCCTGGAGACGCCCAGCACCCCCTGCACCTCTTCCCTCTCCCTCCTGGACCTCTTCCCCTCCTCTGCTCTCTTTACGTGGCACCACTGAACACACCCGCCGCCACCGAAGACCACCACCATGGCCACCGACCACCCCTTGCCCTAAAAGCCAGCCCAGAAGCTCCGCTTCACCGCGCTGCTTCGCCTCACCGACTGAAGGGACCCCGGGAGGTCGACAACATCGGCAGGATCGCTGTCTTCGCTGCCTACTGCCGCACCTCGCCGTCGTCGATTCACGGGCTCTAGTGCATCCCCGAGTAAACCGACCTACCCAACTGACTCGCGGTGAGCCCCTGAGCAACTCCCCTCTCCCCTTTTACTCGCTCTCGTGCCGTAGCACAGTGACCGAAGCCGCCGTTCGCCGTGGCTGTTGTTTCTGCAGCTACCGTGCTTCTCTGCTCAGACCCGCGCACCCCCAAGGCTCCCGGAGCAATCAGGAGGCCAACGCCACCCCTAGCCGGCTTCCTTGCGAGCTGCGGCCCCGCAGTCGCACACCTCTGAGCTCCGGCCGCCGCCCGGCTCATCACCACCGCCATTACAGGACGCCCCAGCACACCATGCGGCCACCACCGCTTGCACCACACCGCCAACTCTTCGTAGCCGCAAACAGCGCATGAAATGATGCTCTGTAGCGCCGTCCCGAGAAACGCCGGCGAGCCACCACCGCAGGATCTGGTCGTCGACGGCTAACCGCCGTTCTGGATGATGTGGCACTTAATTAGGAGTTAATCACCTGGTTAACTTATCCAGTGATACTGACAGTGGGCCCAGCCCGGCTAAGTATCTTGTTAGATTTTAAACTAATCGTAATTAGTCACTGTGACACTGACCTGCGGGTCCCACAGTCAGGTTTGACCCGGACCGGGTCTGTTGACCGCTGATGTCATCCTGACATCATGGTGACGCTGTTACTATTTCCTGGAATTAGAATAAATCAGAAAAGGATTTATGAATTTCAAAAAATACTTCAAACTTCTAAAAATCATAGAAATTAATATATAACTCAGAATGAAATAAATCATATATGAAAAATTATCAGAAAAATCCAATCTATCCATTTATGCTGTTTTCATGCATGACAAAGCAACTTAAACTTGCTGTATAGATCAAAACATGATAATGCACATTATAAATTTATAACTTGAGTTTGAATTTGAACCCTTGGTTCAAATTGGCTCAAACCTTTCTGTTCTTAGTTGCATTAGGTCAAACACACTCATTTTGCCATATCATATCATGCATCATATTATTGCATTGCATTGATCGTGCTTCTTCTCTTTTTGCCGGTATTGTTCCCTCTCGATATACGTGGTTTTGACGATGAGTTCGATGACACCGATGAAGAGCTATATTATCTTCAGAAGTGCCAGGCAAGAAAAACCCCCTTGTTCATTTTGATACAATCTCACTCTCTCACTCCTGCTCTATTTTACTGCATCAGGACAACAACGATACAACTGTTACTGCTGCGGTAGTTGAACCCCTTTATCCTCTACATGACCTGTCATTACCACAGTAAATAGATGAAACCCACTAGCATGAGTAGGAGTTGTTTGAGCCCTGATGTGCCTACTCATTCATGCTTGTTTGTCATGCCTGCTATTGCTTAGAGTTGTGTCAGGTCTGATTCATCGGGGATGAATTGGAGGTGCGTGAACATGTCCTACTGTTGAGAGCTAAGTGTGTGAACACGATTTGGTAAAGGTAGCAGTGAGAGGCCATGTAGGAGTACATGGTGGGTTGTCTCATTGAAAGCGTCCTCAGGAACTGAGTTCTCTGTTTGTGATCCATGAACTGTTACTACCACGCATTGGAATGCTTAAGTGCCCCTCTCGACTTATTAATCAACCTGATCTCTGTCCAGGAGTTGCGACTAGTTTCTGGTGTTTGTAGGTAGTGTTAGTAGTCTACCAAGTGGCACCCGGTATAGGTGGGCTTGGGACAGACTAGGCACAGTGGCCCGGTGTACCAAGTGGCACCCGGATGGTGGGCTTGGGAACCCTACACACATCGTTTGGGGCTGTGAGCGACACCCCGGCCGGATCTCCTTGCAGATTGAACCCGAATAGGTGATAAACCTGGACGAGAGACTTGTGTGGTTAGTCAGGTCATGGCCGACATCCTCGCTGGGCTTCCGCTTGAAGGTTGTCGAGTACATGTCGTGTAAATGGCGATAAGTGGTGAGAGCGTGTGTGAAGAAGTACACCCCTGAAGGGTTATCATCATCTATTCGAATAGCCGTGTCCGCGGAAAAGGACTTCTGGGTTCCTCTACAGTTCATAGACAAGTGAAAGTGGATACTCTAAAATACGCAAGATAAGTGTGAGTGCTATGGATAGCGTTCTCGTAGGGAGACGGAGCGGATCCATAGTGGCGTATTGATATGGTGAATATGTGGACTCGTGTGCGCCACCTCAAAAGAGTTACTTGCAGTCGTAGATCAGGATAGCCACCGAGTCAAAGCTGGCTTGCTGCAGTTAAACCCCACCATCCCCTTTGTTGATAATGATGCATATTTAGGTAGTTCTGATGTAAGTCTTGCTGGGTACATTTGTACTCACGTTTGCCTATTTTATGTTTTGTAGAGAGACTTCCGTCTCACTAGTAGTTTCGCGTGGACTTCGACGTTTAGCTTGTTACCTCAGCTATGATCTTGTGCCCTCGGCAGGATCTGATAGATAGTCAGGTTTCTCAGCCTTTTTCATTTGTAGATGTCTGTACTCAAACATGTTAAGCTTCCGCTTGTGCTTTGACTTGTATGCTCTGAGTGTTGGGTCATGAGACCCATGTTTGTAATATCTCGCTCCTCGGAGCCTATTGAATAAAATACTTGAGTTGTAGAGTCATGTTGTGATGCCATGTTGTATTTGCACATATCGAGCATATTGTGTGTATGTTATTGAAATGCTTGGTATGTGTGGGATCTGACTATCTAGTTGTTTATCCTTGGTAGCCTCTCTTACCGGGAAATGTCTCCTAGTGCTTCCATTGAGCCATGTTAGCTTGCTACTGCTCCGGAACACATAGGCTGGACGGCATGTGTCCTTCTTCGTTCCTGTGTCTGTCCCTTCGGGGAAATGTCACGCGGTGTCTACCGGAGTCCTGTTAGCCTGCTACAGCCCGGTTTACCGGAGTCCTGCTAGCCTAGTTGCTACAGCCCGGATTCACTCGCTGATGACCGACACGTTCGTTGCCGGGTCATGTATGCCTGTCCCTGTAAGTTAGTGCCACTTTGGGTTTACGACTAGCCATGTCAGCCTGGGTTCTTTGTCATATGGATGCTAGCGACACTATCATATACGTGAGCCAAAAGGCGCAAACGGTCCCGGGCCTGGTAAGGCGACACCCGTGGGAATACCGTGCATGAGGCCGCAAAGTGATATGAGGTGTAACATGCTAGATCGGTGTGGCATAGGATCGGGGTCCTGACAGCTTTGGTATCAGAGCTTGACTGCCTGTAGGATTACCAAGCCAAACTGGTCGAAGTTGAGTCTAGAAATGCTTTAGTTATATGTAGGGGAATTGATTGTGTGATGAAACGTAACGCTATTTTTACTCCTTTACCTTATGCTCTTCTGATCTGAGTCATCATATCTTTCCTACGGGGTTAAGGAACTAGGCTTCTCTTCTTTCTATCAGGATCACGTGTTACTAAACAGTAGACTCATAAGATTGTTGGATTTAAGCCTCTGTTCAGTTCCTACTATCTCCGTGTATTCATAGTTGATCTCAGAACCTTGATATTATGATGGTCGAGTGGTTATGCCACCATTTTGCAGGATGTCTTAAATCCTTTTGAGCATTTACAGTCGTTATGCTGTCCGAGCCATCCCAGGTTTCTAAATAGTCTGAAGCATTTGCAAATCCTTCCTTCCCGTTCCTAATAATCCTTTGGGCCAGATTAACCAGACTAATTGCTGAGTTGAGGTACTTTATTGCCTCTACATATATGTTGGAGTTATCATTATGACCCTAGGTGTCTTAGAGTACCACTAAGTACCCTAGCCATGATTTGTGTTCCCAGTGTGGTGATTCTGGCCTTTATTCTCAAAAGCATCCCGTGATGCCACTTAGTAGTAGGTATTCTACTCCTTGCGTTTTGAACCCGAGATTCACTCCACCTACTCCATGTTGATAGTGTTTGCTAGTCCCTTCAGGTTATTAGTAACCTTTGCGATAGTCCTCGAGATCCGTGGTATTTCCTTCTTCCAATACCATGAACTGCTTATGGCAAAAGTTCCTCACTGAACCGAAAGATCACAATAAGAGTGCTCTTAACGAGTTCTCCATTCTACATTGTGAATCTGCCAGCTCAACCTTTCTGCATGGGTTATCCGGAAGAAATGCTGAGTTTTGCTCGACATACTAATCTATGCATCCACAACTCAGAAAGTTATATATTCCTTGAGTTGTTACTCATCACTTGATTTCCGACCATTGGCTATCAATCGATAGTCTAGAGTATGTGTGCATTCGTTCGTCGGTGCCTATCATTCTTGTGGTCCGTCAAGCCATTCTAGTTCAGAATGACTAGGAGAAACATACTCCAGTACCTCATCCATTTCTAGGATTGGGTCAAAGCAGTTGTATTCCGCAGATCAAATGCAATCAAGCTTTTGGTCTGTTCCACCTTGGAGTGTTACCCTCTTTACGTCGGGATTGTCATGAGAATTGCACCATCTCTTATGAATTCCTGATGCAGTGATACTTCTCTCCATCATCATTCGTTCCTCGGTTCTGTGTTGTTGCAACCAGAATGCCGACAATTGAATCGTGATGTGTGAAATCAATACTCTTAGCAACTCCGTTGCTTGGTAGTTAATGGACAATATTTTCATTCCTAGCGTGTTGGTTATTGAATCATCATCCTAAGATTTATCGTGCGACCTAGTCCATTTTCCCTGGTGCACTCCTCGATTAATGAGATAGGATCGTGTCAATCCATCACTCTCGTGATCACATCGTCTTGCCCTGAAAAGCAAGAATGCTCCTGAGCTTAATAACATATCGGTGGGTTGTGATATTCTGAATATCTTCTCGGAAGTGTTACCAGGTTATCCCCTGACTGTTATGTTGAGCTTGTGATCAAGTTGGTTTTCTTATAAACCACCCCTTTCCCAAGAATCCGTGTCAGATACCCTGAGCAAGTTGGTTAAGCTAAACAACAACTTGGAGAGTTGGAAGATAAAAGCTTTGCCGTATTTAGTTCACTTTGAAGGGATATCTCTGCATTAGAGTGTGAGTTGAAGACAGATGATATCTTCATTGATTGGTCCTCGTGATCGGCAATGCTTTGTCCTTCTCCTTGCGCTCTACTACCATGACTATGCTGAAAATCCGATTGGTGGCTGCAATGTAGAGGAGCATGGGCTCCTTCTCAATCGGAGCCGCCAGGACAGGCGGGGTTGCCAACATCTTCTTGAGTTGGAGAAATGCTTCGTCCGCCTTGTCGTTCCACTCGAAAAAGTGGTCTTCTTCATGAGTTGGTACAGGGGAAGACCCTTCTCGCCCAGCTGACTGATGAAACGGCTGACTGACGCCAAGCAGCCGGTGAATTTCTACACGTCCAGCAGTCGGGTGGGCACTTTCATCATCTCAATTGCCTTGATCTTCACGGGGTTGCACTCTATGCCGCGCTCTAAGAATAGAAAGCCGAGAAGCTGGAAGGCCGGAACTCCAAAGACACATTTCTATGGGTAGTGCTTGATCTAGAATCGGCGCAGGTTCTCAAAGGTCTCCTTGAGGTCCTCCTGCAGCGTGCCATGCTTCTCCGTCTTCACCACCACATCATCCACATATACATGGGCATTTCTGCCGAGTTGCTTGAGGAGGCACTTCTGCATGCAACGCTGAAACATGGCGCCGGCGTTTCTCAAATCGAATGTCATGGTCAGGTAGCAGAAGGCTTCAAATGGCGTGATGAAGGCGGACTTCAGCCTGTCGGCCGGGTTCAGTTTTATCTGGTGATACCCGGAGTATGCATCCAAGAAACACAACAGCTCGCATCCGGCTGTGGAGTCTATCACTTGATCAATCCTTGGCAGAGCAAAGGGATCTTTGGGGCAAGCTTTGTTGAGGCTGGTGTAGTCAATGCACATGCACCACTGCTTGTTCTTCTTCAACACTAAGACTGGGTTGGCCAGCCACTCTAGAAAGAATACTTCCATGATGAATCCGGCTACTAGGAGCCGGGCTATCTCTTCTCTGACAACTCTTCTCTTCTCTTCTGACAGGTGGCGCAAGGGCTACCTGACCGGCTTGACGTCAGGTCAGACATGTAGCTTGTGCTCGGTGAAATCCGTCGGAACACCCGGCATGTCTTGGGGAGACCATGCAAAGATGTCCCGATTCTCACGGCGGAAATCGACGAGCTCGCTTTTCTATTTACTGTCAAGGCCTGTGCCTACGAGAGCGTGCCTCTCTGGATGCTCCGGGTCCAAGGGTATTTTCTTTGTTTCCTTGGCCGGCTTGAATGAGCCCTCAGCCTCCGACTCCTGGGGGGGGGGTGGGTGACAGTTTTAGCTTCTTGCCTGCCAACGCCACCACCCGGTCAAGGAACCGCTTCTCGGCTGCAATCACGAGGGACTCGGCCAGCCGGCTACTATCTGCGGCGCAAGCGATCGACTTCTTGTAGTCTCCGACCACTGTCAGGATCCCCTTGGTACTCGGCATCTTCATCTAGAGGTAGGCGTAGTGGGGGACTGCCATGAATTTGGCCAGAGCAGGCCGGCCTAGCAGTGCATGGTAGGGGCTCTGAAGGTCCACCACTTCAAACCAAACTGGCTCTCGGGGGAAATGATTCTTGTCCCTGAAGATGACATCAATCTGGGTCTTGCCGATTGGTGAGCAGGAAAGGCCAGGGACTATGCCATGGAATACGGTCCGACTGGGGACGAGCTGCTTCTGCTTGATTCCCAACTTCTCCATTGTGTCACGGTACAAAATATTGATGCTGCTGCCGCCATTTATCAAGAATATGGAGAAACGGGCTGCTCGCCTCTCCATTGCAAGGGTCGCTTCTAGGACCAGGGAATATGAACCACGGGAAGGCATCACTTCCGGGTGGTCGGCCCTGCTCCAACTGATAGGCCTCTCGGACCAATGCATGGACTCTGGAGTGTTGGAGGACACTGCTTGCACTTCTTGTTGTTGTTGCCGCCTGCTGCGTCTGTCGTCGGCCACGCTGGTGATCACAACATAGGCTCCGTGTTCCTCCGGGTACTCGTCTTGTATGGCTCCGACTGGCCGGGCCGCCGGCTGCTGGGGCTGAGGAGGCGGCGGTCCAGCAGGCGGAGGAGGCAGGAGTCCATCTCCCTTGGCAATTCGGGTGAGCCAGTGACACTTCCGAGTGGTGTGGTTTGAGGGCTTCGCGCCGCTATGGAACTTGTAGGGTGCATACAAGGTTTGCTCGTAAGAGAAGGCAGGCAACCAATTGGACTTGCCGCCCTTCTGCCGCTTGGGGGCCGGCTACCCTTCTGGCTGCTGATCCTCGGCCGTTGCCACCTGCCGGCTAGTGGAAGCCGGCTGGGTGGCCTTCCGCTTGTTATCACCTAGTTTCTGTCACCAACTGGTGTCACCAGCCGGAGTCCGAGGGACCTGAGGTGCCACCTTGCCGGACGCGTCAACCAGGATTTCCGCCTTCATGGAGGAGTCGGCCGTGGCGTGCTTGTCGGTGATAACCAGCAGATCATCGAGGGTTTCGGGCTCGTCGCAGAGGAGTCGATGCTTGAGGAGGGTGCCCTCTCGGCAACCGGTAGTGAAGTACTCGATCGCCTGCACCTCATGCACGCCTTCGCAGGAATTGCGCAGCTCGGTCCAGCGCGTGAGGTAGTCGCGAGTTGACTCCATCGGCCCTTGGACGCACAAGGAGAGCTGTCGGGGCTTGGGAGACCACTTGTAGGTGCTGGTGAAGTTGCGGATGAAGACCTCAGTGAAATCAACCTAGCTGTTGATGCTGCGGGGCTTCAGGCTGTTGAGCCACGTCCAGGCAGTGCCTTGAAGCATGAGCGAGACGTACTTCACGGCAACGCGCTTGTTGCCGTTTGCTATACTGACAGCCGTGGATTAGTCGACCAGCCAGTCCTCCGGCTTCACGGAGCCGGTGTATTTGGGCGTGTCTCGCGGGAGGGTGAACCCTTTGGGGAATGGCTCATCTCGGATTCGGGGCCCGAAGTAGGGCGGGCCCAGCGCATCTTCTTCTTCAAGTGCCAGGGATCGGTTGAAACGATCGATCCAGTGGCGACCATCATTCTCTCCGACTCCCTCTCGACGGCCAAGGCGGTTGCCGAGTGTTGGATGCATGACAAGAGGCGGAGTGGGGTACCTCGCTCCACGAGGCGGGGGAGGCGGCAGGTCGCCTCGCCGCTCTACTGCACGAGGGCAGCTGTCCTCGTCCCGCTCGATGCAGAGACGCGCCCGACTGCGGTTGCCAGCCCGCTCGTTGCCCTTTCCTTCGTGAGCGTCACCAGTCGGCGTCCGGGAGGTCGCCCCATGATCTTGGCGTGGGGGCGGCTCGTTGTTTCGTTTGGCCGGGACTTCAGCGCGGCAGGCGGCCTCGTGCTGCGCGGCAGCCGCATCTAGGAGCTGCTAGACTCGCCCCGTCATGTGGCGGAGCTCGTCGCCCTTATATTTGTTCAGCTCATCCGTTACCGCCTGGGCGGCCCGGATGTTCTCTGCAGGCGTGGCGTAGACGGGGCACTCCGCCCCAAACATGCCAGCGATGGTCGCGCCATGCTGTCGAACTGTGCCAAGGGGGCTAGGCCCCTCAGGAGCCGGCGTGCCGCCTACGGCCCGGTCCATCTCGCGTCGATAGGCGTCCGACAGCCGACGCATGCTGGCCAGGCGGCCAGCATTTTCGACAAGCTGGAGGCGGCGTGCCTCCAGCACCTCAGCGTCCGTGCCCTCGGGAATGGGCGCCATGAGGTCGCGCAGGGTGGCGTCGAGGGGATCTTGAGCATGCCCGTCTGAGTGCTCCTCACTGTTGATGATGAGTACCTCCATGATGGTGCGCCCGCCGCTGTACTCGCGAGGAGGTGGCTCGTCGTAGACCACCACGTTGGTGGGAAACGCGTCGAGTGACGCCGTGTTGGAGTCGACGATCATCGGATCGGTCGAGTCGACGGACTCCAGGTGCACATCAGGCTCGCTGGTGACATGGAGCTGGTCGAGGAGGCTGACGAGGCGGCTCTCAAGGCAGCTTGTGCCTGCGTCGGAGGCTGGCTCATCGAAGAGGTCGATCTTGCCGACGAGGTCAGCAAGGCAGTTCGCTGCGCAGGCGATCTCCGCACCATGCAGTGCATCGGGGCTGACGCCGTCGGGCGTGCTGGGCTGGCTTCGCTCGCCAGGAAGGAACAGGGTTCCCGTCCAGAGCAGATCTCTGGGAGACGGTGCACCTCGCCCCACGGCCGGCGCCAAATGTTGGGGGTTGGGTGTGATATATGCCAATGGATGGCTTATGATGGTGGGAGCGAGTAGAACGTCCCCAGTGCGTGGAAGCGGGATAAGGCATAGACACGAACGCCGGCGTACTTTACCCAGGTCCGGGGCTCTCCTAGGAGATAACACCCCTAGTCCTGCTCTGCAGGGTCTCCGCATGATCACTAAGGCACAAGTGATACAATGGTGCTCCTTGAGCTGTATGCTAGAGGAAGAAGGAGGCAAGTCTAGCTCTCTTCCTACTCTAGGGGGGTGGCTAGTTCTAATGGAGTGGGAACGCTTTGCATGGGTGGCCTGGGGGGTTTATATAGGCCTACCCCCTAGAGGTACAATGGTAATCTGGCCGGCTGCTGGGCCCGGCTGTCAGTGTCTCCAGCCTCCGGCTTCTCCGCCGATCGCTGGGGCCCACCGCCTGGTGGGCCCCGGCGACTGGTTGGTGGCTACTTACTGTAGCCGTGTCGTTGGTGAAGGGGGCTTGGTCATCTTAGCGTGGCTACAGTCCCGCCGCCTGGTGGGAGGCCACTGTAGCCACACCTGGTCTCATCAACTTAATGGTGTGCTCGCCTCGGGACACGGGACGGCCGCCTGCTGGAGGCCGGCCCCTCTCGAATCCGCCTGGTCGAGCTTCCACCGTCTTCCTTGGGGTCACTGCCGGATAGGGCCCGCCTCTGGCAGGCCGTACCGATAGGCCGTCATGGGGAACATGGTTGCGCCTGCTCGGAGCGACGTTAGGGGAGACATGGCAAAGTGCTCCGTCGTGCGGAGATCTCCGTCTGTACGGAGCACTGTAGCCACGCCCGTCTCGAGCGTGGGAGGCGACGTGCTTCACTGTAGCCATGCTTTGGCTTGTACTCTCGATAGGGGCTCGGCCGCACCGTAGTCGTGAGGTGGCCGCCTGTCTGTTGCCGCCCTCTCCGAAGGGCGGCCGCTAGGGGCCGGTCTCTCGGAGCGCCGTAGACTTGGGTCGGCCACCCTCTGGCAGCCGGCCACTCAGCCAGCCAGCCCCAGAGGGCGGAGCTTCAGCTCAGGGTCCAGGCAGGCAGAGCTGCCCAAAGTCTTGATAAATCCAGGGACTCAGGAGAGCCTACCCGTGGCCCATTACTTCGACAAGTCCCTCGTACCTACACAAACAAACAAGAACCTCGCAACCAACGCGATAATGGGGTTGTCAATCCCTTCACGGCCACTTGCGAAAGTAAGATCTGGTAGAGATAATAAGATAAGATAAATGTTTTTGGTATTTTTATGATATAGATTGGAAAGTAAAGATTGCAAAATAAGGTAGATAGGAAACTTATATGATGGAAGATAGACCCGGGGGCCATAGGTTTTACTAGTGGCTTCTCTCTAGATAGCATAAGTATTACGGTGGGTGAACAAATTACTGTCGAGCAATTGATAGAAAAGTGCATAGTTATGAGAACATCTGGGCATGGTCATGTATATAGGCATCACGTCCGCAATAGGTAGACCGACTCCTGCCTGCATCTACTACTATTACTCTACACATCAACAGCTATCCAGCATGCAACTAGAGTATTAAGTTCATAAGAACAGAGTAACGCATTAAGCAAGATGACATGATGTAGAGGGATAAATTCAAGCAATATGATATAAACCCCATCTTTTTATCCTCGATGGCAACAATACAATATGTGCCTTGTTGCCCCTGCTGTCACTGGGAAAGGACACCGCAAGATTGAACCCAAAGCTAAGCACTTCTTCCATTGCAAGAAAGATCAATCTAGTAGGCCAAACCAAACTGATAATTCGAAGAGACTTGCAAAGATAACCAATCATACATACAAGAATTCAGAGGAGATTCAAATAGTTCTCATAGATAAACTTGATCATAAACCCACAATCCATCTGATCTCGACAAACATACCACAAGAAGAGCTACATAGAATAGATCTCCAAGAAGACCAAGGAGAACATTGTATTGAGATTCAAAGAGAGAGAAGATGGCATCTAGCTAATAACTATGGACCCGAAGGTTTGTGGTAAACTACTAACAACTCATCGGAGAGGCCTTGGCGATGATGTAGAAGCCCTCCGTGATCAATTCCCCCTCTGGTGGAGCCGGAAAAGGCTCCAAGATGGGATCTCATGTGTACAGAAGGTTACAGCGGTGGAAATAGGGTTTCATTGTGCTCCTGGACGTTTTCAGGGTACAGAGGTATATATAGGCGAAGGAGGTCGGCCAGGGGAGCCACGAGGGGCCCACGAGGGTGGGGGCGCGTCCTCCTGCCTCGTGGCCGCCTCGGATGCTTCTTGACGTCCACTCCAAGTCTCCTGGATTGCGTTTGTTCCAAAAAGATCTCTCCCGAAGATTTCATTCCGTTTGGACTCCGTTTGATATTCCTTTTCTACGAAACACTGAAATAGGCAAAAAATAGCAATTTGGGCTGGGCCTCCGGTTAATAGGTTAGTCCCAAAAATGATATAAAAGTGTATAGTAAAGCCCATAAACATCCAAAACGGGTAATATAATAGCATGGAACAATAAAAAATTATAGATACGTTGGAGATGTATCACCGGTCTAGCACTTGTGTCAATAAACTCCTATGACATATTTGACTCGCCAAATGAAGGAATTGGAAGATGCTTCATGGCTAAAGGCCCAAAGGTATCACACCCCGAGTATGTTGATTTCAATAGTGATGAAGATGATTTTCTAGGTGATGATGATTTACTTGTTGATAACTCTAGTTATGAAAACTATGATGAATTTGCAATTAATCCTGCTAATCAAGATAAAATGAATGACGATGATAAGAAGGAGATTGATCGTCTAACTAAAGAGCTAAATACTCTTAAGTTAGCACATGAAACTACCTTGGAAGATCATAGAGAACTTTTAAAGACTCATGAGAAGCTACGCTTTGAAAAGCTCAACCCTGGAGCAAGAGCATGAGTTTTTAAAGGCAATTCCTCTAGTAGTAACAATAATCATGCTAAATCCAATGTTGTTGCTTCTAGTAGTTCTCTTGATTCCACTAATGATTCTCTTAGCCAAGTTAAACTTGAGCAAGAAAATAGCTTATTGAAGGGAATTATAGAGAAAGGTGTTTACAAGAGCCTTGCCGGAAGTAAGCAATTTGAGGAAATTGTACGCAAGCAAGGAAGGCACCAGAAGAACCAAGGTGTTGGTTTTCAACGAAAGTTCAATGCCAATGGAGTTGAGTGGGAAGAAGATCAATACCCCAAGATAAAGTTTGTTCCTCAACAAGAGAAGTATGATCCTACTTCTTTCCAAGGGACACAAGCTCAAGATGATCTTCCACCACAAGACCACAAGCAAAAAGGCAAGGATGAGCTTCAAGAGGAGATTGATGCATTTGGAGAAGCTCCCAAGGCCTTGGTCAAGTGGATTCCCAAGACTACATCAAGTTCTACTTCATCAAGGACGACTACAACCCCAAGGATTCCCATGAAGATGATGTGGATCCCAAAGAAGAAGAACTAGAGAGTTCTTGAGGGTGACTTCGCTAACACACTTCACTTGTATCATCTTGGCAAGAACTGCAAACAACTTCCATATCTTGCACTAGTTCAAGGAGTCACAAACCCTCTTGTTGGTAAGACAAGGGACAAGGTAACCTAATGCTTTCATGGACATCATCTTGTGTGTACATCATTCTATGTCTATGGATATCCTTGCTTGTTCCTTGTGGGACTAACGCGTGTAGGTATTGAAAGTGCAACTCACTCCAATGGATTCCTCTGAATGATCTACATCAACATTGAGCATCCACATCTTCAACACCTACATGAAGTCATCATCGACAAAACCCAAGGTTAGTTCATCCCTCTTAGGGGGGATATCACATCTAGGGGGAGCTTTACTCTAAGAATTGAGCTAAAGCAACTCTAACGGTGTGAACACAACAATGCTTTATGTAAAAGTGGTAACCCCACTTGTGCTTAAACGATGAGTATGACCTATGATCAAATGTTATCATTTGACTCCTAAGTCAATATACTCATATATATATGACCTAGTCATCGCAAATTTCTTGATAGATGCTAGAATGTTTGTGCATGCTTTGCCACATATTTCATTTGCCATTTTATTGTGTGAGCATGTTGGTTGCATATTTTCTAATTTGAGGACAACCACTTATTGCTTTGATTGTTTGGCTCTTTCTCTTTTGCCAAGTGGATGGACAAGAATTCTTAAGAACCTCCTCTAGTTATCTATGCTTTTCTCGTCTCAGACTCTATTCATGCTACATCACAAAGTTTGATCAAGTCAGATTCGAACCACTCTGTGTGAGGAGCACTCGGAGTCCCCGATTCGTCATAGACTTAAACTTTCAAAACCTCTTTGTGCATTTCGGTATGACCGAGTCATCCATTTCGGTCACACCGAGTCTACTAAGTTGATCTAGGTTTTCATCTCGGTGCAACCGATTTGAACATTTCGGTCACGCCGAGTTGCAGTAACGGTTTGCGATTCTGCATCTCGGTGCCACCGAGTTGTTCCACTCGGTCACACCGACAGGGTTGGGATATATATATATCCACGAGTGAGATTTTCGAAATTTCTTCAAAAGCCCTCAGCCCGCGCATATCCTACTCTGCCTCCTCGGGTCTCCGGATCATCTCCTCGCCGCTAGTTTCTATTGCCGTCAACGGGAATCTTCTCCGCCGTTGCCGCCGTAGCGAACTCCCGCCAAACTAGGGTATGAGTTCGACCCCTTGTGCTCACTTTTTACCTTTGATTCTAAGCACAAGGACAATGCCATGATCTTTGCCACGTATGAAATCAATCTATCCATAGAAAACTTCCGTAGTTTATGTTTGATTTGAAAATTTAGGGTTAGGTCTCCGCTGAACTCATCTCGGACCGACCGGATTGTAGAAATCGGTCTCACCGATTTGGCTTAGGCCATTGCACATGTGCTTTTCGGTCTGACCGAAAACTGCAAATCGGTGTGACCAATTTCAATTCTCTGTGAAACCCTAGCAATCTCGGTGCCATCGAACTGTGACTCGGTCCGATCGAGTTCACTAGTTTAGGTTCCAAATGTTGCTTCGGTATCACCGAGTTTATCAGTTCGGTAGCTCCGAAATCATTTCAGTAGAGAACTAAAACTAAGTTTTTGACTCATTTGTTTTGCAAAAATCTCTGCACTTTGTGATGCTCATCTACTCTACCTCATCTATATCTATTCACAGGGTTTGTTGTCAGTTTGCCTGCCAAGATTTCTGACCAGAGTGATAGCCAGAATAAATCTGAAGAGCAAGTGCAAATGAGTGAGGGCACTAGTCCTTCAAGCAGCTATGATGAGGGAAGCAGGAACTCACCAAGTAACTTGCCCAAGGCAGCCACTAGAACAAGGAAGAAGAGAACCTTAGACTCTGAGGATGAGGACTATGTGGCTGTTGAGGGTGAGGCCACCTCAAAGAAGAAACTGCTGAAGAAAGAGTATGGCACTGCTGCTGCAACAAAGCCTGGTATGCATAACAAGGCACCAGCAAAGAGACTCCCAATGTCAAAGCCATGGAAAGTTCCAACAGGAGAAACCATGAAATTCATAATAGAATCAGATGATGGTGAGGCAGTTGGAGCTGGCAAGAAGAAGAAGAGGGTAAGAATCACAGTTGCAAAAGTTCTTGGAAAGTCAACTATGGTAAGAGATTCAGAAGAAGAGGAAGAGGAAGAGGATGCTACACCAGCACCCAAGTCACAAAAGCTTATGGGAGATGCAATCAAGTCAGGGGATGCTACATCTAAGCCCAAACCTGCTCCCAAAGCTGCTGCTCAAACCACCAAGTCTACACCTAAGAGAAGCACCAGAAACATTCCTGCTGAAGAGAAGAACAAGGCCCCAGTGCCTGAGATGGATGAAGAAGAAGATGCTGAAGCCCAAGTGCTCAGAAATCTTAAACCAAAGACTCCAGACCACAATGACACTCATCCAGTGGCAGAGGACATGAACATCAGAAAGGATGCAGGATTGAGACGTTGGAGACATTCCAATCCGTACGCTGTGAGAAGGAGAACTGATGTGGACTATAGGTTCCACACCAAAGAACAACAAGATTTCTATGAGACCATTCTGCTTGACAAGAAGCCAATTGTCTGTGATATGGGATGGGTTGATTGGGAATATATCAAAGAGAATGAAGATCACTTTCCAGGTGTATATGACAGCTTCAAGTCTTTCGGAGTTGACAAGTTTGTTGGACAGAAGCTCACCAAATGGAATGATGAGCTAATCATGCAATTCTACTCCACTGCTCATTTCTATCCAGATGGAAGGATAGTGTGGATGTCTGAAGGTACAAGGTACCGCTCAACTGTTGAAGAATGGGCAAAGTTGATCAATGCCCCAGAAGATCATGAGGATGATTTGGATGTGCATGCCAAGAAGAAGAAAGACCACAACTCCATGGCAAGTATGTATAAGGAAATTCCTGATGAAGCACTAGAAACTCATAAGTTGGGCTTAGTGAAATATTTGTTGTCTGGTCTGCCTACTATCAACACCATATTAAGGCATACTCTGTTGCCCAAATCTGGAGATCATAGGATGATAAGAGGACATTCAATCAACTTGCTGCATATTTTTAACGTACCTCAAAAATTCGAGGTCATGAGTCTGATTGTAGAGACAATCAAGAGGACAGCTGCTGACAAGAAAAGATCTTGTGGGTATGCTCCACACATTCAGGTGCTCATCAACTCAAAGATGGGCACATGCACTTACTTGTTGGACAAGGTGCACTTGCCTCTCAAGCCAGAATTTGAAGACAACACAGCTGTAATGGATGAGAATGAACCTTCATCACTGCAAGCACAAGAGAAGAGAGCTAAGGCAAAGGGAGAAAAAGCTGCAAAGATGCCAACTGTTGAAGATGCATCTCAAGTGTTCTTGAAGAGCAAACAAGATCAACTTGGATATCTAATCCAATCAACCTTGAGGATTGAGAAGGGCTTGGCCACCCTGACTTAGAATCAGGAGAGCTTGGAGAGGATCATTGAACAAAAACTCTATGATCTTGATCTGAAAGTGACTGAGATGCAGACATCAATTGAGCAGCTCCAGGAGGAAGCAGAGGAGAAGAAAGGGAAGGCAACTACAGATGCTTTTCAGAGAGTGCCAAGAGGTCAGAGATCAGCTGCAGTGCACGTACCGGATACTAGAGCTACCACATCAGCACCAACAGCTACAGCTTCAGTGCCACCTCCAGCAGCCACTCCACCAGCTCCAACTACATGGACTGATGCCTTCATTCTTGGAGTTCTCTCTACACCACCACCTGAAGACCAAGCCTGAGAGACGCATAGCACTATGCATATTTGGAATTTTTTGTAACTTGTTGCCAAAGGGGGGGGGGGAATATGTATAGATCATAGGCTTCGAGAGAGAGAGAGAGAGTTTCTTTTTGTCTCTCTTGCACTTTGTTTGGTTGAACTTTATTGTGTGCTTGTTTGATACCTTATGTACTTGTGTGAGATACTTGTATGATCACGTGTTTGATCATATGCTACTTTAATGTTTGCTTGGATGATATTATCTCTTATACCCATATATGATCATTCACTTTTCTTGGTGATGAGTGCATGCTTTTAATTTCTATCATTTTGAGCGCTCCACCAAGATGTATGTGACATGGAAGATTAACCCATGATACTAATCGATTGTGCATTTGCATTGAAAAGCAAATCTAAAATAATGCACAAATTTAGGGGGATCTCTTGCTCATCACATACGTCTCAAAGTGACGATGTATTTCAATCTTATTATCATTTGTCGAAGCTTTGATCTATATGTTGTCATCAATTACCAAAAAGGGGGAGATTGAAAGTGCAACTATCCCTGGGTGGTTTTGGCAATTATTAACAACATATAGCTCATTGAACTAATGCTATTTCAAGATGAATATTTCAAGAAAGTTCAATGATTGGCATGGCATGGATTAGGAATTTGGACCCCTCAAAATGCTAAGGACAAAGGATGGGCTCAAGCTCTAAAGCTCAAGACTCTACATTTTACTTTTAGTGATCCAAGATCACATTGAGTCCATAGGAAAAGCCAATACTATTAAAAGGGGACGAGGTGTTGCTTAATGGCTTGCTTTCTGAAGATGCTTAGTGATATGCTCCAAAAACCCTCAACCACTTTCTCATATCCACATATGTCCCAAACCAAAAGTCGAACTCGGCCCCACCGATTTGATCTATCCGGCGCCACTGAGTTCTTTTGTCATAGCCACTGCCAGAAACCCTAGTCACTTCGGTCTCACCGATAGGGATCTTGGTCTCACCGAGATGGGATTGCAAACTATCTGTTTCCCTTCATAACGTTTCGGTCTAACTGAGATGAGTGATCGGTCCCACCGAGTTCGCAATGCAAACTCTATGTTTCCCTTTTGTAACATTTCGGTCTCACGGAGATGAGTGAATCGGTCCCACCGAGTTTGCGTGACCATCTCTCAGGTTAGCTTATTTCCAAAGTCGGTCCCACTGAGTTTGTGTAATCGGTCTCACCAAGATTACGTTATGCCCTAACCCTAAAGACATCGGTCCCACCGAGTTGACATGTCAGTCCCACCGAAATACCTAACGGTCACATTATGAACTAAATCGGTCTGTCCGAGTTTCATGGTTTGGTCTCACCGAGTTTGGTAAACTATGTGTAACGGTTAGATTTTATGTGGAGGCTATATATACCCCTCCACCTTTTCTTCACTTGTGGAGAAAGCCATCAGAACATGCCTACACTTCCAACATTCATTTTCTGAGAGAGAACCACCTACGCATGTGTTGAGGCCAAGATATTACATTCCAACCACATAAATCTTGATCTCTAGCCTTCCCCAAGTTGCTTTCCACTCAAGTCATCTTTCCACCAAATCCATTCCTATGAGAAAGAGTTGAGTGTTGGGGAGACTATCATTTGAAGCACAAGACAAGGAGTTCATCATCAACACACCATCTATTACCTTTTGGAGAGTGGTGTCTCCTAGATTGGTTAGGTGTCACTTGGGAGCCTCCGTCAAGATTGTGGAGTTGAACCAAGGAGTTTGTACGGGCAAGGAGATCGCCTACTTCGTGAAGATCTACCCTAGTGAGGCAAGTCCTTCGTGGGCGATGGCCATGGTGGGATAGACAAGGTTGCTTCTTCGTGGACCCTTTGTGGACTCGCGCAGCCGTTACCCTTCGTGGCTTGAAGTCTCCATCAACGTGGCTGTACGATAGCACCACCTATCGGAACCACACCAAAATCTCCGTGTCTACATTGCGTTTGCTCCCTCAAACTCCTCCCTTTACCTTCATGTGCAATGTTCTACATTCCGCTGCTATACTCTTAGAATTGCATGTGTAGGTTGATTGCTTGACTTGTGTAACGTTGCTAAAATCTGCCAAGACTTAAAATTGGGAAAATGCTAGATTTTTATTTGGTCAAGTAGTCTAATCACCCCCCCTCTAGACATACTTTTGATCCTACACACTCCTTATTCCATAGTCCATCAAATCCTTACCCAAAACTTGAAAACTTCACAACACAAAACTCAACAGAAAATCTCATAAGCTCCGTATAAGAAAATAAATCACCACTTTTGGTACTGTTGTGAACTCATTATTTATTTATATTGGTGTAATATCTACTGTATTCCAACTTTTCAATGGTTCATACCCGCGATACTACCCGTAGATTCATCAAAATAAGCAAACAACACATAGAAAACAGAATCTGTCAAAAACAGAACAATCTGTAGTAATCTGTAACTCTCGAATACTTCTGTAAGTCCAAAAATTCTGAAAAATTAGGAAAACTTAAGAAATTTGTGTACCGATCTTGTGCAGAAAGAATCAGATCAAAATCGTGCTTCTGTGAACTATGAAAATTATTTTCCTGGGCGAAGAAGTTTCAATTTTTCAGCAAGATCAAAACAACTATTACCGTAAACTATCCCAAAGGTCTTACTTGGAACAAACACTAATTAAAACATGAAACCACATCTAACCAGAGGCTAGATTAATTATTTATTAAAAAAATCAAGAAAAAATACTGGGTTGTCTCCCAACAAGTGCTTTTCTTGAAAGCCTTTTTAGCTAGGCATTGAAATTTCGATGATGCTCACATGAAAGACAAGAATTGAAGCACAAAGAGAGCATCGTAAAACTTGTGACAAACACACTTAAGTCGAACATACTTCCTATGCATAGGTATTTTATAAGCAAACAAAATATCAAGGCAAGCAAAAACTAGCATATGCAAGTAAGAAGAAAAAGACGATAGCAATCTCAACATGAAGAGAGGTAATTTAGTAAGATGAAAATTTCTACAACCATATTTTCCTCTCTCATAATAATTACATGTAGGATCATAAGCGAATTCAACAATATAGCTATCACATAACATATTCTCAACACGATCCACATGCATGCGAAGTTGACACTCTTACAAAATAGTGGGATTAACATTAACTAAAGTCATGACCTCTCCAAACCCACTTTTCTAAAAAAATCATAAGATTGAACACTCTACAAATATGTGGGATCTAATGTTGGCACTCTTCTGAACCCACTTTCAATATTATTGCAAACATTATTATCAATCCCATATTCATCGTGGGGCTTAAATAAATTTTCAAGATCATAAGAAGAATCACCCCAATCATGATCATTGCAATAAGTAGTAGACATAGAAAAATTAGCCTCCCCAAGCTTACGGTTTTGCATATCATTAACACAATTGACATTTATAGAATTAATAATAACATCATTGCAATCATGCTTTTCATTCAAGGAGCTATCGTGAATTACTTCATAAATTTCATCACAATTTTCACATTCAGGAATTTCAAGCAAAACTTCATAAAGATAATCTAGTGCACTCAACTCAGTAGCAATTGGTTCATCATAATTGGATCTCTTAAAAAGATTCGTAAGTGGATGCGGATCCATAAACATTGGTTCTTGATTTTCAATAGACACACAATTATACCAAGCGAACGAGCAAACAAACCAAGTAAGACATAAAGGCAAACGAAAGATGAATGAAAGAAGGGCGAAGAAAAAGGGCGAATCTTTTGAAAATCGTTTTAGAAGTGGGGGAGAGGAAAACGAGAGGCAAATGGTGAATAATTTAATGCAAGAGATGAGAGTCTTATGATGGGTACTTGGTATGTCTTGACTTGGCATAGATCTCCCCGACAACAGCGCCAAAAATTCTTCCTGCTACTTCTTGATCTTGTGTTGGTTTTTCCCATGAAGAGGAAATGGTGATGCAGCAAAGTAGATATAAGTATTTCCCTCAGTTAGAGAACCAACGTATCAATCCAGTAGGAGACAACACACAAATCACCAAATACCTGCACAAACAATCAAACAACTTGCACCCAACTCGATAAAGGGGTTGTCAATCCCTTCACGGTTACTTGCAAAAGTGAGATCTAATAGAGATAGATGAAACTAACAAACAATAAAGTAAATATATTTGGTATATTTGGTTTATAATAGAAGTAAAAGATTGCAAAATAGTAGATCGGAAACTTATATGATGGAAAATAGACCCGGGGGCCATAGGTTTCACTAGAGGCTTCTCTCAAGATAGAAAATAATACGGTGGTTGAACAAATTACTGTCGAGCAATTGATAGAAAAGCGCAAAGTTATGACGATATCTAAGGCAATGATTATGAAATATAGGCATCACGTCCATGTCAAGTAGACTGAAACGATTCTGCATCTACTACTATTACTCCACACATTGACCGACTCCTGCCTGCATCTAGAGTATTAAGTTCATGAAGAACAGAGTAACGCATTAAGTGAGATGACATGATGTAGAGGAATTAACTCAAGCAATATGATGAAAACCCCATCTTTTTATCCTCGACGGCAACAATACAATACGTGCCTTATTGCCCCTACTTTCACTGGGAAAGGACACCGCAAGATTGAACCCAAAGCTAAGCACTTCTCCCATTGCAAGAAAAACCATCTAGTTGGCCAAACAAAACCGATAGTGTGAAGAGAATTACAAAGATATCCAATCACGCATATAAGAATTCAGAGAAGATTCAAATAATATTCATAGATAAGCTGATCATAAATCCACAATTCATCGGATCTCGACAAACACACCGTAAAAGAATATTACATCGGATATGTCTCTAAAAATATCGAGGAGAACATGGTATTGAGAATCAAAGAGAGAGAAGAAGCCATCTAGCTACTAGCTATGGACCCGTATAGGTCTAAGGTAAACTGCGTACTCACGCTTCATCGGAAGGGCAATAGAGTTGATGTAGAAGCCCTTCGTGACAGAATCCCCCTCCGGCAGGATTCCGAAAAAGGCCCCTAGATGGGTGATGACCCACAAGTATAGGGGATCTATCATAGTCCTTTCGATAATTAAGAGTGTCGAACCTAACGAGGAGCAGAAGGAAATGACAAGCGGTTTTCAGCAAGGTATTCTTTGCAAGCACTGAAATTATCGGGAACGGATAGTTATGTGATAAGATAATTTGTAACGAGTAACAAATAACAAAAGTAACTAAGGTGCAGCAAGGTGTCTTAATCCTTTTTGTAGCAAAGGACAGGCCTGGACAAAGTCTTATATAAAGCAAAGCGCTCCCGAGGACACATGGGAATTATTGTCAAGTTAGTTTTCATCAAGCTCATATGATTCGCGTTCATTACTTTGATATGTGGGTGGAACAGTGTTTGGGTGCTGCCCTTCCTTGGAAAAGCCTCCCACTTATGATTAACCCCTCTCACAAGCATCCGCAACTACGAAAGAAGAAAGGTAAACCTAACCATAACATGAAACATATGGATCCAAATCAGCCCCTTACGAAGCAACACAGAAACTAGGGTTTAAGCTTCTGTCACTCTAGTAACCCACCATATACTTATTACTTCCTAATGACTTCCCCTAGGCCCAAATCATGGTGAAGTTTCAGGTAGTCGACATTCACATAACACCACTAGAGGAGAGACAACATACATCCCATAAAAATATCGAACGAATACCAAATTCACATGATTACTTATAACAAGACTTCTCCCATGTCCTCTAGAACAAACATAACTACTCACAAAGCAAATTCATGTTCATAACCAGAGCAGTATTAATTTGTATCAAGGATCTGAACATATGATCTTCCATCGAATAAACCAACTAGCATCAACTACAAGGAGTAATCAACACTACTAGCAACCCACATGTACCAAGACAAAGATAAGATACAAGAGATTAACTAGGGTTTGAGAGGAGATGGTGCTGGTGAATATGTTGATGGAGATTGACCCCCTCTCGATGATAGGATCGATGGTGATGACGATGGCGATGATTTCCCCCTCCCGGAGGGATGATTCCCTGGCAGAACAGCTCCGCCGGAGCCCTAGATTGGTTCTGCCCAGGTTCCGCCTCGAGACGGCGGCACTTCGTCCCGAAAGCTTCCTTCTCATTTTTTCCAGGTCAAAACACACCATATAGCAGAAGATGGGCATCGGGGGCCTGCCAGGGGGCCCACAAGGACGGAGGGCGCGCCCAGGGGGTAGGGCGCCCCTCCACCCTTGTGGATGGCAGGTGGCCCCCTATAGTGCTTTCTTCGCCCAATATTTATTATTTATTCCAAAATGATTCTCCATGAAGTTTTAGGACTTTTGGTTTTGTGCAGAATAGGTCTCTAATATTTGCTCCTTTTCCAGTCCAGAATTCCAGCTGCCGGCATTCTCCCTCTTCATGTAAACCTTATAAAAATAAGAGCGAATAGGCATAAGTATTGTGATATAACGTGTAATAACAGCCCATAATGCAGTAAATATCAATATAAAAGCACGATGCAAAATGGACGTATCAACTCCCCCAAGCTTAGACCTTGCTTGTCCTCTAGCGAAAGCCGATATCGAAAGATATGTACACATGTTTAGAGATAGAGGTGTCGATAAAATAAAATGCGGACATGAGGGCATCATGATCATCTTTAGAACAACAATATATATTGTCATATAGTTTCTTATGTTAAAGTAACAATTCTTTCACAAGGTAGAGTATGAATCATAACCTTCATTGAAAACTAACAAACTATGATCTCAGTCATTGAAGCAATTGCAATTTATCATAACATCGGAAAGAGTCAATATAAGAGCTTTTCAGCAAGTCCACATACTCAACTATCATTTAGTCTTTCGCAATTGCTAACACTCACGCGATACTTATGGGTACAAAGTTTCAATCGGACACGGAGAAAGATAGGGGCTTATAGTTTTGCCTCGTAACCTTTTACCTCAAGGGTAATGTCAACAATAATACTTTATGGAAACCTACATTCGAGTGGATATATATATCCAGATCTCTCCAACACATAGTGCTTGCCGAAAGAAAAAGTATAAAAAGGAAAGGTGTTGATAACCATGACTCTTGTATAAGGGTAGAAGGTAAAAGTAAAAGATAGGCCCTTCATAGAGGGAATCAGAGGTTGTCATGCGCTTTTATGCACTACAAAGAAAAGACACATCCATGACATTTTGGGCCGAACACAATTTTTTTCTGTCATACTTATGACACTTCTATGACGATAATTGTGAAAAAACCCGGTATCATCATAGATGTGGTGGGCTCCTACTTCTATGACAAAAAGTCATGTCAGAAAATGGGATTTTCGTCCTGGGTGGGCCGGAGACGCAGCTGCATGACATTCTTTGGGCCGTCCATGACGGAAAAAACCATGGTAGAAGCAAGGGCGAGGAAAATTTCAGGGAGTTCCCGGTTACGGTGGGTGGTCGAGGGCCGAGCGATCTGCGTTTCTCTCGTACACGTACGTGCGTGTGTGCGAGGCGTTGGCTCTAACTGAACACGAGCGAGGTGTTGGGCTCTAACTAAACCCGAGCGATTGCACTGCAGGCTACGCGTTACTGAACCCGAGCGATCGATCGATGGCTGTTAACTGAACCCGATCGAGCGATTCCTTTCCTACTGCTGCTAACTGAAGCCGATCGATGCGGCCT
>NC_041391.1:248744411-248771399 GCF_002162155.2 Triticum dicoccoides
TGCCTCGATCGAGCCAGTTGGGGCTGGATGAACAGGACCCCGTTGAGGGCTGGATGAATAGGACGACCCCATGGAGGGCTCGATGAACATTAGACGGTGGAGTGGTGCCCGTGGAGGGGTGGTTGAATAGTAGCCGATGGAGTAGCGCACGATGGAGGCTGGATGAACAGGAGCCCATGGAGGCTGGGGGAGGTCGACGGTGGAGATGAACAGTATCCCGTGGAGTCCCGTTTTGCGGTACGCCACACCCCTCCTGATGAACAGGACCCCCATTTCGATAGTAGCGCTCCAACACAAGTCCGTTTCGTCTGTTTTGCGGTACGCCACTCCCCTCCCGATCAACAGGACCCCTGTTTCGACCGTAGGAGGTCTGTTTCCTCCGTTTTGCGGTACGCTAGACCCCTCCCGATGAACAGGATGCCGTTTCGAACGTGGTCGGTCGAGCACAAGTCCGTTTCATCTGTTCTGCGGTACGCTAGGCCTCGTTTCCATCGGTTGTTCCATCCAAGCCGGTTGGCTCCCACGCGTTCCGTTGCCTCCCGATGAACACGACGCATTCCGTTGCCTCTCCATGAACACGACGCATTCCGTTGCCTCCCCATGAACATGACGACGACGCTGTTTCTCCATTCCGACCCAGCCGTGTACATGAGCCCTGGCCGTATGTATGCACGAGTAGGCATTCGAGACCCCGCCCGTATGTACGTATGTGGCCGTATTTTCTTTCTTGCATCCTGGCCGTTGTACGCACGTGTACATGCTACATGCGCGCCTCTACTACGACACGTGCGCGCCTCTACTACGACACGTGCGTGCCTCTACATCCACAAGTATGTATGTACATGTTCACAACCAGAATGACAACGCTACATATGCTTCGACCAGGTGGGTCCCGACTGTCAGGCACTTCCTTGCGTGCGAAGATGTAGCTGGTGGGTCCCAGCAGTCAGGGGGGTGAATCATTTTTTTGAAGCACTTCCTTGCGTGCAAAGATGTAGCTGGTGGGTCCCAGCAGTCAAGGGGGCGAATCGTTTTTTTTCCGGACGCACTTCCTTGCGTGCGAAGGTGTAGCTGGTGGGTCCCAGCAGTTAGGGGGGAAACGTTTTTTTTCACGAAATACGGTGGCCCGTCCGGTGGGTCCCTGCTGCCAGGTGGAGGAATAATTAGTTTGCGTGTAATAAGGAGGCACTTCCTTGCGGCCGCCGCGGACCCAGTTGTCAGCCTCTTCACGTATAGTACTCTGTCGATGGAAATCATTCCTGGAACACGTTGACCACGCCACGCGGAGAGCTCCACGGCGATGGACGATGGCGAGGCCTAGGAAGGGGACGACACGGAGCCGGGGAAGACGCGGCAGTGGAAGCCCGCGCGGAGAGGAGTATGAGGGTTCACTGGTTCGGCTGCGGTGTGAGGCTGCCGTCGCCGCAGGGCCTGGCCAGCGGTGGGAATAGTAGGGGGCGGTGAGGCCTCCGCGGCAGCACAGCCGGCCACGGGAGGCAGGACCATGCGGCACGACCGGCGCTGCTTTGGGCGGCTGGAGCAAGAAGACCAGAGGTTGAAGAAGCACTACGACCATTGGATGGACATCGTACGGTCACTGGAGCTAGAATCGTTCATATTGACTAAGTGGACAAAGCCCTCCGTTCCCGTCAGCTTAGTAGGCCCACAAGTCAGCCTCCCACCAAGGTGGGTCCCAGCTAGCCATGGGAGTATTCATTTTTTTGTGCGTAATAAGGAGGCACTTCCGGTGGGTCCGAGCTGACAACGGGGGGAACATTTTTTCGCGAAATACGGTGTCCCGTCCGGTGGGTCCCAGCAGTCATGGGGAAACATTTTTTTTGCAAGATACTGATGGCCCGTCCGATGGGTCCCTGTTGTCAGGTGGAGGAATAATTATTTTCCGCGTAATAAGGAGGCACTTCCTTGCGGCTGCTGTGGACCCAGCTGTCAGCCTCTCCATTTACAGTAGTCTTCCGATGGAAGTCGGTCGTTGACCACATTGACCATGCCGCACAGAGAGCACCACGGCGGTGGACGACGGCGAGGCCTAGGAAGGGGACAACGCGGAGCCGGGGAAGACGCGGCAGTGGATTCCCACACGGAGAGGAGTACGAGCGTTCACTGATTCGGCTGCGGTGTGAGGCTGCCGTCGCTGCTGAATAACAGGGGGTGTGGGTGAGTGGAGGGATGGCCTGGCCAGTGGTGGGAGTAGTATGGGGCGGTGAGGCCTCCGCGGTAGCACAGCCGCCCACGGGAGGCAGGAGTAGGCGGCACGACCGGCGCTACTTTGGGCGGCTGGACCAAGAAGACCAGAGGTTGAAGAAGCACTATGGCTGTTGGATGGACATCATACGGTCACTGGAGTATTGACTATGTTGACAAAGCCCTCCATCCCCGTCAACTTAGTAGGCCCACAAGTCAGCCCAACAATATGGTGGGTCCCAGCTAGCAGGGGGTATTCATTTTTTTGGGCGTAATAAGGAGGCACTTCCTTGTGTGCGAAGATATAGCTGGCGGGTCTGACCTGTCAGCGGGGGGGGGGGGACGTTTTTTTCATGAAATACAGAGGCCCTTCCTGTGGGTCCTAGCTGTCAGGTGGAGGAATCATTATTTTGCAGTAATAAGGAGGCATTTCCTAGCATGCGGCCGTGGACCCAGCTGGCAGCCTCTCCACGTACAGTCCACTTCCGATGGATGTCGTTCATTGACCATGTTGACCAGGCCGCGCCAAGAGCACCAGGGCGGTGGACGACGGCGAGGCCTAGGAAGGGAACGACACGGAGCCAGGGAATACTCGGTAGTTGTTTCCCACGCAGAGGAGTACGAGGGTTTACTGGTTCGTCTGTCGTCCCTGGAGAATAACAGCATGTGTGGGTGAGTAGAGGGATGGCTAGGCCAGCGATGGGAGTACGGTGGGGCCGTGAGGCCTGCGCGGCGGCATAGACGGCCGCGGGAGGAGGGAGCAGGCAGTCCCACTAGCGTTTGTTTGAGCGGCTCGAGCATAAAGAGCAAAGATTGAAGAAGCACGATAGCCGTTGGATGAACATCCAACAGTCACTGCTCTCGTGTGTTGACTAAGTTGACAGGGCGTTGCGTGTGCGTCAACCTTTTTTTATGAAAGCATAAGCGTCAACCTGTAGTAGGCGCACAAGTCAGCCTCAAATCTATGGAAAACAGCATACAGCCCATCCGCCATTATTTCTAATAATGTACATCCCATTTGCTAATTCTTAAGAATTTTTTTCGAGCCCATCTTCTTTTTCTTAGCATTACACCCCACATTGTGGCCATGGTTAAAAAGTATACGAAATTTTGCATATTTCGGTGCGATCAACTGTTTTTAATCCAGAAATATCGATTCACATTCAAACTATTTTGAAAAATAATTTATATAAATGTAAAATCCAAATAATTGTCAACGCATAAAAATGAATGGAATTTAAAATCTTCTAATGAAAAAATATTGAAACTAATTCCCGGTTTGATGTGTTTTAAAAATGAACAGCCCATTTCTGGGCAAACCGAATGAAACTTTGCTCGTCTTGAAAGATTTGCAGCCCAGCAGGGGCGATAAAGCAAGTAGGCCTTGTTTGGGTATTTGTTTTAAAAAAATAGAACTGGGCTAGACATTTTCAGCAAGAAAAAAACACAACTGGGCTCATGATGTGGTAAACATAAATAAAACCCTGGCTAGACGGGCCACAGCCCCCGCACAGCCCCGTTGTTACCCTGATCCATCGCTAAAACTAGTATAATTAACAACTACTTGTTCCTCAAAAAAAATTGCGCAACCTGCTGGGTCCCTGGTGTCAGCCGCTCGTAGTGTAATTCTCTCATTTATTGACTACGTTGACAATGGCGTTAGCCCCAGATGTCCAACCATTAGGAGGAACCATATTTTTGGGCTTGTAATATAGAGGCACTTGCTTGCGTACTGCCATGACGCTGGTGGGTCCCTACTGTCATCCTCTCCACGTACAGTCATCTCCTTGTTCCTCTCGGTTGTTGACGACGTAGACAATGCAAGAGGACGGCGCACCGCGCACAGCGAGCGAACCAATGCCGCAAGGCAGAGGACGATGGCGAGGCCTCGGACGGAACGAACAGGAGCCGTGGAAGATGCGTCGGTCCAGTCGCAGGCGGAGGGGAGTACGAGGGTTGACTGGTTTGGGCGCGGGTGCGTGTTGGGGCTGACGTCGCCAGAGAATAACAGGACATGTGGGGGAATAGAGGGAGGGACTGGCCAACGTTGGAGGGTACGTACGGTAGGGCGGCGGAGGCGTAGCCAACCATGGGAGGCGGGAGCAGGCGGAGTCGACGGGCTGGTTTGGTTTGGGCGGCTAGAGGAAGAAGAAGACAAGAGATAGAAGATACACGACAGATGTTGGATGTCAATCCAACGGCTGGTAGGTAGAATCATTTGTTGACTGGCTAGTAAGTCGACACCACCTTGGATAGGCTATTTCCTCGTGGATCCCAAATGTCAGAATCCAAATCTGTCACGGTCATGCAGCCTTTCCTATGAAATTTACAGCCCATTTGATGTGCTAGTTCGAAATAAGTTTGTGGGTGCTGGTGGGGGCTAATCACTTGGCTTCTATGATGCACGGTGAGGTCAAGCAGCCAGCGAGAGTGATGTTATTTCCCTTGGTTGGGATTTGTTACAATATTTCACTCTAAATTAAATGAATGGCAAGCCATTTGCCTTGTTTCAAAGAAAATATGACAGTCACAGCCGAGTTGAAAAGGGCAGGAACATGTAACTCCAGCTTACAAAATGTACAAAAGCATGAGGGTTAATTGTTCATCAGGTTTACAAAAAAACCCAGGTTGAAAAGGGCAACAACATCTAACTCCAGCACTATTTTCGGCAGTCACAGTCAAATGGATCGGCCAGGTCCATACAATGAACATCCTGGGTCGTAAAATTTACTGGATTATGACCACAATATGTTGTAGATAGAAGCCCGACACGTTCAGAAGCTCTTTTGCCCACCTGAAACTCCTTTTTTTGCTCTTCGACATACCCATCCGTCAAAACCATGCTACTGTAAACTTAAGCCTGATGGACAATAGTAAACCCGCATTCAGTAGGAAGAATGTGACAAATCTAGTGTTTGCACGGTTGGCTACATATCGTTCTAGCGTTATTGTCTTCAATCGAATCTCTTGAGAAGTGAGAAAATCCTGATGCTTACGAATCCACCGATTGGTTATAACTTTCTTACCCCGTCCTGTGGCCTAAATAGACATGAAGATTGAAAACAGTTAAGGTCTAAAAGAAGAGTGTAGAAAGAGCAACAGCTGAACGGTTAATTCTAGTACACTATATGCGGGCTTCCAATGTGCGTGAAATTATCACCTTTATATACAACTTCTCCAGACATGGAAAGCATTGTAGCAAGCCAATAATCTTGTTCAGATCAAAACTATTCATTTGGATATATAAGATCTTGATAGAATCCAGCACCATTGATAGGCCATCCATGGAGAAACTCTTCATTGAGCATAGAACATAATATTAGTACAAAATGTGTACTCCAAGATGATATATAACTTATGCGCAGAAATTTAAAATGCAGCTTATGGTTACAAGTTTAGATGATAACATAAAGTACCTGAAGAACTGTGGAGCCAAACACCATATTGAAATGAGCACAGAGATCATGTATTACACCTAAGGTCTCCAGTTTAGGCGCAGAGAGGACAATTATTTGCAACGGCGAATAACTAGAATCAAGGATCAACCTTTGAAGTGAAGGGGCATCTTGGATGATGAGCTGCCTTCTGTCAAAAGAAATTCCAATTCTTACAAGGTTAGGCGACTTTATTTGGAGACAACCGATTCTAACTGTGAAAACAAGCACCAAGCACTCCAGGGCAGGGCAACTGGAGTGGATGATGCCGTGCAATGAGGCCTCCGATATACGAACCCGCATAAGTGAAAGTTTCTTGAGAAATGGGAGTCAAAGGTTTAGTACCAGATTGCCTGGTAGGTAGCACAGCACAAAGGTGGCGATGTGGAGAGAGGAGGAAAACCGCGAGATGGACATCGGTGCTGAGGGCACAAGTTCATGGCGTTCGGTATGTGGTATGTGATTTCCAGGGGAATAGTAGAACTCAAGCAACTGTACTTCTGTGAATTCAGGGGATTTCAGCCAGGAGTCCACCGTGCAGGGCATGGTATGCTTGCTCAGGTAGCATGACAGGATGCACAGGCTTTGAACAGAGCCCTGGTGGGAGGAGATGATGGCTCTGGAGATTTCAAAATCATTGAAGAGAGATAGCTGACAACAATCGAGATTAAGGGGCACGACGCACCATAGAGGGCGCCTCCGAATTGAGATGACTTGGGTGCGGCAGTAATCCTTGGTGGGGAGAAGCGAGATGATCTCCCCAAGGACAGCGTCCGGGAGATCGCTGATGCGGTCCACACGAGATTCTATGGGTTCCTGGGATCTGGTGGGGACGGGGTCGCCGCTTCTCCCCGCGCTGCCAGGTGCGGGATCTACAACAGGCATCGCTGCTGGGGGGAGCCTCATCTTATTGGCGCTGGAGTTAGCCGACTCCATTTCCCTCGAGGGTGTCGCGTTGTGCTCACGGATTTGAGTAGAGTAACGTATGACGAGCCTAGTTGTAGTGCGAGTGAAGAAGAAGGGGTGCTGGGGGGTTTCTGTAGGAGTGAGTAAGAAGGACAGCTGGGGTTTTCTGTAGGAGTGAGGTGAGGAATTTGGGGGTACGAGTGGAGCGAGCTGACGTGAGGTGGGTGGGAGCGAGGAGGAAGAAGAGCACCCAGGTTTTTTGGGGGGGGGGGCGGTGTGCTGGGTGTGGGTAGCGCCTCTCATTCAGTAAATATATGGGCTTTTGAATTGATTTTACTATTTACTAGTGTGGATGGGCTGTTTTGTCTTGGGCCTAGGAAACAATTACTACTAGTACAGTGGAGACACTCTACAGCTGCCCAGAAAAACAATTACTACTAGTACAGTGGAGACACTCTACCGCTTCTGGCTCCTCCTAGGTCATTGAAACGTCTCCCTCTACTGAATGCCATTATACTTTTGTTCACCGACATGCGGGCCATGCAGCGCACAGGCCCAAATGCCATCCACAAAATTAGAAGGTAGTATGCAGGCGGAGAGTCACCTCGGTCGTAGCGCGGCAGTAATGAGCCGTCGTATCACAAAACCCCACCTCCCCGCAGTCTAAGTTTGACGGACGAAGCAATCATCATTTCACTCTTCGCTGAATCCCCTTCTCCCTCACCATCTTCAAGAAAGGCAACAGTCGCATCTGCTACCGTTCTTCTCTCCCAACGAAGGGAAGGTAAGCGGATCCGTGATGTTGGTATATTTTTGTTCAGAGAAAAAAAAGAACTTTTACGAAGTAGTAACGGATCCTCACTCTCTTTTTTGTTTCATTGTCATTGCGATTGTGTTTTCCTTTCAGTGGTCTCCTAGTATTCGTCAGTTTCATGATGGACCAAGGAGAACCAGGCAAAGATCTGCCGATATGGAGCAGACGTGGGAGGCTGATCCCCACGAGACAAAGAGCTCCAAGAAGATGGAGGCAGCCACCGAGCCGATCCCAGATACGCTCACGGCTACTACTGAGATGGTCAACGCCCCGTTTGAGGTTACAGCCCCTGTGGCACTGCAGGAGCAGTTTTCCCCCTTCGAGGATGTGTCCCCCCCCCCCACTGAGCTGCCCAAGGTGATTTTCTTCTTTGCCGATCTCGATTGTGGTTTTTCATCTAAGTATGTGGTGATTAATAATGCAAAATTATAATAGCTTAGATGCCATGCTACACATAGTGGTTTAAATAACTTGTGTTTTTATACTGAAAAATAATTCAGAATTTGTTTCTGTTTCAATTAGAGCCCTGATGCAGACAAGGATTGTGTGGTTGTACATATCACTCGCTATGAGGCGGATGACCTGAGCATACGCACTGGGAAACAGAGTTCTTAGGCTGTTGGATCCTGGAAGCCATTTGTGGTTATACCAATTAAGAGTTGTATTCCAGCCTCACTATTGTCAGGCGTGCTGTCCAGGATGTACTGAAGCACAAGAAGTTCAAATCTACTCCTTCATTTGTGAGGCATACTGTTCTTGTCAAGCTTACGCAGGAACATGACATGGCATGCCTCCACAAACAAGTTTATCATTGGCAAGGCCACAAGGTTGTCTTCATGAAGGTTCATAGGATTGAGATGCCGCAGGACGTCCTCGATGATGTTCATGGCAAGGTCCATCTTGTGTCCAGCCCAAATTAGATCGAGGCATGAAATAGTTGCCCCAGCTAGTGTTTAATAGTAGTTTGGATTGTGCCTAATTATTCGAACCTTGCCTGTTATCGACCCCTCTGGGGCTAGTACTCTGTTTAAATCCATCTATGGGAACTGCTGCTACTTTTGTGTGCCCGTGAATCATGTGAGAACCATCATAATTGTTGCCAAAATAGATGCGTACTCACTAGTTTTTTCATGAATATGGCATGGTAAGACATAAGTTGTCACAGTTTATCATACGAGCAGTGTGTGTTTTGATGAAATAGAGCACTCGGTCGAGAATTGTGTGCTGACGTATACATAAGTACTTGTAAACACTGTTGGTGCTATGAGAGAGTCCTGGACTAGGGGTTGTCCGGATAGCCGAACTATCATTTTTGGTCGGACTCCAAGACTGTGAAGATACAAGATTGAAGAATCCGTCCCGTGTCTAGATGGGACTTTCCTTGGCGTGGAAGGCAAGCTTGGCAATACAGATATGTAGATCTCCTAGCATTGTAACCGACTCTGTATAACCCTAGCCCTCTCAGCTGTCTATATAAACTGGAGGGTTTTAGTCCGTAGGACGAACAACAATCATACCATAGGCTAGCTTCTAGGGTTTAGCCTCATTGATCTCGTGGTAGATCTACTCTTGTACTACCCATACCATCAATATTAATCAAGCAGGAGTAGGGTTTTACCTCCACCGAGAGGGCCCGAACCTGGGTAAAAACATAGTGTCCCTTGTCTCCTATTACCATCCGCCTAGACACACAGTTCGGGACCCCCTACCCGAGATCCGCCGGTTTTGACACCGACATTGGTGCTTTCATTGAGAGTTCCTCTGTGCCGTCGCCATCAGGAAGGATGCCTCGTCCCGTCTTTAAACACGGCTCCGTTGCTAAAGGAGCTTTGGCCATCGGCCAAACTCTCCGACTAGGCGGTTTTCTTATGACCGCCTGTTCGGCCGCCGCGCCAACGATGACTTCTCGGGTCATCGAAAGCAATCTTCATGTTAACTCGGAACTTGCCAAGCAGCTAGATCCGATGGAGCTCTCCTCCTTAAACGAGCTCTTGGATCGCATCGCCGCCCTGGGAGTCGCTACAGACTATGATCAGATTGGGCCTAAAACCGATCTGAGAGAGATCAACTCTCCCCAGGCTACCCACCATGTTGCTGTGGTAGAGGAACAGTACGGCGACCCTTCTTCTATATTAAGGACTAGCTATGTCCGGATTCCTGACCCCTCCATGCCGGATTCCCGCGGAGGGACGGACGTAGATCAAGTCCTGAACCTAAAGTCAGGCAACGGGCTGGATTCATTGGACAATATCCAAAAACCCAAGCTTCCAAGTTCGGAAACTTTTCGGCCCTTGAGTCTTAGATTGGACGGGGTCCCGAACTTTATTCGACCCGCCCACCCAAACATAAGCGATCTATCCCGAATCCGGCAAGAGCCCGCTGAAACAGTACACCATTACATGGCCAGATTCCTCCTGGTCATGGACAGGATAAAGTACTGCCGCGAGGAAGATGCAATTTCACTTTTCTGCAATAATTGCATGGACAACGGAATCCTAAACGCCATAAGTCGTCATGAAATTACACGCTTCACCGACTTGGCGTCCATAGTACGAAAGTACTGTGCGATGGAGAGCGCCTGGAAAACTGAAACCAAATTTTGGGATAATCCGGCCCCGAATACAACCCTAGTCCGAAATCAGAGGGTGCATCATCACCAGGCACCTGGGTTAAATACCAAAAAGCAAAAAAACCCTAAAGGGCACGGAACCGTACTGGAGGGATGGCTCAATGGATCCTGCAAAATTCATAGTACAGAGGGCGCCACTCCAACTCATAGCCTTCGAGAATGTTGGATACTACGGCAGGTGGCCAAAAGTGGCGAAGAGCTTCTAGCCCCAGAGAACCAGCCCAGCAACACCAGTACAGTATTAACAGTCTTCGATACTTTTGCATCAAATAATATGCAGAAACGAACACTCTGCAGCCTTGCCGAAGTGTACCAAGTAGCAACAATAAATCCATGGAGTGACATGGCTATTACCTTTAACGCCAGTGACGAACCTAAATTCCGAACAGCCCGAGCACCAGCCGCACTGGTCCTCAGCCCAATAGTGGACGGCTTTCGCCTTACCAAGGTACTCATGGATGGCGGCAGCGGATTAAACCTCATTTACGAGGAAACCCTTCGAAAAATGGAAATAGACTGGATCCGCATTGAGCGAAGCAGCACAACCTTTAGAGGAATAATCCCTAGTCGGGAAGCACGCTGCACAGGAAAAATTACACTGGATGTGGTGTTCGGCTCGCCGGACAATTATAGGTCCGAGGAGGTCACGTTGCAAGTGGCCTCGTTCAGCAGCGGATATCACGCTTTGTTAGGGCGAGAGGCATTCACAATTTTTCAAGCTATACCCCATTATGGGTACATGAAGCTCAAAATGCCCGGGCCCAACGGAATCATCACTCTTGCCAGTGATCCGGACATAGCACTCCGCGCCGAAAATAAGACAGCCGCACTAGCCCTCGAGGCACTATCCGAAGCCCTAGCGGCCGAGGAACTCACTGTGCTGCGCTCCACGGTGAACAGGGATGATGTGATACTCGACAAGAGATCCAAGTCCACCTCTTTTAAGCCGGCGGACGAAATAGTCAAATTTCAAGTCCATCCAACGGACCCTACAAAGATGGCATCCATTGGGGCACAGTTAAACCTCGACGTAGACGCCGCACTACGAGAATTCCTATGGGAAAATTGGGACATTTTTGCCTGGCACCCTTCAGACATGCCAGGAATCCCACGCTGGCTGGCCGAGCACAGCCTAAACATCCTAAAAGGATTCAAGCCAGTCAAACAGGCTCTTCGGCGATTTTCTGAACCCAAGAGACAGGCAATGGGAGAGGAGCTAGCCAAACTATTGGAAGCCGGATTCATCAGAGATATAAAACATCCGGACTGGCTAACAAACCTGGTGATGGTACCAAATAAAGATAAATCCTGGCGCCTATGTGTCAACTTCAAGGACCTTAACGAGGCTTGCCCAAAGGATCCCTTCCCCCTCCCCCGCATCGATCAAATTATCGATGCTACTGCTGGGCACGATTCATTGTGCTTCCTCGATGCATACTCCGGCTACCACCAAATCAAGATGGCGGAACCAGACCAAGCCGCAATGGCATTCATCACTCCATACGGCCCATTCTGCTTCAACACAATGCCCTTCGGGCTCAAAAACGCCGGCGCAACATATCAATGCATGATTCAGACATGTCTGGCAAACCAGATCGGCAAAACAGTGGAGGCATACGTAGATGATGTGGTCGTCAAATCCAAGCATGTCGAAACTCTAATAGACGACTTGATACTCACATTCGACAATCTCCGAACATACGACATTAAGCTGAATCCGGAAAAATGCGTCTTCGGCGTACCAGCCGGAAAGCTCTTGGGCTTCATCGTATCCGGTAGAGGAATTGAAGCAAACCCAGCCAAGATCCGAGCTCTGTCATAATTGGATATCCCAAAAGACCTCAAACAAATTCAAAAATTGACAGGATGCGTGGCGGCTCTAAGCCGCTTTATCTCCCATTTGGGTAAAAAGGCATTACCCCTTTATCGCCTCCTCGGGCGCACCGAACACTTTGAGTGGACGGATGCCGCCACGGCCGGCCTCGAAGAAATAAAAGCCATATTGGCAACAAATATGGTCCTGACCACGCCCAATATGGGCGAACCAATGTTATTATATATCGCGGCAACACATCAAGTTGTAAGCGCGGTGCTCGTCGTCGAACGAGAAACGGACGGACGCAATTTCCCCCTTCAAAAACCAGTTTACTACGTGTCCACTGTCCTAACTCCATGCAAGCCCCGGTATCCACATTATCAAAAGATAGCGTACGCGGTGTTCATGGCATCCCGGAAGCTGCGACACTACTTTCAAGAGTGTTCGATAACAGTAGCCTCCGAAGTACCTCTTAATGATATTATAAACAACCGCGACGCAACTGGCCGGATTGCAAAATGGGCCATTGAGCTCCTCCCATTTGACATAACCTATAAACCATGGCGAGCTATCAAGTCACAAGTTTTGGCTAACTTCATCGCCGAATGGACTGAAGCCAAACTCCCTAAAGAGTATGGCGCATATTCCAATTGGATCATGCACTTCAACGGCTCCAAAATGTTGGCCGGCCTGGGGGCTGGCGTCGTCCTGACATCCCCAACCGGAGACACAGTCCAATACGTACTCCAGATAATGTACACGGACTCCAACAACGCAGCCGAATACGAGGCCCTTCTACATGGCCTCCAGATGGTGGTCTCCATGGGCATTAAACGCCTAGAGGTGCGCGGGGATTCGAACCTCGCAGTATCCCAAATAAATGGAGACTTCGACGCCAAGGATCCGAAAATGGTAGCTTACCGCAACACCGTCCTAAAAATGTCAGCTCGGTTTGATGGTCTCGAATTTCACCATATAGCCCGGGATAATAACCAGGCGGCGGACGTATTGGCACGCATCGGTTCAAAACGCGATGCCGTCCCTCCCAACATCTTCCTGGGATGGCTTTTCAAGCCATCCGTACTATGGGAAGGGGAGTCCGGAAACAACAATCCGGACCCAGCCGCATCGCCCGACACCGAACATTCTGACACAATCGGTGGGTCTGCCAATGAAATAACACATTCAGCACACGAAATAATGGCAGTCATTACACCGTGGACGGAACCATTCCTAGCCTACTTAACTAGGCAGGAACTTCCCGAGGACCAAAACGAGGCCCGCTGCATAGTACGGCGATCTAAAGCCTATAAGGTCCATGAGGGAGAGCTTTATAAGAAAAGCACAACCAAATTCCTTCAAAGGTGTATCTCTGAAGAGGAAGGGCGAAATCTTCTAGCTGAAATCCATGCCGGACTCGGTGGGCACCACGCGTGCAGCCCGGGCCCTTGTAGGCAAGGCCTTCCGTACAGGATTTTATTGGCCGACGGCCCGGGCAGATGCTCAGGACTTAGTCCAACGATGCGTTGGTTGCCAGCTCTTTGCTAATCAAAGGCACATGCCACCCACCGCCCTCAGAACTATACCCATCACTTGGCCATTCGCGGTCTGGGGGCTTGACATGGTTGGACACCTTAAAGGAGGAACACACAAGCAAAAATACCTATTGGTCATGGTGGATAAATTCACCAAATGGATAGAGGCCAAGCCCGTTAAGACGGCCGAATCCGGACCCGTGATAGACTTCATATCAGGGGTAGTACACCGTTACGGCGTCCCCCATAGCATCATCACTAATAACGGCATGAACTTCACGGCCGACGAGGTTAAACTCTGGTGCAAAAACATGGGCATCAAGCTCGACTATGCTTCAGTCTATCACCGTCAAACTAACGGTCAAGTTGAGCGAGCAAATGGTCTAATCATGAGCGGCATTAAACCCAGACTACTGTGGTCCCTTAAGGAATCGAACACGCACTGGGTAGAGGAGCTTGACTCCGTAATCTGGGGGCTGCGGACCACGCCGAATCGCACGACCGGATTCACACCATTTTGTATGGTATACGGTGCAGAGGCAGTTTTGCCCTGCGACATAATTCATGACTCACCTTGCGTGCGCATGTACGAAGAAAGAGAAGCCGAGTTGGATCGGCAGGACAGTTTGGACGCCTTAGAGGAGGAGCGCGATGTGGCAAAAGCTCGTTCCGCATTCTATCAACAGCAGGCTCGAAGATATCAAAGCAGAGAAGTGCGGGCCAAAGCTTACAATGTTGGCGAACTAGTTCTACGCCCGCCGGACAAGAAAAAGGACAAACTCAAGCCCAAATGGGAAGGTCCCTTCATCATCAATCAAGTCCTGACCGGCGGAGCGTACCGTCTGCGAAACGCATCGGATAACCGACTCGAGCCGAATCCATGGAACGCAGCCCGTCTCCGAAGATTCTATGCCTAGCACCGGATTCTGAGTTCGTCTCCTTCCTTCGTCTATATTTTATACTTTAGCTGTCTTTTTATTTCTCTCCTTCCCCCTCCTTTTCTTAAAGCCTTTGGAGGCTTGTCTGCGCATTGTTCGCACACACTTGATGTGCTACTCGCGCTCATTATACCTAGGGGCTTCTTTAATAGAAGCTTATTTATATGAGCCTTATGCCCAACACATGCGTCAAACTTCCGCATGTACCTTTTACTCGCCATTATATGCATCGATATGACTTAAGTTTTGGCCAAGCTGGGTTGCCTGGCTCCTGTGCTTACCCCTACGTTCCTGATTGTTCGGCTAGGTGGTAAAGGGAGCACCTCTGCGATTGTTACTGCCGGGTCAGCCGAATGTGTACCTCAGACTGGGTGAAGCCGAAAGCTAGCGTTCTTAAGGGAATATTCGGTCGGTGAACTAAAAGACAATTTCTTACCTATTCATTTATCTGCCCCCAGATGCTTTTCTGCTTTTTTCGCAGTCCGGACATGCACTTTAGGGCATGCCTCCCAGGGAAAGGAAACTCTAACGGAACTATTCTCCCTGGAAGATGTTTCTTACTAACCATGTAATATAACATAACTAGTTGGGCACTTGTCTGATAAAGCACTAATGACCCCTACGCCTGGTCTCCACGCATGCCCCGGTTCTTACATAGCCGCGAGGGTATTCGGACACACTCCGGACTGTCGGGTCCCGAGGTTCAAGTGAAAAGGTCCGCTACGACAAATGATCTACAATCCGGCTAGAAGGCATTTTACATGTCATTTTAAATTACATAGTCAAATTGACTGATCGTATTCCTCTTCAATACCATCTAACAGGCTGTCTAGTTTACAGTCCTGCGGGGAATACTTTGCGGCCAATTCTACTTGGCCGTATACTAAGCTCACAGGGATCTCCTTCCCATCGGGCCCCACAGGTCCGACCTCGGCCATGTGGTTTGGGTCAGCCTTCGTGTACCGCATCATCACCATGGCCCAGGCCTCCCTGGCGCCTTGACGGCAGGCCGATATCTTCCATAGCCAGAAGCGCCGCCGTGCTCCCTGAAGCTTCTCTGCAAGCTCTCCAAGGCCTTCGGGTAGGGAGATGGATGGCCACAAGGCCTGGGCGACGCCTCTCATCGCCTGCCGAACTCGTTTGTGCAGTTGCAGCATCTCGGGAAGAAGGTCACCCGTTGAACCGGGCATTTCCTCTACAGGACGACCTGTGAGCATACCTACAGACATATTTCTGTTAGTCGACTTCCTCGCCGAACTCTTTTTTAAGGTTCGCTCAAGCACTTACTATAAATGCCGCGACGAAGCCACCGATTCTCCTTAACGGAGTCAGACAGCTGGGCTCGAACATCTTTTAGTTCCTCGCCCAGCTGGGTGTTGGCATCTTGGAGGTTATTTTTCTCTTACCGCACCCTTGTAAGCACTTTCTCGTTGGCTTTTAACCGGTGCAGGAGCTGTTGCTTGTCCGGATCAAGTCCGGCGCCATCTGCAAAATTATTCTCAGACTTATACACACGCCGCATTTAGAAAATTACTTCTCTTTAGAAGCATATATTACCATAGGGGGTTTCTGTGGCTTCCCCTGCCGCGGCTAGCGCAGCCTCAAGTTGGGCCTTGCACTCTTAAAGCTCCTGGGACAGTTGGGTATTCTTTTCTGTAAGATCCTGCATAACAAATGATCCTTAAATAAGTCATTCTAACTATTTTAAGTCTCAGGGGCTACTGGCATATATAACTGTCAAAATTCCTCACCCGTATGTCTTTCACATACTGCTCCGTGGCTCTGGCTAGACCATCTTGAGCGGCACGGAGGTGCGCATCTCCCGAATTAAAGGCATTCAATGCCTCTCGGGAGAAACACGCGTCACGAAGAACTGTCCGGCGTTGCCTGTGATTCATGGCGCTCTCCACCTTAGATCGGGTGGCGGACAACCTGTCGGCATCCTCCGTTGGAGGAGCATCCGACGCGCGCCTTGTGTTAGCCTCCCCCTCCGGACCTGGCATTGGATCCTGGCCGGCGGAGGCTCGATTGGCAACCTCTCCGGACACAGTTCGGTGAGCGCTATTTTTCCTGAAAAGGTCACGAACGTTAGTATGCCTTCCAGGAATCTTTCCTTGAAACACGGTGGCGCGCCATACAGTTGCGGCGACATCTCGATCCGCACTGCACTTCTTTTCCGCCTGCTGGGCCGAGCTGCCCCTTGTTGGACAGCCGTCGCGGGCTCGGCTTCCCGCCTTAAAGGCACCTCCTGCGGAACACCATTCGTATGCAGTGATCAGAAATAAGCACGGATGGATCATGGTATCAAGACTTCGGTCACAGTTACCTGGGAAGCTGGAAATATTCCGGGGTAGTCAGCCGTAATGGCGACCAAAGCATTGTCGATGCTAAGTTGGTGGAACACCCCATCGATCAGCTCCACCTTTATATCCGGATCCTCTTCAGAGGCCGGATCGAGGGACCGTTCTGGATCCTCGGGTTGTGGAGGCGGGCTGTGTATATCCTCTACAGCCCGGCGCAGTTCCTGCGTCAAAATCACAAAATGAGATACTTAACCATGGGAATGGGGATCGGTTAGGCAAAAAAGAAGTGTCCGCTTACCCAGCTTCGAGGATTGTTCATAGAAAATCCGCTCAGTGGACTAACACAGAGAAAATCCTCCTTCTCTCCTTTGTACAGGCCGGACAAAATCTTCAACAGATCGGCGACCGATCCCGGCCCCTTACGGCCGTGGCGGGTGGCATCATCCTCCCCGTTGAAATCCCACATGGGGTGGCCCCTATACTGGAGCGGCTGCACCCCCCGCATAATGCATGTGGCCATGACTCCGTTCATGGTCAATCCGGAATGAGCCAATAATCTTATTCGGCCCATCAGGTAAAGGAAGTCCCTCTCATTCTCCCGTTGAGGGCTCAGCGGACGCCAACTTAGGCGTTTCTTTAGAGGAGCATTACTGAACTCCGGGAGGCCGATCAATACTGGGTCTGGTAGCGGGGCATCCTCTATATAAAACCATTCCGAAGGCTAGTCTTTGGATGCCTTCTTCGGGGCTCCAGATAGATATCCGGTCCCGGCGATGCGCCATAGTTCGGCTCCGCCCACTTGATATATTGACCCCTCATGAGAACGGGGTACAAGGCAGAATAATCTCTTCCACAGCGCAAAATGAGCCTCGACGCCCAAGAACAGCTCACAAAGGACCACGAAGCCCACGATGTGCATAATGGAGGCAGGCATAAGGTGGTGCAGCTGGAGGCCGTAGAACTCCAGGAGCCCCTGGAGAAACGGATGTATTGGAAATCCAAGTCCTCTTATTAGATAAGAGACAAAGCATACCCGCTCTCCTTTGGAGGAAGTAGGGACGCTCTCCGCCTGCTTTCCGCCCTTGTACGTGGCGAGTCCGGCTCGAACCGGGACCATGAAGGCCGGGGGAAGAAATCCCTTGGTTTGAAGCGTCGCTAGATCGCTATGCGGGATCGAGCATCTTTCCCAATCTCCAGGCTGAGGGCTGGGAGCGCGAGAGGGGGAGCCGCGTCGAGTGTCCATGATGGAATGGATTTTTTGTCAGAGGCGCTCCGATGAATGCTCGTGGAGGGAGGATGGTGTGATTCGGATCTACATCCCTGTCCCTTTTATAGGCGGCTCATTTGTGCAGCTAGGGTGGAAAGTGTAAAAATACCCTGGCTTTTCGCATTCGTTCGACACGTGGAAGATGGCCATTATTGGGCGTGGAAGCCAAGGAGTGCAGCATTTATTAGAAGCCGGACACTATTCGACAGGTGCATGGGATTTGGAGAAGAACCCGCCTCGCAATGCCGAAGACAATCTATGCGCCGGACTCATCGTCATTGAAGCCTGGTTCGGGGGCTACTGAGGGAGTCCTGGACTAGGGGGTGTCCGGATAGCCGAACTATCATCTTTGGCCGGACTCCAAGACTATGAAGATACAAGATTAAAGACTCCGTCCCGTGTCCAGATGGGACTTTCCTTGGCGTGGAAGGCAAGCTTGGCAATACAGATATGTAGATCTCCTACCATTGTAACCGACTCTGTGTAACCCTAGCCCTCTCTGGTGTCTATATAAACCGGAGGCTAGCTTCTAGGGTTTAGCCTCATTGATCTCGTGGTAGATCTACTCTTGTACTACCCATACCATCAATATTAATCAAGCAGGAGTAGGGTTTTACCTCCACTGAGAGGGCCCGAACCTGGGTAAAAACATCGTGTCCCTTGTCTCCTGTTACCATCCGCCTAGACGCACAGTTCGGGACCCCCTACCCAAGAGCCGCCGGTTTTGACACCGACATGCTACCCCACTTGTAAGGAGTTGTGCAAAACACGGCACATTGGCTCAGCTCGCTTCAACACTAGCATCGACCAACTAACAATCAACAATCTGCTGTCTGACATATAAGCAACTATGTATCTTGTTACAATGATTCATGCAGTTAACTGAGGCCACAATGTAATAAATTCCAAATGTTCACACGCTAGTCCAGCGCTCATGCGGAACACTCACATTAAACTCGCCTTCATAAAAAACTTGGAAAGCATAAGTTAAGTAATTTTATACATCTCAATGATTCATAGAACATAACAAACATATACTAGTTCACAGCAAAAGACAAAGTTGTGAGAAGGATTACAAATCAGGAAAAAACAAGCAAGGCTTCTCCGAGCAAAGGGCCTCCCGGCAGGCTTAAATTTCCTTGAGTTCACTCTGGTTTTTTCTTATTGCCACCATCCAGGGTTAGGTTCTCTCATTCCAGAATAACCAGTTATAATTGTGGTCTCAGCTGGAATAGTGAACCGAACCATGTAGTGTACTGACCAGGTGAAATTCTTGTGCATTCCACTAAATTTAAGCACCGCTATTTGCAAAAATAAGCAGACCACAATGCCTCTTGTCCGTGCACCTGTCCAAAAAACCATCGTGCAGCCATGCCAGCTAGTCCTTGGTCCATGGATGAACTTGTAGAAAGTACATTCTGGACTAGGATGCAGTTGTTTTCGCTCGTACCTGCAATGCAATCAGGAAGTAAAAAGTACGAATCAGCTTGTTTTAGATTGCGTTGGTCATTCTACCTTAGTTACTACCAATGTAGAGATACCTTGAAGATGAGAGGTTAGATGACAGCAATGAGGGATAGCCATCTCATTTTGCGCAGTTGAACTAAAACTGAGGTGTGTGCTTTTGATTGCGCGGATAGAAACGATACGGAGATAGACATCCCGAAACGATATGGAGACAGACATCCCTGTTTGCACAAATACGAAATACGGTTATTTAAACAGTGACAGATATTTGCAGTGGCGTATGATTAACAGCAGCATCTATTGTGTTATAATTGGCATTAGATTGATAGTATGAAGAGTCCTTAAGTAAGTAGCATCACATCACATCAACAATGCCACTAGACTAACATGCAGAACTATAGCATTAGTATTACTGTCATGAGAGTAGCACATGGTCAGTAAATGTGCAATCAAATTTGTGCAGTTCCACTGGGATGAAGCAATGTTAGCGATGTGAAATTTAAGTGTAACTCAAAAACACAATTCATGGGAAATAAAGCAAGACGGAAGCACTGCATAAAATGGTGGTGGCATTGCTTCAATTTATCGACAGCACTAGACCATTACTTATAGTGGCATTAGGTGGCATTGCTTAATGCTTCATGTGATTTTACATTAACGGTAGCGATATGAGCGTAGGGACAGTAGGTATCTACTACTTCCCCCCGTTTCCTCTTAGAACCAAGTCCTAGATTCATGCTACATCTTTCCCACTTTGTTCCTTGTTTGAACCAACGCTTAGAGTCGACTGTATGAACTAGCATTTCCTCTAATAATAGTAAAAGTCTAGGTTGCTTTGGAACAGCGGACGGAAGTAGAAAAAGATCCACATGAAGGGAGCTGGGGCAGTAGAGCAAGGAAGGTTTCGAAGGAATATATACCTAAGGGTCGTCGACATGTGGCAAAGACGGCGTCGGGAGGCCGCATCTTGGCCACAATACCGTAGGGAGGAAGAAGGGGTCGGAGGCCCTCCCGAGCCGGCGCTCTCTCGGAGAGAACGGCACGGCCGCCAATCAAGACGCGCGGGTAGCCGTTGGTCTCCTCCCTCGCCGCCAACGATAGCATGAACGATGCACCTACACCCCTGCCCTGGTCGAGGTTGTCCGTCCGGATTTGTGACTAGCCGTGAGCTGAGAGAGAGTGTGGCCACCTACGTCTTGCTTAGATCTGGAGAGCATGAGAGAGTGAATGAGAGGAACCCTAGTAAAGCAAGCGCTAAGGCTCCTGCTTATATATATAGTGGAGTGATTTTGTTGTACCAGCTTCAAAAAATGCGCTCCTACGTGTACCCGCGAGTGGGTGTTAGAGAACTAGTGCGTTGATATGTCTCCAACGTATCTACTTTTCCAAAATCTTTTGCCCTTGTTTTGGACTCTAATTTGCGTGATTTGAATGAAACTAACCCGGATTGACGCTATTTTCAGCAGAATTGCCATGGTGTTGTTTATTGTGCAGAAAACAAAAGTTCTCGGAATGACCTGAAAATCCACGGAGATAACTTTTGGAAAATATAAAAAATACTGGCGAAAGAATCAAGGCCAGGGGGCCCACACCCTGTCCATGAGGATGGGGGCGCGCCCTCCCCCCTGGACGCGCCCCCTGTCTCGTCGGCCCCCTGATGCTCCACCGACCTCAACTCCAACTCCATATATTCCGTTTCGCGGAGAAAAAAATTAGAGAGAAAGTTTCATCGCCTTTTACTATACGAAGCCGCTGCCAAGCCCTAATATCTCCCGGGAGGGCTGATCTGGAGTCCGTTCGGGGCTCCGGAGAGGGGGATTCGTCGCTGTCGTCATCATCAACCATCCTCCATCACCAATTTCATGATGCTCACCGCCGTGTGTGATTAATTCCATCGTAGGCTTGCTGGACGGTGATGGGTTGGATGAGATTTACCATGTAATCAAGTTAGTTTTGTTAGGGTTTGATCCCTAGTATCCACTATGTTCTGAGATTGATGTTGTTATGACTTTGCTAAGCTTAATGCTTGTCACTAGGGCCCGAGTGCCATGATTTCAGATCTGAACTTATTATGTTTTCAAGAATATATGTGAGTTCTCGATCCTATCTTGCAAGTCTATAGTCACATATTATGTGTTATGATCCGACAACCCTGAAGTGACAATAATCGAGATACTTCTCGGTGATGACCGTAGTTTGAGGAGTTCATGTATTCTGTCGGAGTAAATGACCACGGGTAGCCTAACCGGCTCCCTTTGACCCTCAGGAAAAACAATGGACTGACCGGGCCTTGAAGCACCTAAGACACGGGGCCGCCTTATTCCGGCCGGCTAGCACATAGGCCGGCTGGTGAAAGGCGGCCCGACCATAAACAACATTTGGACGACGCCACGATAGGGCCGACTCCAAGAAGCAGGCCCATGAAGGACCGACTCCAAGAAAGCCGGCCCATGAAGGGCCGACTCCAAGAAGCAGGCGGCCGTGTCCATGAGCGTGGCTACAGTGGACCCTGCCACCCCCGAATCCCGGAACATGCATGGCTATAGTCCGCCGTACAGGGCGGCCATCTCCCGTCCGGCGAGGCACTATTGCCATGCGGATCATGACGCCATCCACGACGGGTTGCCAGTACGGCCCGAAGGCGGTGGGCCTCTTCGGTCAGAGAGACATCCGAAGGCAGCCCAACCACCCCCAGCCGGCCTAAGGCCGGGCCGGCTTCCTATAGCCGGCTTGCCCCCCCCCCTCGGGGCGAGCGCACCATTAAGCAGACGAGACGAGGTAAGGCTACAGTGGGAGCCCGCGAGGCGGCGGCACTGTAACCATGCTTACCTCGACAAAGCCCTCGTCATCAGAGGAGATGTAACAGTAACCAACCCCCGACAAGATCCCCCAAGTGGTGGGGTCGGCCTGTCGACCAGTGGGCCGACAGCCGGCGGGACCCACCAGTCGGCGGGCCCCAGAAGCCGGTGGAGAAGCCGGCGGTCGTAGACGCTGACGGCCTGGGCCCGCACCTAGCCGGATTACCATTGTACCCCGGGGGTAGGCCTATATAAACCCCCCGGGACACCCATGCAAAGGGTTGATCTCAGAGAGTTTTAGGCACTACCATAGGGAGAGAAGAGCTCTAGCCTTGCCCTTCTTCCTCCTCCCACTGAACAGCTCAAGGAGCCTCTTGTAGCTTCTTATCAATCTAGTGATCATGCGGATACCCCGCAGAGCAGGAGTAGGGGTCTTATCTCCACGGAGAGCCCCCAACCTAGGTAAGATCCGCCGGTGTGCATGTCTTCGCCTTATCCCGTTTCCAGGCACTGGCAATGTCTTACTGGATCCCACAATGATAAGCCATCCGTTGGCATATGTCGCACCTACCACCCGACATTTGGCGCCCACCATGGGGCCAGGTGCACCATCGTCCGGAGACTTGCTCTGGATGGGAACCCTTTTCCTCCCCAGCGAGCGTAGCCAGCCCGGCACGCCCGATGGCGCTTGCCCCGACGCGCTGCAAAGCGTCGACGACGCCTGCGCAGCGAGCTGCCTCGCTGATCTTCTTGGCGAGACTCACATCACCGACGAGCCCGCATCCGACGCGGGCACAGGCTGCCCCGAGAGCCGCCTCGTCAGCCTCCTCGACCAACTCCACGTCTCCGGCGAGCCTACCGCGGACTTGGAGTCGGTCGGCTCCACTGACCCGATGCTTGTCGATTCCGACACGGCATCGCTCGACACCTTCCCCACCGACGTGATCATCTTCGACGACCCTCTCCCTCGAGCTGACAGTGGCGGCAGCACCATCACCGAAGTGCTAGTCATCAGCCACGGCGTCGCCTCTGACGAGAACTCCCGCAACGCCCTGCAGGCCGCGTTGCACGATATGTCCGCCCCCATCTCGGCGGATGCTGACGCTGAGACGCTGGAGGCACGCCACCTTGCCCTCATCGCGGAGGGCCAGAAGATAGCCACCATGAGACACCTCACGGAAGCCCACCAGCGCGAAGTCGACCACGCCACCTTCAGCACGCCGCCTCTGGAAGGGCCAAGCCGGGTCGGCATTGTCAGGAAACGCGGCGCGGCCATCGCCAGCATGCTGGGAGCGGACCGCCCGGTCTACGCCACGCCCCTCGAGAATCTACGCGCCACCCAGTCGATCGTTGACGAGCTAAACGGACTGGGGGCCGACGAGCTCCCCTACATGACCAGACGCATCCAACAGCTGACAGACGCGACCGCAGTGCGGCACGAAGCCGGCGTCCAAGCTGGAAGCCCCCCACGCCGAGAGCATGGCGCGACGAAGCGTACGCCGACTGCGGGTGGCACCCGTACAAGACAAGAGAAGGAGCCGCCTCCCAGCCGCAGCCGGACACAAATCACCATCTAGCACGACGCAGAAGGCCATCCCCGAGGTGTGGAGAGACGAGGCGACCCGCCTCCTCCTCCGCCTCTCGGGGAAAGATACCCCACCCCACCGCCTATCGAGCATCCGACTCTCAGCGGCGGACTTGGTCGCCGCGAAGGAGTCGGCAAGAACGATGCCCGCCATCGGATCGACCGCCTTGCGCGATCCCTGGCCCTGGAAGAAGAAGATGATGTCAGCTGGCTAGTAGTAGTACCATTACATGTTGGATAAGTCTCAATTCTACTACTAGTAGTAGTACCATTACATGTTGGATTTTGAGGTGTATTAGATCACCCGACGCAAGCAGTGTCAAGAGGAAACTAACCAATGCATGTAGAAGTTCACGGAAATTTAGTGGTCATTCATGCATTCGTTCTAATTAATGCCTCGGTAAACATAACTTCTTGAGAAAAACGAGCATACTAATTACTTGTGCAAACTACGAGATTAATTCGACCACTCACCGTCTACCTTGGTTGGAGAGATTTTGAAATTGAGCCATAAACTGGAAAGGAGGGAGTAGTAACTTTTGTCTCGATTACTATTTGTGGCCTTGTATAGATGCAAAATGTATTTTTTTATAGTGGCCATGTATAAGTAAATGGAGGGAGTACTAACCAAGGTACGTAGTAGGGACAAGGAGTAAACGGAGGGAGTAGTAAAATTTTCTCCTCGTGCTGCGAGCCACCGCGTGCGTGGGTGAGGGAGCGGGCGTAAGGCGTACAGTAGTAGGAGTACTACTACTACTACTACTACTCGTAAGCAAGCTTCACCTCATCCGGGGAGCCACCGCGCCCGTGGGCGGGGGAGACGGTGTACTAAGCAAGCTTCTCCTTGTTCTACGAGTTGACGGGACACATCAAAAGTACTAAAGTGTATAGAGCCTTGCCTCTAAGGTAGGCCCCACATGGTTTGCCTCTTTTTTAACATAACACATCAAGTCGCAATTTGTTTGTTCACCCGTGGTAGACGATCCTCCCTCCACCAAGTGGACAACTAGTACACGTGTCAAATTACCACGTGGGCTGCCTTTTCGTACAGAAATGAGCTCCACAGTGTACCCACGCGAGTGTGGTTGGGAAAGAGACGGGAGTACGTGCGCCGCGCGTGCACCTCTTCTCTTCGTGCATGTCCCCCACCTACGTGGGTGTGTGTGAGAGAGATACAAACCTAGACATAATGTGCCATCAATCCCCATGCCTCCACCCAATCCGACCACCAGTGACCACCACGCCCCACTCCTCCTCACCTTATCTCTCATCTTTCTCCCTCCATTTTTATATACAAGGGGCCACTATCAAAATTACAATTTGCAGATATACAAGGCCACTAACACTAATCGATGCAATATTAATGGTGTTTGCCTCATGGTACTAGCAAAGGAGGACCTTAATTATCCCTTGCATGCATGCGGGAGTTCGTAAAAAATGCATCTTGATGTTCCGTGCAATGCACGGGCATCTTTGCTAGTCCATGAAAACAACACATGGCAAAATTCCACGGCGAACAAGGGATTTGAATCTGTTGGGAGGGGCTGTTTGGATCTTGCTTGGGGTAGCCAAAATATTGGCGACCCTTTTGTCCACCGGTGCCTTTGCCATCGATGAACGAGGAATGGCTCGGGTGCTCATGCTGTCATGCATCCTCCAGCGCGCATGTTGGAGACGAGCTCGCACGAGCTGTGTTTTTTTGTCCCACAACGCCGCCCGAGCCGCCCGCAGACCGACCGGCGACCCACAAATTACGCCATCCAACCATAGCCGCACACATTATGACAGCAACTCAACCAACCAAACAAAATTCATGCAAACACGTAGACAAATTGATATTTCATATAAACAACGACGGAAATCATATAAAATACCGAAATTCATACAAACATGACGGATTTCATTACATTCAAATGAACTATGCGGTGCTAGTTCTGGACAACACAGGTATATAATACCCGGCCTAAATAGTCGCCCGCCGATCGATTTGTGTTCCTCATGTCCGGCAGCACGATCGCCGGACTGCCGGGAGCCTCGGAGGTATATGCTTTAGCGCAAAGGACGGCTTGCTTCCCCACTGCCCAACTGATATCATTGGCTGGTGCCGACGATGATGGTGGCCGGCACCGGTTCGAGTTCATCACCGGCCACTACTTCGCCATGGCCGGCACCGGCTCGAGTTCATCCTAACATTCCCCTCTTCCGTGGAGCCCATGCGGGGTCGACGAAGGTCCTCGCAACAAAAGGATTAGGCAAGATACCTGCTGTGTACGCCGGCATTGCCTCCACGGTGGCCTTCATGGGACCCAAGAGGTGGCGGCTTCCCGTGTTCTACTTGTCCTCGATGATGGCGGCGGACGCGGAGGCACTGGCCACCGACTCATTGCTCTCTGCGCACCTGACTTCTATCGCTGCTTGCATGGCGCGGCTGCCGGCATGGGAGTCTCGGCCATAGAAACAAGAGACGCGGTACGAGGCGGCAGCATGGACGGCAGCAACGACACCCGTGCACTGCTCCTTGTCGAGCTGGCTTGGAGCGGCGAGGTGCTGAACCGCGCGCCGGCTTGGGGCGGCAACTGGCTCCATCGGGCAAGGGGAGGGAGGTGGATCAGCGAGCTGCATAGCTCGTATCCGGCGGGCTACCCAGCCGGCTTGGATGCGGAATAACTACTCTTCGTAAGCCATCGTAAGAGTGGACAAAATGGTGGAGGAGATAGGGGAGTGGCGGAGGTGTGCGATTCTTGGCTGGTGTTTGGCCTCGTTTAAATAGGAGATTAAATAGACGGCGGGCGGGAGGAGCTCGGCCGGCATTGCGTTTAATGTCGGCCCGGTCATGAACGGACGTGTGTCCAGAGTGGGTTTCTCGGCTTCCACACAGGCGGGTTTCATGGAGGTGTTTGAATGCAGCAAGGAGGCGTGTTCAGCCGGGCGTGCAGCGAGTGGCGCCCTCTGCTCTGACCTAGGACACCGCGCCATTCTTCCAATAACGTGTGGGCCCTTTGGGTACATGGCCTGCATGTCAGTGACCCAACGCAGGCAGCGCACAGCAGAGGAACCACTACTAGAAAAACCTCTACTAATGGCGCACCTATTATGGCCATTAATGGCGCATCTGTGGTGCGCCACTAACAGCACGCCATTAGTAATTTTTACTAATGGCGCACCAGTGGTGCGCCATTAGTATCTGGTATACTAATGGCGCACCACTGGTGCGCCATTAGTATAGGCCACGGTGCGCCATTAGTATGCCTCCCAGGGGCCAGGTGCTTTGGATACTAATGGCGCACCACAACT
>NC_041391.1:248772473-248795200 GCF_002162155.2 Triticum dicoccoides
TAGGAGGAGGTCGCCGCAGAGGAGGAGAGAAGGGAAGATGAAATGAAGAGAGGAGGAGAGGACCAGCCATATATACAGCATACTAATGGCGCACCGCGGGCAGGTGCGCCATTAGTAAAATTTTTTATTTTTTTGATTTATTTTTGAATTTTGAAGGCGGGAAGATACTAATGGCGCACCATGGTCAGGTGCGCCATTAGTAAAAATTTTTATTTTTTTTTATTTATTTTGAATTTTGAAGGCGGGAAGATACTAATGGCGCACCATGGTCAGGTGCGCCATTAGTAATTTTTTTATATTTTTTTGACTTATTCTGAATTTTGAAGGAGGGAAGATACTAATGGCGCACCATGGGCAGGTGCGCCATTAGTAAGTTTGAATTTTTTTGATTTTTTTGCCTCTCTAGATCTTAAAAGCCCCGTATCTTTTTTTCTGTTAGGTTTTTGAGGATTTTGAAAATGTTTAACGGGGTTCCCCCGGTTAAATTTGGATGTAACTTTTCGAGTAGATGATTTTTCATATAAAAAACTTTTTCATCTGAGTTAGTATGCAAAAGTTATGCCCATTTTTACAAATTCTCGCGAGATTTTGCAAATGAAGTCAAAATTCATATTTGCAAATTTTCCCAACAACTAGGCCACATATCACATGGGAAACTTATTTTCTTTTAATTTTTTGACATTTTTATCATTTTGTTTTATTTTTTTTAAAACTGAAAAGGCGATCCAGGGGGGGGGGGGCATTCGGTGCAAGTGGTGGCCAAGGTTACTAATGGCGCACCGTGGCATGGTGCGCCATTACTAGTTTAACTAGTAATGGCGCACCACACACACGGTGCGCCATTAGTATGTTTGGACAGGCGCACTAGTTCAAAAAAAAAATTGGTACTAATGGCGCACCGTAGGCAGGGTGCGCCATTAGTAGTTTCAACACTAATGGCGCATCAGAAGGTGGTGCGCCATTAGTATATACTAATGGCGCACCACATGTCTGGTGCGCCATTAGTGCCATTTCCATCTATAGCCCTTTTCCTAGTAGTGAACATTTGGTGGGCCAGGGCGGTCAGAAGTGGGCATTTCATAAACCGATGATTTTTCATTGGGTGTGATGTCATCTTTTTCATGTAGATAAGCCTACTATGTTGATAGCCCATTTGATACGTCGTGATTCATAAAGACCGCTGCAAACATCAATGTTCTGCTTATCACAGATAAGATTGATTAATACCCGTAACAATCCATGTCCTTAACAAAGGGTGCATGCACGTATAGGTTGAGCGTGTGTCTTGTGTCATATGTTGTGTGCATGCAGGCATGCGAGTGTTGCGTGCGTGCAAGTGTACGTTTCAGTGTTGCATGCATGGGTGCATACGTGCGTGTGTTCGTGAGTGCATGTGTACGTGTTAGTGTTGCACGCTAGCATGCGTGCGTGTGTACGTTATGTGTATGTGTCAGTGTTACATGCCTGCATGCGTGCATGTGTACGTACGGGGTGAGGCTACACGTGAGTCGACTGACTTTTTCATCTCTGGTCATTAGATTTTCCAGCCGTTGGATACGAAATCAAGGGCCTCCAGTTTATCATCAAACTCCACCCCCACTGAGCCGCCAGCCACCACCGGCCGAACCGCCAGCCCCCACCGGCCGCGGCCGGCCCGCGCCGCCACGCCGCCCTGCCCTCCCCGAAACCACTCCCCACCGCCGGTCTGCCGCCGCACCGGCCATCCCTCTAGCCCCCCCCCATGCCGAGCTTTTTCTCCGGCGATCCCCTCCCCACCGTCCAATCAATGCCCCCCAACCGCCGGAAACTACCAACCAGAGGTCTCACGACTTCGAATACCCACCGACCACTAATTTATTACCATTTCTGTCCTTCATACACGCGCTAATGGGTGGGCCCTATGGTAATGTGCGCTGCTGAATGTGGACCGTTTGACTGGTCAATTGATCGTGTTATCAACAAATTACGGAGTTGTATGGTGAGCCAGTGACTGTGTGATCACCCTAAAATGTACTCCTATTTTATTAACACAGTACAGGCTCAAACTACCATTTCTTTCTTTCATATACAGGCTGACAGGTGGGCCCCACGGTTATGCGCCCCGATGGTGCAACACTAGTTGCACCGCGTGGAACATTTGAATGGTCAATTGATTGTGTCATCAACAAAATACGGAGTTGTACGGGTGAGCCAGTGACCGTATAATTATGACATGTATTTGTTTAACATGGTACAGACGCAAGGGCTCATATATATGCGCAAGCACTCACCGCTATAAGCGCGCACACGCGAACCCTACCCCTATGAGCACCTTCGAGAGAGTGGGCCAGCATATATGATCTTGAGATTTTACGAAGTCACCATAGGTGCCTCGTAGTCGAGTGGAACGTCTCCTCCTACTGAACGTACATCGCTGGAAAATACTGAAATTAACACAAGATAAATGCGAGCACCGGGACTTTAACCTTGGTGGGCTCGAGAAACCACTGTCCTCCTAACCATCCAACCACATGTTGGTTAGCACGACAAAATGTATGTGGTGACCGTGATGAGCTTATTCTGAAGTCCAGTAACCATATCGTGCTTTCGCTGAAATTACAATGACCGTAAGTGTCGTCAACAAAATACGGAGCACGCATCAAATGCAAAGTCCGTCAGTGTCATCAACAAAATATGGAGACGTATCGTGAGCTAGATACCGTTGTACTATTGTATATGCTTATATTCTTAGTGGCTGATTGCGTGTATGGTGTGGTGAGCACATAATTTATAGTTATGGTGGGTCAACATGAAGACTCATGGGTCGGTTCCATCCTGTGCCACATATAGGTTGGACCGAGACGTGTTACACGAAGACCCATGTGGAGGACTCGGCGTATAACACGAAGCTACCAGAGTCGCGGAGGACTCTATCCCCACTGGTGATAAGCCGACTATATATGATTTGTAACCCTAGGCCCCTAGTATGTTATACAAGCTTGGGGGCTAGGTCGTCGATAGTATACACACACGCACAATGTCTGGTATTCACATGTACTTTGTACACACCCCTATCACTAATATACAATACCAGGAGTAGGCTCTTTCTTCAACTGCAAGGGTCCGATCCAAACTAGGATAAAACTTTGCCTCATATTACCATCCATCCTAACAGCCAGGGATATCCAACTGAATGATATGATGAAATCATATCTGCCAACTACTAAGAGAGAGGTGTGTCTGGGTGGGGGGCGCAATGTGTGCGAGAGAGGCCTAAAGATAATGTGCGTGCGGGAGACACGTAGGCACATATATGTGCGTATAGAGGGCTAGTAGAGACCGTGCATGTGTATATATGCATGTGAGAGAAATAGTGTTTTCCAACTGAGATTAGTGAAAAGAGTGGTACATAGTAGTCAGAAAGAGAGAGAGAGAGAGAGAAACAGAGAGAGCATGTGCGTGAGATACCCCGACACCCTGAGAGAGATTGTGAGCATGTGTGAAAGAGAAATGTCGATGCATATAAAGTGTGTGCACTTATGCGTTAGATAGAGATATATATATCGCGTTTGTGAGAACGGGCCGAGGCATAGTGCATCTACGTGTAAAAGGCGGTTCTACGCATCAAATTAAAATATAAATGGTGTTATTATTTTTGCATGAGATCACGAATTTTGCAAATTGCGTATGGACGAAAATCGGTCTATCAGACACCCATACTCTATTGAATTCTAGCATGTGCATGTGTTTATTTCATATTATCGATCCATAGAGTGAGAGCGGTTTGAAATATAGGCAATGGATGCTTTTGCAATTCATATATAAACATTTATAAGTGCACTCCATGTTGTTAGTGTGAAGCACTTTATACATTTGTCACTTGCATGGATACATTCCAAATTTCTATCTATGAAATAGAATACAAGTTGAATTCAACATAAAGGGGGTTTTGAAGATTCGAATTCATAGGAAGTGCATTCATCTATTTGAACCCGAGATAATGGCATTTGTAAATCAGATGTAAAAGGGGGTATCAATCTTTGTTGTGAGTTTGAACATGCTATATATATATTCATACGCATATCTAACTTTTTTGCAACCAAGGAGATTATATCTGCAACCATGCATGAATTGAGGTAAGTTGCATATTTTTTAATATATACTCATGTACAATGTATATTCAAATGTACCCCTCCATTCCAAAATAATCGTAGCTTTAGGATTTTCAAGAGTAAAGATTTGTGAAGTTTGACAAATCCTGAAAGTTCAATTCAAGAGAACCGAAAACGTCAATGCTTCTGCTCCCAAATATTGAACGAAGCGCCAAATAGGCCTCTCGTCACCCGAAACCGCGGGAGACTAATGTTTGGTGGTAGGAAATTACTGTCCTGACTCTGGCCCGTGTGGCTTATCGGCTCGATGTCCAAAGGTCTAAATCGGGGTGGGTTTGTAAGTTCACCAAGACGCCAGTCTCAACCGCCTCCGAGAATCATTCATACGCCGTGGGCGCCTAAAAACCCATGCGCTCTGGCGAAATCTATCCCACCCACATTTGGGACACCTGACATGACTGTCCTACCCCCAACCCGCAATATGTCCGAAATTTTAGATGGGGGCAAAGTTTGTAACTTTCCCCAAATTTCAAACAAGCGCGTCTCAAACCAAAACATTGTTGCCCCTTAGTTCCCCGCCTCCCTCCGTTTCCCCATTCATACTCCATGGGCGCGAAAACGCCCTCTCCACCAGCCGCGAAACCCCAGCCTCCTCCGTCCTCCACCCCATAGCAGCCAATCCACCGCCGCCCTCCTCCATCACGCCGGAGCGGGTACCCCGATGTCGTCGTCCAATGCAACCGCAACCGCAACACCCTCAAGGACTTAGCAGCTGAAGCCGAGGAAGAGCTGACTCCACGACACCAACACCGACGTGCGCCGTACCAGAACCACTCCGACCACGCCATCCTGCGCCTCACTGCTGCGGCTCCACTGTCGCAACCGTCCACCGCACCAGAGCTATTCCCGCTACGCCGTCGTTCGCCGCCTCGGATCTGCTTCCCCGCCGCCGACAAACGGCCACCACACCACACTCAAAAACTTGGCCATGGGTTCATCCAAGGTTGTACCGTCCTCCACAACTTCTAGTTTCCGGCGAACCACAAGAAGATCGTTGGAAAAAAAGGACGAGGACACATCACTGCCAGCAAAAAGAGGTACTCCTCTTCCCTTATTCATGCAAATCTTACGTCTCCGCTCATACCGTATTCATCCCACGAAAGAAACTAGTTGAGCGCTTCTTACTGCATCTTCTTCGTGATACTAAATGCACAAGGTTTCCTCCCTTTTAGTATTTCACCTTTGCTAGACGTTAGTAGCCCACCTGGACTTCAATTTAGGGTCAGTCGAACCGCAATTAAAAGAAGCAGCACCCCCTTAGGCGCGCGGAGCACCTAGTCCGCCTGTTCCCCGGGGAAGCGGTGCATCGGTGTCTATCATAGGGGTGTGGGGCGCAGGAGCTGCTTGCGCCCGATCTGGAGGTCAGCAGGGCTTGAATGGATGGCCGGGGGGCGGTGCCAAGCACGGCGGTGCGGTGAGGTCGAGGGGATGGCGCTGGCAGGGGAGGAATACTGGGCCGATGGTCGCTGGTGTTTCGAGGAATATCATCAGCACTGACTGGCTGGAGGTAGAAGAAGGCTATCTGCCCGTTCTTTGTACATCGGACGGTGCAGAAAAAATGGACTAGCCTATTTGCTTTCAGTCGACTGTTATTTTCATAGATCATGTAGTTAGCATGCCATGCATGTTGTAGAGCTATCATATGTCTCCCGTCATTTATTTCTAAACGACCTGCTATCTGCTACCTTTACACTATACTTATTGTGCACACACTTCACCCATACTCACACTATTGTTTTTTATGCATGGGTATTTCAGACTCTGACGTAGTGTTGATGAATGCAGAAAAGGAAAGACAGAAGTCGCTCCAGTGTAATTCGAAGATAAGCACTAAGCGTTTTAGCGCTCTAATGGGTGCAGTGTCAGCAGTTGGAGACAGTAAATGTAGCTCTGCAGTTGATGATCTCAATTGCCACACACAACCATCCCAGGTGCTTGCTTTAACTTCGCGCTGTCAAATGTGGTTGCATGTTGCATAGTGATGAGGACATCAATACCATTGTTACACCCATAGCCCCTACTGCTACATATAATGGACCAATTACTAGAGCTCGCGCACGCCAATTAAATTATCAGGTACTTTCGTTTCTTGGTAATGATTCTAATGTTCATGAGAATATGATGCTGCCTAAATTGGATACATTTGTTTTGCTTACAAATGAAGGGCCTAGCTTGGAGAAGGATGAACATTGGAGAACGAACAAGCATGGAGATGATGGCATGGGCAAGGGGAACAAGAACGGAGTTACAAGTGATGATTTCAGGACTTTGAAGCCACCATAATGGGTGAATGAAGCCTTGGACGAAATATACAAGATGCCACTTCATAAATTTCGTCCCGAGGCTATTCTAGGTGCTGCGTCACCTTATTATTGGGCCAGGCCCATGTAATTTTGAAATACATAAGTACAGGCTATTTTTAGAGTCCATATGTGTGGGGAAACAAGAGATAGGGTTGATTTCGGACCCCTCCACCAAGGGCCACGAAATCCCCCCCCCCCTCTTCCTCCATATATATAACCCTTAGGGCACCGTTTAGACTTTGGATTTTGTTTAGATTAAATGTTTGCCATAGCTGCAACTGCGCGTACTTCGTTTGTGTTCAACGACCAGACAAAGGCGTCACAGAACCCAACCTTGATCAATAAAGCTTTCGTCTTATATTCGCAATATCCCGATTGCAATCTCAGTTTCTTGCTTGTTCTTTGTTTGCTCGCAGGAAACAGACCCTCATGGTTAGGTTGATCGTGCTCCGGCGTGGTCAATAACCTCTCGGAGTTGGTTTAGCGATTGCTAAGGCGCGACGTCCTCGCACGTTCGTAGTCGGATCGTCAAAGTCGACTTCCACCAAAGTGATATCCATCATCTCATCGAAAGACGGGAAACCTTTGCCTCTATCACATATGGTGTCTAGCTTGTTGTCGGTGTCAAAACCGCCGGATCTCGGGTAGGGGGTCTCGAACTGTGCGTCTAGGTGGATGGTAATAGGAGACAAGGGACACGATGTTTTTACCCAGGTTCGGGCCCTCTCGATGGAGGTAAAACCCTACTCCTGCTTGATTGATATTGATGATATGGGTAGTACAAGAGTGGATCTACCAGGAGATCAAGGAGGCTAAACCCTAGAAGCTAGCCTATAGTATGATTGTTGTAATGGTTGTTCGTCCTACGGACTAAAACCCTCCGCTTTATATAGACACCGGAGAGGGCTAGGGTTACACAGAGTCGGTTACAATGGTAGGAGATCTACATATCCGTATCGCCAAGCTTGCCTTCCACGCCAAGGAAAGTCCCATCCGGACACGGGACGAAGTCTTCAATCTTGTATCTTCATATTCTTGGAGTCCGGCCGATGATGATAGTCCGTCTATCCGGACACCCCCTAGTCCAGGACTCCCTCAGTAGCCCCTGAACCAGGCTTCAATGACGATGAGTCCGGCACGCATATTGATCGGCATTGCAAGGCGGGTTCCTCCTCCGAATAATTCATAGAAGATTGTGAACACCAGGATAGTGTCCGGATCTGCAAAATAAATTCCACATTCCACCGTAGAGAGAATAATATGCACACAAGCTCAATCTGCTGACGTGTTTTGTGGCATGACGTCATGCCACTACCAGGCCTTTACTTGAATTGTTTTTTATTATACCACCTCAGCGTGTTTAGCGAAGCGGTTTCCTTGGCACGTCTTGTCGAAGCAGAGATCGTGTTCCCCTTATTCCAGGATTCTCATCAATATGGATGTGGGTAACCCAACCGCGCCATTGATGGTGGCGCTTGGGAGATAAGCGAGTTTTACCAGGCCGGTGGGGACGCTTAGTCTTCGTCCGTCCATATATAAGGGGATAAGGATCCACCTTTTCTACCTACGCCTTCTTCCTCCTTTCCTTATCCATCTCCGCGCACTCGAGCTCCAGCGCCCAAGTCCGCACATCTCGCCTCAACCTACTCCAGCCATGTCCGGAGCGGGAGGCAAGTGGATGACCTCCTCCGTTACGGAGGAGCACATCCAGAAGCTGCACGGCGCCGGATACCTGTCCAGCGACATCGCGCACCGGCTGCCCGACAAGGGGCAGCTCATCCCCACCCCTAGGCCCCATGAGAGGGTCGTATTCCTTCCCCACTTCCTCTGTGGACTGGGCTTCCAACTTCACCCCTTCATCCGGGGGCTCATGTACTACTACGGCCTGGACTTCCACGATCTGGCTCCAAACTTCATCCTCAACATCTCGGCGTTTATCATCGTGTGCGAGGCCTTCCTCTACATCTAGCCCCACTTCGGCTTGTGGCTAAAGACCTTCAATGTCAAGCCGAAGGTAGTGAAGGGCGTCCAAGAGGAGTGCGGAGGCGCCATGGTGGGCAAAATGCCCAACGTCCTCTGGCTTGAGGGCGCCTTCGTGGAAACCATCAAAGGGTGGCAATCGGGGTGGTTCTATATCACCGAGCCGCGGGACCCTAAATGGGCAGCGGCCCTCGAGTTCAGATCTGGTACCCCCATGCAGCTCACCTCCTGGAAAGAGAAGGGCTTGCTATGGGGTAGTTCAGAGGAGCTGACCGGACTCCAGTCCTGTCTCCAGACCTTGGTGAACAAGAAGCTCAAGCTTGTCAACGTGATCCAGGTCATGCTCGTCCGCCGGATTCTCCCCTGCCAACAACGGGCCTTCAATCTGTGGGAGTTCGATCCGGCACAGCACCGGACCCTGAGCGGTCTCTTCGACACGACGTACGAAGCTGCTTGGAGGGTGCTATTCAAGGGCGGAGAAGCCCCCGCGTCCACGACTGAAGATCGCGGATTCAGCACCAAGCGCCTGGCCGGTGTGGTAAGATGTGTTATCCTTTATGGGACATTCATTTCTTTCATAGTTTGACTCTATGTGGGATCTAAAATTCCCAATGCCTTTAACAGGACTGGCAGAGGACGTCCGGACAGGTTAACTGTCCGGCTCCCCTCCCCGAGGAACCAGCGGACGCCCGTTTAACAGGGCTGCTAGTCCCAGCACTTTATGTGGTGCTGGAGAAGAAGGCCAAGAAGAAGGCCACGGGAACCCGAAGGAGTTCCCGGCGCCAGGTGGTATCGGACTCATCGTCTGAGGACTCCAAGGCGGACTCCTCCCCCGAAGGCGAGGAGGAGAAATAAGACTCTCCCGAGGAGGGGGGAGAGAGGAAGAGGAAGGCTTCCTCAACGGGGGAGGCCGAAGGGTCCAAGAGGGGAAGGACCCTTCCTCCGGACAGCTCCGCCAACGCCACCGATGGCGGCGAGGAGTGGCCCTCAAGGGCCAAGCCCCTGGCAAGATCGTAAGTATGCGGATTCCTGAGTGATTTGTAATTTCTCTTTTGTGCCACGTAGTGTCCTTCTAATGCCGCACACTACCTGTAGCCCGGCCGAGGAGGATCTTCCCGCTTCATCCAGCGGGTCCTTGGCTCCGTCGGATGTAGATTCCATCCCGACCACCTCCACCCCTCGCGATACTGAGGACGCCGAGGTGGGATCCTAGGAGGGGACCCGCCAGGTGTCGGTGTACTAGAGTAGGGGTACCCTAGTATCCCGAACTTGTGCACGGGCAGTCGCAGCACCCCACGGCAAGGCTTGCTGGGTGGCCGCCAAGATCCTCCGTGGTTCCTCTGGAGCCGTTCAAGAACAAAGTATTCAAAACAAGACCCCGGCAAGAGGAGCTTGCCGGGAAGGCCAACCGAGGCGTTCAAGCTGAGAAGACAAGGCCCCGGCAAGAGGAGCTTGCCGGGAAGGCCAACCAAGGCATCTCAAGAAAGCTTGCCGCGATGCGCCACACGTCCCGGTAAGGCTCGGTGAAGCGACAAGCTCCCGGGCCCGACAAGACAACGACCGCGGCAAGGCACTTGCCGCGGCAAGCGGTCACTCCGCGCCCGCGCTCCAGCACATCCACCAACGTGTCTCCCTGGGGCCTTTCCAGGCGCGCGTGGCGAGAGGCGGTGCAGCCAGCAGTGCACGGTGGGAAGCGGCGCTGACAAGATAGCCATCGTGGCGAGCGGTGGTGCCCCTGACGGTCTCTGTTTGCACTGTTTGGGCAACACAAACGGGCATTTAATGCCTTTGTCCCCTGCCGTCAGAGTTAGGTGTGATACACTGTATCTATAGTATAGGTAGTTGTACCTACCGCATCTCTTTTTCCGTTTTTGCCCTCTGTCTGCGTTGCCACCTATAGAGGGGGTTCGTCTGGTTCGAAGCTAGAAACACTCTCTCGCTCGGTCTGGTAGCTCACGACGCTCCCGAGCAAGAACTCAATATACACATACACGCAGCAGTAGGAGTATTATCTCTCCGGAGAGCTCCGAAGCTGGGTAAACTGCTCGTGTGCTTCGCCTCGATCTGCTCTTCGTGTGACCTCCGCCCCCCCCCCCCGCCGCTGAACCGAAAGGGGCTCAGTCCGCCGGTCCCATAGGTGTTCGTGGATCAGTTTCCCCAACATCTTTGGCGCGCCAGGTAGGGGTGGTGTCGAGATTGTGTGAACCTGATCCGGCGTCCACACGAGCTAGATTTTTGTTTTCTTCATCAACATGCCACCGAAGAAGAAGGCTTCGGAGGCAGCCGCTCCGTCCACGTCGATCCCACCGCCACCGGAGCAAACAGGTTGTGGGGTAGACGCCGGCGGAAGAACGGGCGTCGACGAGGGAGATCAAAGTGCTGCCGGGTCCAAGGACAAGGCTGCGCAAACCTCGGCGTCCGTACATGCACCGCGCCCATCTCAGGAGGCGCAGGACCAACAGCGTCACGGTATCCGCAGTACCATACGCTCGTTGGGCCAAGATCAAGCTGGTGGATCTCGGGGCGCTCAAGACCAGCATGCGCGCTAACGTGCCGGCATGGACGAGGCACGGTTGCCTGGACAGGATACTGCTCCTTCTAACATAGTTAGAAGTCCGAGCATGTCCTACTCCTCGCACCGTTCGCCACTGCCACCTGCCACTTCAGCTGAAGCCTTGGCGCGAGCTCGGCTGCTCCTAGATTACCCCCCAACAGCCGACAAGATCGACGAATGGAGGGCCACCATTCAGAGTCTCATCGGCTTCGCCAACTGTGACACTCCGCAGCAACCGAGCGCATCGATGCCGCGGCAAGACCGCCAGGCGCGAGCCGATGGCGACAAGACCAGTGGGGGTGCAACCACCATGCACTCTCCACCCCGAAGGCCAAGATCGCCGGCTCGCCGAATCCACCTCGACAGCGACTCCACCGCGTCATCAGATCCACGAGATCGCCGCGATCAGCGCCAAGTTCTTCACGAACGACAGCAAGAAGACGCTCGTACTCGCATCGAGCGCCAAAGAGAAGCGCGGCGTCAATCTGACCAGCGTGCTGGGCCCTCTGTCGACATGCATGCGCCAGGGGAACCAGGCGACTTGCCGTACATGGTAGGTTGCCCTGTGTTCACTCGTGAGCTGCGGCAAGTCCAATGGCCCAGCAAGAAGAATTTCAAGCCAGACGTACCAGAGAAGTACGACGGCAAGTCGCATCCGTCGGAGTTCCTCAGAATCTACACCATCGCAGTGCAGGCTGCCGGGGGACGAGATGACAAGATCCTTGCCAACTACTTCCCGCTGGTGCTCAAGCCTAACGTCAGATCCTGGCTCATGCACTTGCCAGACAACTCCATATCCTCCTGGGCGGATCTATGCCATCAGTTTGTCGGCGCCTTTACAGGCGGCCACAAGCCTCATGGCGAAGAGAGCGACCTTCATCTGCTCGCCCAGAAGGAAGGAGAGCCCCTGCGCAAGTATATTTAGAGATTCAGCCGTGTACAGCACAACATCCCAGATGTCCACCCTGCCGCGGTGATCAGCGCGTTCCATCAGAACGTGCGAAACCGCAGGATGCGGGAGGAGATGGCGATGTGCAAGATCAGAGACGTCAGTGAGTTGTATGCCCTGGACGACAAGTGTGCACGCGCTGAGGAGGGGAGGAGACTCCCCAGAGAGAATATAGGAGCAGGAGAATTTGATAGTGAAGATGCTGCCCCGGCAAAGAAAGGCCGGTGGCGAAACAACAGGAAGAAGAAAGGAAAAGATGTGCTAGTCATTGAGCAGTCCGGCAACGGAGGTGGCGCCAAGAAAGCCAAAGCTGGTAACTCCGGCGAGCAGGCTGTGGCGGCCGCCGACAAGCAGGACAGCCCCGGCAAGCAATACTGCAAGATCCACCGCACCAAGGGCCATGACCTCCAGAGCTGCAAGAAGGTCGAGCTGCTTGTCGAGTAGCAAAAGGCTGAGTACGAGCGACGCGACAAGGAGAAGGCCTAGGAAGGTGCTAGAGGAGCCGGCAAGAAACGCCCCGGCCAGGGAGGACGCCGCGGCAAGGCCAAGCAGCGGCAAGGAGACAGACCTCCCCGCGGCCGCGACAAGGATGAAGATGACGACGACGACGAAGATATGGATGATGACGAGGCCGATGAGCAGGAGTTTCAGAAAGCCACAGAGGTGCTATGCGTTGACAGCGGTGCTTCTCTGCATACTTCACACCGCCAGCTCAAGCAGTGGATGCGGGAAGTTAATGCAGCAGAACCATCCGTAGAGTCACGCAGGCCTCTGAAATGGTCCAGCACGCCTATCATCTTTGATATTGAGGACCACCCTGATCACATAACTGTGGTTGGGTGCTTGCCGATGTTGGTTTCACCAACAATCCGCAACCTCAAGGTCACAAAGATGCTAGTTGACGGCGGGGACGGCTTGAACCTGATCTCCTACGCGGTACTCCAGAAACTCCAGATCCCTGATAGCGAGCTTGAAGAGACCGGCACGTTCCAAGGAATCAATCCGGGAAGGAGCAAGCCGAAGGGAAAGATTACATTGCCGATAACATTTGGCAGCGAGTTGAACTTCAGGACTGAGAGGGTCACTTTTGACGTTGCTGACTTTCCATTACCATACAATGGGATACTCGGCCGTCCAGCACTTGCCAAGTTCGTGGCAGCCTCTCACTACGCATACAACATGCTGAAGATGCCAGGCCCGATAAGTGTCATCTCTGTCCCTGGTGACAAGAAGGATGCCCTTATCTGCGCTGACAAGATCTACCGGGAGGCAACAGCCGCAACAAATCGCAAGTCACTTGCCGCTGAAGCTCCCGGGGGGAAGAAGAAGACCAAGTCCGGCAAGAGCCCTGATGCCCACTCCGGCAAGCGCACCTCTTTGGAGTGTTGCGCTACCGTCGAGGACGCACCATCAAGCTCCACCGGCAAGTGTAAGAAGACGATGGCAGCTCCACCAGAGAACAAGAAGGTGTCCGCCAAGGAGGACGGCACTGGTGGTACTTTCACCATCAGTGCTACTCTCGATCCTAAATAGGAAAGCGCGCTTGTTGCTTTCCTGCGGGCGAATGTCGACGTGTTTGCATGGCAACCGTCTGACATCCCCGGTGTTCCCAGTAAAGTAGTTGAGCACCACCTTGCCGTTTGTCCTCACGCGCGGCCCATCAAGCAGAAAATCAGGAAGCAAGCAGTGGAGCGCCAAGAATTCATCGCAGAAGAAATCAAGAAGTTGGAAGCAGCAGGCCTTGTCAGAGGAGTGCTCCATCCTACGTGGTTGGCCAATCCTTTAGTCGTGCGCAAGGCCAACGGGAAATGGAGGCTTTGTATAGACTTTACCGATGTCAATAAAGCTTTTCCCAACGACCCATTTCCCTTGCCGCGCATAGACCAGATTGTTGACTCCACGGCCGGATGTGATTTGCTTTCATTTCTTGATGCATACTCAGGATACCATCAGATCTTCATGGCAGAAGAGGATGAGGAGAAGACCGCATTCATCACCCCATGTGGCACATATTGTTTCATACGGATGCCTTTTGGTTTAAAGAGTGCTGGTTCAACATTTGCAAGGGTAGTCCATGTCGCTTTTGAGCCACAGATACACAGGAATGTGGAAGCGTACATGGATAACATAGTGGTCAAGAGCAAGGACAAGGCAACCCTGATCCAAGATTTAGATGAAACCTTTGCAAATCTGCGCAAGATCAACCTCAAGCTTAACCCCGAGAAGTGTGTGTTTGGAGTCCCCTTCGGCAAGCTTCTCGGGTTCTTCGTGTCTCAGCGGGGAATCGAAGCCAATCCCGACAAGATCAAGTCCATTGAGCAGATTGAAGCACCAAAGCGCGTTAAGGATGTGCGAAGACTTGCCGGTTGCGTGGCTGCTCTCAAACAGGTTTATCTCTAGATCTGCTGAGCGCGCCCTGCCATTTTTCAAAATATTGAAAAAGGCAGGTCCAATGAATTGGACTCTGGAAGCGGAGGCTGCGCTGCAGGACTTGAAGAGATACCTGTCCTCCACTCCAATACTTGTCGCACCTAAGCCACAAGAGAAGTTGCTACTGTATATAGCGGCAACCAATCAAGTGGTTAGTGCTGCGTTAGTAGCAGAGAGGGAGGCAGATGATGAGCCAGCAACCATGGCAGATGCATCCAGCGACAAGCAAGGGGCTTCTCCGACAAACTCTGGTCCCGACAGAGCAGGATCTGCGCAGGCGCAAGAGGAGGTGCAGAAGAGAATGGTGCAACGCCCAGTTTATTTTGTCAGTTCCCTTCTGCAGGGGGCTAGGTCAAGGTACTCTGGTGTGCAGAAATTGCTTTTCGGCCTTCTCATGGCCTCGAGAAAGCTGCGCCATTTCTTCCAAGCACATGAGATCACAGTTGTCACTCGTTTTCCGCTGAAGAGGATACTGCAGAATCCAGAAGCAACAGGCAGGATTGTCGAGTGGGCACTGGAACTGTCAAGCTTTGGCCTCAAGTTTGAAAGCACTTCGACTATCCAGAGCAGAGCATTGGCAGAGTTCGTAGCAGAATGGACGCCAACACCAGATGAAGAAATTCCAGAAACGAGCATCCCCGTCAAGTAGGCAAGCAAAGAGTGGCTGATGTACTTTGATGGTGCCTTCTCGCTGCAAGGCGCCGGTGCTGGCGTACTACTTGTTGCGCCCACCGGAGAGCACCTCAAGTATGTAGTCCAGATGCACTTTCCCAAGGAGCAAGCAACAAACAATACTGCAGAGTATGAAGGCTTGCTTGCCGGTCTCAGGATCGCAGCAGACCTTGGGATCAAGAAGCTCATTGTCAGGGGTGACTCACAGCTTGTCGTCTGCCAAGTGAACAAGAATTATCAGATTCCATTGATGGAGGCTTACGTTGACGAAGTGAGAAAGCTAGAAGAGCACTTTGACGGCTTATAGATGGAACATGTTCCAAGAGCTCAGAATGACATTGCCGATGGCCTGTCAAAGTGCGCTGCACTTAAGTTACCTATGGAACCAGGGATCTTTGTGCTCAAGCTGACTCAACCTTCAGTAACACCATCAACTGGACAGAGCAAGAAGAGGAAGTTGGTTTCTGGTGACTATTTTCCGGCAGAGCTCCCCGAAGCCGCCGCCAAGAAGGTCCCCAAGATCAACACCAAAAGTGCTGAGGAGCAGTCTGCTCCGGCAAGCCCTAGGGTTTGTTCCGTTGAAGCAAGCGCTCCCGACAAGTTTTGCTCCGGCAAGCTTGTCGGGGGATATCAAGCTCCGGCTGAGACGCAGGTTCTCGCCGTCAAAGCGGATGTTCCCGCAGCAGCAGATGTGCCTTTAGTCCTTGTTGTCGAGCCGCAAGCTCCAGCATGGGCGCAGCAGATTGTCCATTTCCTTCAGACAGGAGAACTTCCCGAAGAGTAAGAAGAAGCGGAAAGAGTAGCCCGGCAGTCAAATATGTACAAGTTTGTCGACAACATACTGTACAGAAGAGGACTCAACGGTGTGAAATGGAAGTGTATTCGCCGGGAAGACGGACAACAGCTGTTGGCAGAGATACATGGAGGCATATGTGGTCACCACATTGGCACAAGAGCACTTGCCGGCAAAGCGTTCCGGCAAGGTTTCTTTTGGCCGACAGCCCTCCAGGATGCAACTGCACAAGTAACCAAGTGTGAAGCATGCCAGTTCCATTCCAAACAGATACACCAGCCAGCTCAAGCTCTCCAGACGATCCCTTTATCCTGGCCATTTTCGGTCTGGGGGCTCGACATCCTCGGCCCCTTCCCTCGAGCTGTCGGGGGCTTTGAGTACTTGTACGTTGCAATCGACAAGTTCACAAAGTGGCTGGAAGTGGAACCAGTAAGGAAGGTGGCAGCACAGTTAGCAGTCAAGTTCTTCAGGTCGATTGTTTGCCGTTTCGGGATCCCTAACAGGATCATCACCGACAACGGCACGCAATTCACGAGCCGCACCTTCATGCAGTACGTCCAAGATCTTGGCGCCAAGGTCTGCTTCGCTTCTGTTGCTCATCCGAGAAGCAACGGTCAAGCGGAGAGGTCAAATGCTGAAGTGCTACGCGGGCTCAAGACCAGAACTTTCGACAGGCTGCGCAAGTGCGGAAAGAACTGGATCAAGGAGCTGCCGGTGGTTCTTTGGTCGATCAGAACGACGCCAAATCGAGCCACTGGCCAGACACCTTTTGCTCTAGTCTATGGAGCAGAGGCAGTTCTCCCCACGGAACTCGTATACGGGTCACCTCGAGTGCTCGCTTATGATGAGCTTGAGCAAGAGCAGCTGCGACAAGATGACGCGCTGCTCCTTGAGGAAGACCGTCTTCAGGCCGCTGTACGAGCTGCTCAATATCAGCAAGCTTTGCACTGCTACCATAGCCGCAAAGTTAGTGCCAGAAGTTTCGAGGAAGGCGACCTTGTTCTTCGGCGCGTTCAGTCCGCCAAGAATTCCAACAAGTTGACGCCGAAGTGGGAAGGCCCTTATCGGATGAAACGAGTCACTAGGCCTGGCGCTGTCCGCCTTGAGACCGAAGATGGCATTCCGGTGAGCAACTCCTGGAACATTGAGCATCTTCGTAAGTTTTACCCGTAGTGCGCAGTTGTCGGAACCTGTTCCGGCAACCACCTTTTGTACGAGTCTTGCCGCTGTTGCATGTAATCCTTCGTACAAAGCCGGGCGCAGACCCCGTGCATAAATAAAGTTCGTGTGCTTCGCACAACTTGTCAGTTTCATGCTTTCTGCTTTTTCGCATGTATTATCTGACACTTTGTGCAGCACCTACCCCCGGTAAGCAATAACGAGCCGCAAGGCTCCATATCTTTATTTTCTCTTCTTTTTCTTTCTCAAAGGAAGGAAGGAAGGTTCCCTCGCCCACAAGGTTTGCCGGGGGGGAGGAGAAGATAATGGTGTGGACCAGGCATCGTTCAAGAAAGTTTCGCCTTACCGGGAAGCAAACAACAGAAAAGCTAAGTTGCCAATGTTTGAGCAATCTGTTTTTAAATTTTTAAGTTATCTTCCTCGAACGACCGTGCTTTGTATGGAAAACCTGTGCGCGGAGGAACCAACTCGTAGCTAGTTGCGCCCTTACTTTGTTTCGAGTCCGCTCAACAACTTAAGTGAGCAGCGGCTAGTTGCGACAAGGTTTCTTGTCGGTAGCGGCACCGCCAGCAGGCTGCTGACGTTCTGCACTCAGCGCTCGCGGCTAAGGTGCCTGCGCCGACAAGTTCCCTAAAAGCGTAAGGCAAAAACATACAAAGGAAGGAATCAAGTAGAGGAAATAACACAGCAGTCGATATCCAAAATAGAGTTATATTACAAGATAACTTGTCGCAGCTCTAATAGAGTGTTCTCATGACACGACCAACAGCGACAACGAAAAGAGAAAACGAGCGGCCTAGTCTACGCGATCGCCCTCGACCCTCTTGATCCCGCTCACCTTGTCCACAATGGGTGCGACAAGGGCCTTGAGCGCTTCCAGATCGGCATCCGGCGGCAAGGACCTGAGGACGTTGGTGAGGTTGAGGCCTGGGTTGTGGAAGGCCACCTTCGCCAGCACCTTCTGAAGAGCTCCCGCGCAGATCTTGCGCGACTCGTCGGCCAGCTGCTTTGGGAACCTCTCCCGGAGTCGCCGGAGCACCGTCGCCACGCCTTTGAAGAACAAGCTGAGCTTGGCGCTGGGTTGGAGGCGCTCGTCGGAGGAGTACCCAAGATCCTCCATCCCCAGCTGCGCCAGCTCCCCGTCGATGGTGGCGGCAATGTCCACAAGGCCCTCCGTCCAGTGCTCCACGTTCTCCCTGAAGGTGTTCTAGGCGGCGGCAGCACTCGCCAGCAACGCTTCGTTGGCCTTGACCTTCTCCGCCAAGGCCGCCTCCCGCTCCCTGGCCCTGTCCAGCGTCTGGGTTAAGGTGGCCAGCTTCAGCTCGAGATCAGTGTTGGAGTCCTTGGCGGCGCTTAGCTCTTTGCTCCTCTCGGCAAGGAGACCCTGCAGTTCGCCGTGAGCGGCAGCATCCTTCTCGCGCTCAAGCTCGAGCGCGGCAAGCTCCTCGCCGCTCGCCTTGAGATCGGCCTCCAACTGCGCCACCTTCACCTCCAACTCCTTCTTGGCGGCCTCGGCAGCTGCGACAGCATCCTTGGCCTCCTTTAGGGCCCCGCCGACTGTTTGCTCCCGCGCGGCAAGCTCCTCTTCGTAGCTGTCAAGATTGACCTTGCGCTGCGCCAGCTCGCTTTCTTGCACAGACAGCTTCTCAGCAGCAACGCGCTGTTACTCTTCGACTCCAGCCTTCTCGAGGAGGAAGGCTTTCCGTGCCTCAGAAAGTTGCTCCCGCTCCTCCGCCAAAGATCGGAGAGCTTCCTGACAAAGACCCCGGAGCTCCTCTGCGCGCTTCTCGATGTCAACTCCCGCCTTCGCGACAAGCGCCTCACGGGACTCTAGCTTGGCTTGTCGGGCGCGGTAGAGCGACAGCAGTTTCCGCAGCAGCTTCTCCTCCTCAGGCTCGTCACTGCTGCTTCCCGGCGCGTCGACGAGCGACAACCCAGCGGAAGCAAGCACTTCTCCATCCAGGATTTCAACTTCAATCGGCGCCCTGGAGCTCGACGCCCAGGGGAGCTTGATGAAGATGCCGTCGCCGGCCTTCAGATAGGCGCCGGGCTGGGGCTCTTCGGAGCCTGGCGCTGCAGCACCGGCGGAGGGATCGGTGGTTGGTGCAGCGCCTGGTGCTCCTGCGGCCTCAGGGCCGTCAGTGCGATCGCCGGATCCCTCGCCAGCTTCTACGGCGGCAGCTTTGGCGGCCTCCTCTCAGGCGGGCTTATCAGCGTCGGCTTCTTCCTCGATGGCGGCGGCGTCGTTGGTGTCGCCGCGCGTGTTCTCCTCGTCAGCGACCTCGGTCACCATCGGCTCCACTGCAGATGGATCTGAAGAACGGAGGAGGGAGAAAAGTCAAGCAAATATCCGAAAAGAAAATCAGGAAAAGAAGAACCCAAGGGAAGTTTTTTAGGCAAGAGGGTTACCCGTATTTGGATCTGCAGTCGTGGTCTCAACCACCGGAGGGTCGCTGGTACTGCCCCTTGCCGGAGAACTGTCCCTTGCCGGAGAGTTCTCCCTTGCCGGAGAACGCTCCCTTGCCGGGGAATCCTCCCTTGGCGGTGTGGTCGAAGCAGATGGCACTTCGGGAGCGATTTCCGGACGCTCCTGGTGAAGCTGCTCTGCTCCTACACAACCCAACAATCAAGATATCAGCAAATAAAGAGCACCCATACGCGCCTAACAGTAAGAAGTAAACCATATACCTACGCTGGGGGCTACGCTGGGGCCTGCTTTGGGGAGTAGCTGCCGGCTCCGGCAAGGTGATCTCAGGCATGTCCCCCGTTGGCGCAATGGGTTCATCCTCGATGACAATCACCGGGGCCTTGGCTCTCTTCGCCGCTCTTTGAGCCAATGTCCTGAAGAGGAATAAGTTCAGAGTGAAGCAAATCAGATACAAGACAAAGCAACAAAATTGAAGAACTACAAGTACAAGCAGAGAAATCTTACTCTTCTTCCTCCTTGTCGGAGCTGAGCGCGGAGGGATCGAAGTCCGGCTCGCCTCCGGCGCGACGAGGCGGAGGGGTAGGTTCCCTTGAACGCTTGGCGGGGGCAGTGGCGATGGTGCGAGAGGACCCCGCTACAGTTGCTGCAGCGGCGTCAGGCGCTCCCGCAGTAACGGTGCTTGCCGCAGTAGAGCGTGTCATGCGGCGCGGCGGCTGTTGACCCGTCTGCCGTCCCGCTGCGTCCCCGGCCCTGCGGAGACACCTTCTTGGTGGAGCTTGTGGCTCCGCTCGCGGTGAGCTGGCTGGAGGTGGAGAAGAGGTGGAGCCGGTCTTCAACAAGTCGCTCGCGTCCTCGGCGGGCTCGCTCGACTCCGTTTCAGGCCAAGCAAGCTCTTCCTCGCCGACAAGCTCCTCCCGCTTGGCAAGGCTTGCCGCCTCAGCTGCCTCTGCCTCCTCCACGGTGAATCCAAATTGGCCTGCGGCAACGGCTGCTGCCGTCTCTTCCAGCCTGGTGGCGATGCGCCGCATCTCGTTGTTAGTGGTGTCGCGGGTGAGGCTCTTCTGCTTGTCAGGGCGGATCGCCACCTCTGCCAAGCTGTCGTAGAACTCTTGCACGATGTCGTCGGCAGGCTCTTGCCAAGTGGGGACAATCCCATGCGAATCGCAGAGCAGCATCATTGCGCGGATGCGGTCAAGCGAAGAGTTGTTGCAGAGTGGAACGACCCCCCTCGGCAACCTAAACGCTCCGGGATGCTCGGGATCATGCTTGAACAGCTTCAGGAGCATTGCATCCAGCTCCAAGACGGTGAAATTGAAATTGAGGCCCGGACGCAGCCTCATGATGTCCGCCGCGTTCTGGAACTCCCAGGCGGGTCTCCCCCTCTCCTGCAGGGGGGCGATGCGGCGGCGAAGGAAATCTGCGCCAACAGCACCTACGGTGAGCCCGGCAAGCCTGAGGCGCAGGATCCTGGTGACGGCAATCTTCAGCCTAGCATCCTCCGGAGCCAAGTTGCTCCAATCGTTGCCGCGCACTACTGGGGCTTGGCGCTCGGTGGTGAACGGCTGCGGGTTTTCCTCGACGATCCAGCACCAGTCCGCTCTCCACTCGTCCCACTTGCTGCGGAGCTCGCCCTCCAAATAAGCATCCTTCTTGCCGAGTCTCGAGATCCAGGCGATTCCGCCAGACAAGGGCTCTCCTCTCTCGACTCGGGGTATGAAGAAGTGGCGGAAAAGGGCTACGTTTGGGTGGACTCCGACAAAGTTTTCGCAGAGATGTGCGAAAACTGCCATGGTCAGAACGGCATTGGGGGTGAAATCAAGGAGGTGGAGCCCGTAGGTGTTCATGATGTCGCAAAAGAATTCAAAGAAAGGTGGGCAGAGCCCGCAGTAGAAGAACAACACGAAAAAGGGGTATCCGGTCGGAGCCAGTTTCGAGGCGGCGGCCGAGAGTACCTTCGTGCGCGGATGCGCTCGCGTCTGCGTCGACCAGAAGAGGTAGTAGTATTCCCTCAGCTCCTTCGCGGCGAGCTCCTTCCGCAGCGCTGCAAGCTGCTGCGCCTCGGCCGACTTCACGCCCTTCCCCTTGTCGGCTTTCGGAGCCATGGCGGAGGTGGCGGGAGAGGTCGACGGCGTTGGTGGTGCTAGTGGCGATGGGGGGCGGAGCGCTACTCTCTCTCAGAAGGGGGGAGCGGAGGAGATTTTGGAGTAGTAACCGGCGAGATGGGCGACTGCCCCTGTTTCCTCTGCTTATAAAGAGGGAGGGGCGAACGTTACACTTTCCCGAATAAAGAAACCACCCAGGATCTCTCCCACGATGCCGCATTCGACGCGTGCCGTTCGGGAGGGTGCGGTGGATACGGAGTGAGAAACGGCACACCCCAGGCCGCGCGTGCCCATGCCCTGTTTTGGGCCTGGCCCAACAGCGCTCGGCACCGTGTGTGGCCCAGGCTCGGGGGCTCCTATCGGTGTACTAGAGTAGGGGTACCCTAGTATCCCAAACTTGTGCACGGGCAGTCGCAGCACCCCGCGGCAAGGCTTGCTGGGTGGCCGCCAAGGTCCTCCGTGGTTCCTCTGGAGCCGTTCAAGAACAAAGTATTCAAGACAAGACCTCGGCAAGAGGAGCTTGCCGGGAAGGCCAACCAAGGCGTTCAAGCTGAGAAGACAAGACCCCGGCAAGAGGAGCTTGCCGGGAAGGCCAACCAAGGCATCTCAAGAAAGCTTGCCACGACGCGCCACACATCCCGGCAAGGCTCGGTGAAGCGACAAGCTCCCGGGCCCGACAAGCGGCCACTCCGCGCCCGCGCTCCAGCACATCCACCAACGTGTCGCCCTGGGGCCTTTCCAGGCGCACGTGGCGAGTGGCTGTGCAGCCAGCGGTGCACGGTGGCAAGCGGCGCTGACAAGATAGCCATCGTGGCGAGCGGTGGTGCCCCTGACGGTCTCTGTTTGCACTGTTTGGGCGACACAAACGGGCATTTAATGCCTTTGTCCCCTGCCGTCAGAGTTAGGTGAGATACACTGTATCTACAGTATAGGTAGTTGTACCTACCGCATCTCTTTTTCTGTTTTTGCCCTCTGTCTGCGTTGCCACCTGTCGGTGACCCCTTGAGTATATAAAAGGAGGCCCATGCGCAACGTAGAGGGGGTTCGTCTGGTTCGAAGGTAGAAACACTCTCTCGCTCGGTCTGGTAGCTCACGACGCTCCCGAGCAAGAACTCAATATACACATACATGCAGCAGTAGGAGTATTATCTCTCCGGAGAGCTCCGAAGCTGGGTAAACTGCTCGT
>NC_041391.1:248795520-248855511 GCF_002162155.2 Triticum dicoccoides
CCGGTCCCATAGGTGTTCGTGGATCAGTTTCCCCGACACCAGGAGGGGGAGGCTCCGGAGGTGCCACAAGGCAACCTCCCGGACTTCGTGCCGGACTCCGCGCCGGAACCCGCAGTGGTTCCGGAGTCCGGCATGCGGCCCCTTCGTAAGAAGGGCAAGACCGTGACACCGGCAACCTCTGTTCAACCGGAGGTGCCGGACAACTTGTTGGAGGCGCTCAACGGTGCTTCCATCGAGGAAGAACACCGCACTATTATGAGTGTGGTGATTCAGAAGGTTCAGCTCGCCAAGAGCGGGCTGACCGAAGCCTACAGCAGCCTTCAAACAGGCTTTGAGGTAAGAAGTTTTAAAATATGTAATGTAATACCGCATAGACAGTAGCCCCTGATGCTCGGTTCGGTGTTCGGAAAGAAAAACCGAACTGAGGATCTAAAAAAAGATATACGCAGGAGTTCTAAAAATTATGTCAATATGGGATCGTAGGCTGCACTGCTGACCTCTGCCGCACTGACTTCGGAGGTTGGTGCTTTGAAGCAGGACCTCGAGCGGTCCGAGCACGAGCTCGGCCTTGCCAAGAAGCAGCTCGAGGACAAAGAAGGTGAGTAACACCGCATTAAATTTGTACCTTACAGAAAAGGATTTTGGTTGCAATAGGAATGACAAGGATAACGTGGGTACTGCAGGGGCCACGAACGAGGCGGCGACCCTAAAGGAGGCCATGTCTGCGGCCGAACGTAATGCTGCCGCGGAACGGGCGGAGCGAGAGAAGCAGGAGGCGCGGGTGGCGGAGGTGCGGCAAGAGCTCCAGGCTCTCATGGAAAAGCATGAGAGTTTGGAGCGCGACTCGAAGACTCGAGAGTCTGAGCTTGCCTCAGCTCTTGAAAGTGCCAAAGCCGATAAGGCCGAGGCCCGTAAGGCCCTCCAGGAGATTGAGGCGGTGAAGAAAATAGCGGCGGGTATGGCATTTTTCATGCAAAGCAAGCATGTGAATGTAAATTACCTGTTACTTACCCGAATTTGGAGCTCTCCAGGGGCGTTTGCAGATCTGCCTCGTAGTGTATCCGATGCCGCCGCATTCTACCGGGCCGAGGAGGGGAGTTCGACGGAGAAGGTCTTCTGGTCTCAGTATGCTGAGGCCGGACATCCGGTGCCCCCTAGTGACCAGCTGAAGCAGTTGGTCGAGCTCCACAAGGTAGCCGAGCAGCCCATGAAGGGCCTCGTAGTCCGGCTGTGGCCTGGAGAGGCCATGCCTGGGAGCTACTTCGGCCTCGTGCGGCGGCTGGTGGATGTGTGCCCTTGGGTGGAGGTCATCAAGCGCTCCGCCTGCATTGAAGGTGCCCGCCGGGCCCTTGCCCGCGCAAAGGTGCACTGGGGCAGGCTGGATGCTGAGAGGCTTCTGACAGACGCGCCGCCGGCGGGCAAGGAGTATCGTACGCCCGAAATGTACTATAAGAGTGTCCTGAAGGGTGCCCGCAAGATTGCGGATGAGTGCCCTAGAGATGTAATTTTTGAGTAAACTCGCGATGTGTTATCCTGTGCGCTGAAAACTTTGTTCATATGCGCTAAGCAACGCTTATTTGATTTAAATTATTACCTTCTGTGCGGCCGTTTATCAAATCTGAGAGATGGCAAGTCGTCGGCTTCAGCCCCCATGCCACAAGTGCTGGGGTGTTCGGGATAAACTTGAGCGCTCTTGTTCCCATTTTTGGGTCCATCTAGGGAGGCGCTCAACCCAACGAACAAGGCAACCGGACTTATAATGCTTGAACACTCTCACTTAGCCATAGAATTCTATAATTTTAAATTTCGGCGAAGCCCCTAGTGTTCGGAAGACCGAGTTCGGGGCGCTATCCACGCCTGGGCCGGACACAGCCGGTTCCTCGCTCTAAGTGGCATAAGTCTTTAGGGACTCGAAAGGACCTCTCGAACAGCGACCAGCTCTCGCCTTATCATGACAGTCAGTTTTAGCTTTCTCCACTGAGGCGCTCGCCCAGCTCAACCGGGGCGCAATCGCAGTGGTTCTCCTAGTGCTACCTTAGCCGATAGAACGGAATGTAAGGTACCAAAACATGGGAGCCGGGCAAACCCAACTATTGACCCAAGACATGATTCGGAGCCGATGCATATAGTGCTATAAGTTCGGGGTGCCGCACTTGTGAAAGTGTTCGGACTTCTCACACCATAATGCGGGGAACATAGGCCCCTGGTGTATTCAGCCGTACCAAATTGTACGGATGCAAGATGTCATAAATGAACATATATATAAAGAAAAGGAATGCAATTATAAGTGAAAAGTGATGCATTGTTTATTCAAGGAATTCTGCTATGAATGCAGAACGATACAAATAGTGCGGTAAGCAAGGGTTTGGACTATTAGACATGTCCCCCTCCAGGGGTAGGTTGCAAAATGGTGTAATAAACAGATTTAATGCTCATAATGGAGACCACCTGAGTGTTCGTCGTAGCCATTGTTCCTCCCTGGCTGTTGCATCGTGAGTTCGGCAGATCTACTGCCGGACAGGGCCTCTGGTAAACGGAGTCATGTGGATAAAATAAAAAAGGAAAAGAAAAAGCGCGACACACTTGGGAGCCCCTGGTGTGGTTGAGCCGCACTCTGGGCCTGTTGTGGTCGTGCCCCTCCCCCTATGCCCAAGGTATCTCCAGATCATAATGATGTACGCGGAGAGCTTGTCTTGCGATCATGCAAGGGCTGGGGTTGGGGCTGCATTGCTACGCGTGCTCGGAACGTGCCAGGTGGTCTTGATGTATGTTGCTCCGGGCGCGTTTAATCATGTCCGGTCTTTTAACGGCCGGACTCGAAAACTGTACTTCTGCCGCGAGAGCCGCTGTGTGTTCCTCCGTTCAGAGGGAACTTTCAGTGTTTCCGTTGACCGTGATGACTCCATGAGGGCCTGGCATCTTGAGCTTGAGTTATGCATAATGTGGCACCGCGTTGAACTTTGCGAATGCGGTTCATCCGAGCAGGGCGTGATAGCCACTGCAGAACGGGACTATGTCGAAGATTAACTCCTCGCTTCGGAAATTATCCGGGGATCCGAAGACCACTTCCAGTGTGACCGAGCCTGTACAATTGGCCTCGACACCTGGTATGACGCCTTTGAAGGTCGTCTTTGTAGGTTTAATCCTTGAGGGGTCTATGCCCATCTTGCACACTGTATCCTGATAAAGCAGGTTCAGGCTGCTGCCGCCGTCCATCAGGACTCTAGTGAGGTGAAATCCATCGATGATTGGGTCTAAGACTAATGCAGCGAATCCGCCATGGCGGATACTGGTGGGATGGTCCCTTCGATCGAAAGTGATCGGGCAAGAGGACCCTGGATTGAACTTCGGGGCGACTGGCTCCATCGCATATACGTCCCGAAGTGCACGCTTCCGCTCCCTCTTGGGTATGTGGGTTGCGTATATCATATTTACCGTCCGCACTTGTGGGGGGAAGCCCTTCTGTCCTCTACTGTTCGGCGACCGGGTCTCCTCCTCGTTGTCGCTATGCAGCCCCTTGTCATTGTTTTCGGCAATTAACTTGCCTGCCTGCTTGAATACCCAACAATCCCTGTTGGTGTGGTTAGCTGGCTTTTCGGGTGTGCCATGTATCTGGCAAGAGCGGTCGAGTATTCGATCCAAATTGGACAGACCCGGACTGGTTCTTTTGAATGGCTTCTTCCGCTGACCGGGTTTAGAGCCTCTGAATCCGGCGTTGACTGCCGTATCCTCAGTGTTATCGCCGTTGACACGGCGTTTGTTTTTGTTGCGATGCGACCTGCCATTGCGGTCCTTGCTGTCCGGACTGCCAGAATTTTTGCTGAGGTTGTTACTGCGAGCTAGCCAGTTGTCCTCTCCCGCACAGAAGCGGGTCATGAGTGATGTGAGGGCTGCCATGGATTTCGACTTTTCCTATCCTAGGTGCTGGGCCAGCCACTCGTCGCGGATGTTGTGTTTGAAGGTTGCGAGGGCCTCTGCATCCGGACAGTCGACGATTTGATTTTTCTTTGTTAAGAACCGTGTCAAGAACTGTCTGGCCGATTCGTCTGGCTGCTGGATTATGTGGCTTAGGTCATCGGAGTCTGGTGGTCGCACATATGTGCCCTGGAAGTTATCAAGAAATGCGGCTTCCAGGTCCTCCCAACACCCAATTGACTCTGCTGGCAAGCTGTTAAGCCAATGCCGAGCTGGTCCTTTAAGCTTGAGTGGGAGATACTTGATGGCGTGGAGATCGTCACCGCAGGCCATATGGATATGAAGGAGATAATCTTCGATCCAAACCGCGGCGTCTGTTGTGCCATCGTAGGATTCAATGTTCACGGGTTTAAACCCTTCAGGGATTTGATGATCCATTACTTTGTTTGTGAAGCATAGTGGGTGTGCGGCACCTCTATATTGGGCAATATCACGACGTAGCTCAAGAGAGCTTTGTCTGCTGTGTTCGGCCCAGCCGGAGTTGCTGTATCCGGCGCGACGGTAGTCGTCGTGGGTCGTGGGGCGCCCGCGTGATCCGTAGATAGATCTTGATTGTCTTGCCTTATCCTCCAATATATCCCTCAAGTCCGGCGCATTCCCCCGTGGCTTCGTGCTTTTCGAGCGATGCCGGGGTACGGTCCTAATGGAGGGCCTGGATGCCTCTCTGTCGCGGCCACGAGGTGGTCGGTCTGCCATATTGTGCGCTGGTGATGAAGGTTTGTATGCTTCCTCCTCTAGTCGGGGGAGCAACTTGCGTTTTGGGTAACTTTTGGAGGGGCGTTCGAGTTCATACTCTTCGGCCGCGAGGACCTCGGTCCATCTGTCGGCCAGCAGGTCTTGATCAGCTTGAAGTTGTTGTTGCTTTTTCTTTAGGCTGTTCGCCATGGCCATTAGCCTGCGTTTAAAATGCTCTTGTTCGACGGGATCCTCAGGCACAACGAATTCGTCGTCACTGAGGCTTGCTTCGTCTCCGGAGGGAGGCATGTAATTTTCATCCTCCTCGTTTGCCGCTCTCTCCTGAGGGCTGGCTACTCCGTCCTCCTGTGCTGAATCGTGCTGGAGGGGGTTGTCTTTGGCACTCTCTAGGGTGTTATTATCTCCGGTGCCAGAATCTCCATTCTTGCTGTGGCGGGATTTAGAGCGGCGCCGCTGATGTCGGCGCTTGGGCTGTTTCTTAGAGGAATCGGCCTCTGCTGCTTCTTCGCCATCCCCATCCTTTGGGGTGTCCACCATGTATATGTCGTATAACGAGGTGGTCTTCTAGTGCCCTCTAGGCGCTGGTTCTTGATCGTCTCCGGCATCGTCGTCCATACCGTCGATGTCTTCGGAGTCATAGTCTAGCATGCCGGTTAGATCGTCGACAGTGGCTACAAAGTGGGTGGTGGGTGGGTTTCGAATTTCTTCGTCGTCCGCATCCCAACCATCCTGACCGCAGTCCGGCCAGGGCTCTCCTGATAACGAGAGATACTTTAGCGAATTCAGGATGTCGCCAAAGGGTGAGTGCTGAAAGATGTCTGTAGCGGTGAACTCCATGATCGGCGCCCAATCGGATTCGATTGGCAGGGGCGCCGGAGTGGATCTACCACGAGATCAAGGAGGCTAAACCCTAGAAGCTAGCCTATAGTATGATTGTTGTAATGGTTGTTCGTCCTATAGACTAAAACCCTCCGGTTTATATAGACACCGGAGAGGGCTAGGGTTACACAGAGTCGGTTACAATGGTAGGAGATCTACATATCCGTATCGCCAAGCTTGCCTTCCACGCCAAGGAAAGTCCCATCCGGACACGGGACGAAGTCTTCAATCTTGTATCTTCATAGTCTTGGAGTCCGGCCGATGATGATAGTCCGGCTATCCGGACACCCCCTAGTCCAGGACTCCCTCACTTGTATTGCTTCCAATTTGGTTAAATTGCATCTGCTTACGTTACACATTATACCTTTGATAATGATATGCCTGCCTGTTTTTGATACATACTACATATGTCTATTAACCATGATCGTACATCAAACTAATGCTCTTTTGTATCCCTCGTTAATCACTTATGATCAGACAGTCACCCGAGTGGGTTACTGTGAGACGCCCTACTTGTTTAAAGAGTGCAGTGTCATCCTCCCCACATGATTCTCAAGAAACAGCAAGGCTAAATGAAGGTAGTCAACATAGCTCTCTAGTTGATCACCGCAATTCCCCCACACCACCATCGCAGGTGGTTGCTCTTACTTGGCAGTGTGATATGTGGTTGCATGTTGCATATGGTGTCTACCTTGTAATGCTTATAATTAGGGTAAATTGCATCTGCTTAGTTAACACATTATACCTGTGAATATGACATGCCTTCCTGATTTTGGTACATAGTACGTCTTTCTATTAACCATGTTCTTACATCAAACTACTTTTCTTGTGTATCCCTCATCAATGCTCCTAATTTGTTAAATTGCATCTCCTTAGCTTACACATTATACATGTGAATATGACACGCCTTCCTGTTTTTGGTACATACTAAATCTGCCTATCACCCCATGTTCTTACATCAAACTACTGTTCTTGTGTATCCTGCATCTATCGCTTATGATGAGACAGTCGCACATGTGGGTTAATATGAGACGCAATACTCTTATGAAGAATGCAATTTCATCCTCTCCACATGATTCTCAAGAAACAGAAAGCCTAAATGAAGATATTAAACGTAGCTTTGTACTTGAAGACCGCACTTCCCCTACACCACCATCACAGGTGCTTGCTCTAACTTCCCAGTGTGACATGTGGTTGCATGTTGCATACGGTGTCTAGCTTGCAATGCTTCTAATTAGGGTAAATTGCATCTGCTTAGTTTACACACTATACCTGTGAATATGACATGCCTTCCTATTTTTGGTACACACTACATCTATGTGTTAACCTTGTTCTTACATGAAACTACCTCTCTTTTGTATCTTGCATCAATCACTTACGATGAGTCACCTTTATTCGTTGCATATTGCATATTATTTCTAGCATGTTGCCATGTATTGCTTCTAATTTGGTCAAATACATTTGTTAGGGCACCCTTTTAATTTCTAGCCTGTTGCCATGTATTGCTTCTAATTTGGTCAAATACATCATCAACTCGGCATTAGGGAAAAGATGGCTCCCCTCTCCTTTCCTCTCTCCCCTCTCCTCCCACCTTCCACCACCTACCGTGGCGATCTCTAGCTCTCCCTCCGATGGAAGGGCTCCTACACTGGGATTTTGCACCGGGCTTGGCCCTGGCAAATCAGGTGAGACGCAGGTTTGGATCCACGGTTCACTTTTCCCCCTCTCGGGACGCGAAGGAATTCTTTCTGGTAGTCTCGTTCTCCTCAGCCTCCTTCCGCCTTTCGGTGGATTCAGTTGGTATTGCTATTCAGTGTTGCATTGGTGGTATTAGTTCTGGTTTCAAGGTGGTCCAATTGACCTCTCGGTCCTTTCGGTTCTCTGTGGCCAATAATAAAGTGGGACACTTCATCTATGGTCTCAAGGATCGAATTTGGCCTGACTTTGTATGCCATTTTCATCTTTTCAATGGGAGATTCTCTCGGTTCTCTATTGATCATCATTGGCACGCTGATGAAGAGCTTTCTGATCTATCCTCTAGGAGGACAATGGCGATCAAATCAAATTTGGGTTTCCTGCACAAACATGATACTTTGGACAACTCATCTGATCATGAGCTCAGCAAGTTTCATATTACTCCTATTAATCACATGCATTTCTCCAATGCGAATTCTGATGAGGCCTCTACTTCTTCGATGCTTTTGAATAACACTCGGATGAACAACAGGATGATGGCCCCACAGAAAGTTCGAATTTCACTCCATAATTTGGGCGCTCATTCAGGTGCGACCGACACGGCAAATCAGCAATTACTACCAGCCATTACTACGGCCCACTCATTGCCAGAATATTATTTACACCAGAAGAAATTACAGGAATCGCAATTGGCTAACTACCTCATTTTGGGAGGCTTTAAATGCTTGGTTGACATTCCATATCCTTCCACTCTGCAGTGTTTTTTAAGCTCGGCCTTCAAATATGCTCCTACACATTCTTAATGGCCTCCGGTCCTCACGAATAAACACAAGGCGGATTTGGCCCAAGCCCAATATACTTGGGAGGAGATTACCACGCTTGCCTCAAACTGGGCCGTGCTATGCGCTAAATGCCTTCAATGGGGACACCAAAAAATTTCTTGCCCAGCGAGACTCATTTGCATTCAATGCTCGGCTCCTGGCCATAAGGCTTTTGTTTGCCCACAAAAAATGGCAAGTACAATCGAATCAATTGCCCCTGTTCTTTCCCCAAGCCCTAATGGATCTATTGCACCTACCATTTCTATGCACAAATCTTTCCATCCCAGGAAAAAACACCCGACCATCCGATGTGAGAGTTGTGGTCACTATGGACACGTGTCATCATCGTGCCTAGCGCTCCGCAGAGCACAAAGATGGCAATGGATTCCCAAACGACGCACAGTTTCCATTCCTACCCCTCACGGTCCGCCTTCCGCGTCGGCTTCACCACCTCCTGAGCCTATCGCTGTCACTCCACCGCCCTCCTCCACCGTCGCCCTCCAGGCTGCAACAATGGCGAACTACCCATTGAACCCCGTCCCCTTCCTGCCTTTGGGATGGGCGGTTGAGCCTGGACCTGCTAACCGGGTGGTTCGCAGTGGCATGGTGGTCTCACCCATCGCGCCGCTCAATCACGACTTCCTCGCCATTGCGGAAGCCAGCCACTTCGTTCATCTGCATCATCATCAGGCCATCCGAGATGCAGTTGAAGGTATGCTGCATGAATCACAGCTGTTCACCACAGAGGCAAGCGATCATCCTTTTGGCATTGGCATCTTTGGATTTGTTGATTCCTTTGCGAGAGATACGGCTATAGAGACTCCTTTAGAGCTTGAAGATGAAGATCTCCTCATAACTTTCGTCCCACACAATGCTGCTTTGAATAGGCGTACGACCACTTTTGGCCCGCAAGTTTGGTTGTTGTACTTTGGATTTCCATATGATCTCATGGTATAACCCAAGACCAGACCGCATGTACGTGATGGTTCATGTCCAGCTAATTCACATGAGGTTGATACCCAAGAGCTTTGTGGTTCGTCAACTTGGAGGGGCCTGCGATTGTTGGACTGTTCAAGTCACCATTCTTCGTAGTGGTGACTAGAATGCGCATTTACCTGAAGTCCCACCTGCTGGCGAAGAACCACCGCCCCCATTGGCGACCCGCATCCCCAGTTTGGCCCGGAGATGACTGCAGAGCAGCTCTACTAGTAGCAAGTGCACAACTGGTTTGCGCAGAACGGGGCTCCACCAGCAATGGGACAGCCAGGCAACCTTTAGAGCGATTCTGATACTGAGGAGGTCCAGATTGACGCTGGTTGGGGTGAGTGGCCGGCTCCTCCTGCCCCGCAGCCTCAGTTACCACCTTACCTCATGAATTTTCAGGCATGGCAGGCGGCGCAGGGCCTGACTATGCAAGATGGTCTCGTTCCTGAGAACAACATTTCTGACAACGCTGCCCAAGCCTGGAACGACTCCATCACGATTTCTGACGACTCCAGCACAAACCAGGAGGAACTGGCAATGGTTGTTTTTGAAAATAATGAGGAACTTGCTCCTTTCAATGTCATAGACACAGTACATGACCACAATGCTAAAACTATCACCCTGTCTATTCAAGTGCATAACAGTGGGATTCAGTTCAGTTTGTCTGCACAAGGTAATGAAGTGATGAATTTTCTGCTAGCCAATCCTGCCCCCCGCTTGCAGCTCAATGCTTTCCTCTCTGCTGCCATCCGCCCAATCCTAGCATCCTTTGGTCCTTGGAGTACTGGCTATGGCAATCGGAATCGGTCAGAGCAGCTTAAAGTCCAAATTTCGATTACACCATAGGGCCTTGGCATTTTGCAACTCCCCAGCACCAACTCTTCACCCCACTCTTCAGGACAATCCACTGTTGTCATTCAGGAGCTCACTGAGCCCCAGGCTGTCCAAACTGATGTTATTCAAAACACTGATAGGGCCATTACTGCAGATCAGAGTCATGAGATTCACACTTCTGAAGTTCAGTCTACTGTGGTTCTGAATACTGACGTCCAGAGCCATGAGGTTCAACACATTGTTGTTGTTTCAGATGATCTCCCCGCTAGGCACGATGGTGCACTGATTGGTGGTTCCTCTACACCTTCTGATGGGGTTGCCCTCCCCATCCTGGCGACTCAATCCATGTCTAAGGGACGAATTCACACCTCTCCAACCAAGCATTCTGTGACCGCTAGCATCACTCCACCTTCATTACTGAACATCCTTGAACCGGCTAACATTGAGGTGACTAGCTCTGAGGACTCTGGATTATCTCTGCAAGCTCCATCTAATAGCAATTCTTCAGACTCCACGTCTCTGCTTGCTGACCAGATGTGCAAATATAGAAAGAAGAAACCCATTGCTATTGATGAATCCACTCTGTGTCACAGTACCCACTCCAATAAGTATGATGGCTTCAAAGCCCCGTCAATGGCAGATGGAAGATCCACTAGAAGCAAGGTTAAAGCTTGACAAGTGCCTGAAGCCCCCAACCACAGCTCCACCACCTCTGTTGCACCAAGCTCTGCGCCTCCACCCACACCAGTTCCAGTGCTTCAGATGATCGGCACAGTCAGATGCGGCATTCCTGCGGCTGAACTCTCCGAAGACATACTTATGGCTAATCAGGAGAGGTCGACCTCGTCCTCCTCTTAAGCCACAGCTTCATGCCCCCCAAGCAGCAGTGGAATGTTCTGGTCTGGAACATTCGAGGAATAAACTCTGACGACAAGCTACTAGCTATTAGAAATGCTATCGAGACCTGTGGTTGTGATGTAATCTGCCTGAAAGAGACCAAGCACATGCATTTTGATTTGGCTTTCCTTAAAAACTTTTGTCCTAAACGATTCGATCAATTTGCTTATGTTCCTTCCCGTGGAGCTTCTGGGGGAATTATTACTATTTGGAATGGCTCCGCTTTTACTGGATCAGCCTGTTACTCTGAAACTCATGCTCTTGGGGTTACTCTGACCTCCAAAGTTTCTGGCAATGTTTGGTCGTAATATAAGATCTATGGGCCTTGCCAAGGCAATGATCGTGTTCTTTTCACTGATTGGCTGTATGATCTGGATATACCAGACTCTGAAGATTGGTTGCTAGTGGGAGACTATAACTTTATATGATCACCTGCATATAGAAATAAGGCGGGGGGTGATCCAAATGACATTTTAATGTTCAATGACATTATCCGGATGCAAGCCCTAATTGAAATACCTCTCAAAGGCCGCTCATACACCTGGAGTAACATGGAGGAAGACCCGCTACTCGAACAACTAGACTGGTTTTTCTCATCCTGCCATTGGACTCAATCTTTCCCAAATACATTAGTTACCACCCTGGGGAAACCAATATCTGACCACACACCATGTGTGGTACATATTGAAACAACCGTCCCCAAAAGCAAGATTTTTAGATTTGAAAACTACTGAACTAAACACTCAAACTTCCTAGAAGTCGTGGCAACATCTTGGAACAAACAATGCCATGCCAAAAATGTTGCGGCCACCATCTGCAAAAAAATGAAGAACCTTCGATATGATTTGAAATCCTAGAGCAAAAACATTTCCAAGCTTTCTATTCTCATCCAGAACTGCAACCAGGCCCTCCTTGAGCTCGATGGGCTTGAAGATCAGCGATCTCTATCCCTACCTGAAGCTAATTTCAGACACATTATTAAAACCCACCTTCTGAAGCTCTTACATTTTCAAAACCAGTACTGGAAGAAGAGGTGCACGATCAGGTATATCAAGTTTGGCACTGAAAACACAAAGTTATTTCATGCACTTGCCACAGAACGGTACAGGAAGAACTCCATAGCCACACTAAAAACACCTGATGGAGAAACAGTCAGTGACCACACGTCCAAAGAAGCGCTTCTGTTTAAAACTTATAAGCAAAGATTGGGTGAATCGTCCCTACCTGAAATGAAATTTGACCTACCCAACATCATCAAGAAAATTGATGGACTCGAGACCTTATCAACACCGTTTATACACAAAGAAATCGATGAGGTCGTCAGAACCATGCCCAATGATAGAGCTCCTGGACCTGACGGCTTCAATGGGCAGTTCTTGAAATCTTGCTGGCATATCATCAAAAATGGCTTCTATAAACTTTGTGAGGAATTATATAGTGGCAACCTAGACCTCGCCAGCATTAACTCAGGTTTCATCACCCTCATCCCTAAGATCAACTCCCCTAAGACTGCTAATGACTTCAAACCGATCACGCTCCTTAACTGCTGTCTAAAGATCATAACAAAGATCTTGGCAAATAGGCTGCAGAAAATTGTGCTCAAAATCATGCACAGAAACCAATACGGTTTTCTTCGCACCCGCACCATACAGGATTGTCTCGCTTGGGCCTTCAAGTACATATATCAGTGCAAGCAATCCGGCGCTCCAATCATTCTGCTCAAGCTCGATTTCGCAAAAGCATTCGACACCATAGAACACCCTGCCATGCTTGCTATCATGAAGAAAATGGGATTCGATGATAGGTGGCTCAACTGGATCAAGAACATTTTCGAGTCAGGTACTTCTTTGGTGCTTCTGAATGGTGTCCCGGGCCGACAATTTCACTGCAGATGAGGCGTTAATCAGGGAGACCCACTTTCTCCTCTAATTTTCCTCCTTGCTGCCGACCTCCTACAAGCTGCAATAAATGATGCATACAGACAGCACAAGATCCAGCTACCAATCCCTTGCAATCAACCAACTGATTATCCTGTGGTTCAATATGCCGAGGACACCATTTTGATGATGCCTGCATGTCCAGAACAAGTCAAAATCATGAAGCAACTGCTATTGGATTATGCTGATTCCATCGGCCTCAAGATAAACTTCCAAAAATCATTGCTCATACCACTCAATGTACAAGAGGACATGGTCAAACAACTAGCTCAACTCTGGGGATGTACTACGGGTAAAATTCCCTTCACCTACCTTGGTTTGCCAATGGGCAACACCAAGCCGACCATGGTGGATTTGATGCCACTGGTGGAAAGATCTGAAAGAAGGCTATCTTCTTCCCTATGTATGCTGGATCATGGTTCCAAACTGACTCTCCTAAATTCACTCATGATGTCCATGCTGTTATACACGATGTGTACGTTAAGGTTCCCTCCCAAGTTGATTGAACACCTTGACAAAATCCGAAGGCGCTGCTTGTGGCGCAAGAAAACTGATCAGGGGGGAAAAGCAACCTCGCTTGCTGCATGGCACCTAGTCTGCCGCCCCAAGAATCGTGGAGGCCTAGGGATTCTCGATATCAAAACCCAAAACACAGCTCTCCTTCTCAAGTTTCTGCATAGCTTCTACAACAAGCATGACATCCCTTGGGTCCATCTGATCTGGAATACATACTACAACAACAAGGTGCCCCATGCCACGGATGCTTGTGGCTCTTTCTCGCGGAAAGATGTCATGAACTTGAGTGACATTTATCGTGGGATCACTACGGTACAAATTGGCACAGGCGACACTGCGCTGTTCTGGAAAGACCTCTGGAGTGATCATTTGAACGAAGAAGCTTTCCCCCGGGCTTTGTCATTCACCAAACTTGAGGATGCTTCGGTTGCTGACTTCTTGGCGATAACCAATATCCACGCTGGCTTTCACCTTCCCCTGGCACCGCTGGCTCGACAAGAACTCCAACAACTACAAGCCCAAACTGCAGACACAACACCTGACGGTAACAAACAGGACCAGTGGACTTATTCCTGGGGAGCCAAATACACCTCGGCCAGATACTATAAATTTTTCTTTAGGAGTCTTTCGGCTGATCCAGCCTTTGCTTGGATTTGGGACTCTAAATGCATGACCAAGATCAAAGTGTTTGCGTGGCTACTCCTAGCAGATAGAGTCAACACGAGAAACATGTTGAAAAGGAGGTACTACAACGTCGGAAACAACGTAAACTGTGCTATTTGTAGCTGCAATGAGGAAGAGACCGTTGAGCACCTTTTCTTCAACTGCCCCTTTAGCCAAAGATGCTGGACTGCGCTTGGTATTTCTTGGCCAAACAATGGAAACAGGTTGCAGCTTATCCGAGGTGGGAGACTTCATTGGCTTTCGCCATTGTTCATGGAAATCTTCATGTTATCTGCTTGGAGCATCTGGAAAGAACGCAATGGAATTATCTTTCGAGGCATCCCCCCACCTTTAACTCTTGGAGGGCTAGACTACAAAATGACATGGATTTATTACACCATAGGGTCAGGTCCCCCTAGTAGAGTTTATCTCTGCCTTCCTTGTAACAAACTTGTAACCCCCTCCACCATACTCTCCCCTCTTGGGGTGCTGACACACCCCCATACTTGTACTGACCCACCTTGTAATCATGTAAGCTAACACTCTGACAAAAGTGATATAATATATGTGTCAGTAGGATCCTTTCCTACTGTCTTTAACCCCTCAAAAAAAGATATTGGTTTCATCTTTCATATGGTTTCTAGCTTGCATTGATTCTAACAAGTTCAAGCACCTTGTGCTTAGTTTACACTTTATACATCATACATGTCAATATGTCATGTCGTCCTGCTTTTCATACATATTCCATCCTCCTATCATGCGGCTGCCTTACATGAAAGTAGTGTTCGTCAGTATCATGCACCAATGAGTTCTGAAGAGCAAATTTTATTCCTTTTTCGTGTGGGTTTGACTTGACAAGGCAAAATCAAGAAAGAGGAGGAAAAGAGTAAGGAAGGCAATGATGGTGGTCCTTTGTAGCAACGTAAACGGAGCATCTGTACCGATTCTCCTTGTACTGATAGTGCATTACAAGGTCCAAGTCTCCGCTCCCCTACTCCACCATCCAAGGTGCTTGCTCTAACTTGGCAGTGTGATATCTGGTTGCATGTTGCATATGGTGTCTGGCTCGTATTGCTCCTAATTAGTGTAAACTTCATCTTCTTAGCTTACACATGATACATGTGAATATGGCACGCTTTCTTGTTTTTGGTACATACTATATCTGTCTACCACACCATGTTCGTACATGAAACTACTCTTCTTATGTATCCTGCATCAGTCACATATGATGGGACACCTTTAAGTTGGCAGTGTGATATTGGTTTGCGTCTTGAATATGATTTCTAGCATGTATTGCTTCTAGTTTTACGAACGCCACCTATGACGAGACAGTTTTAACTTGGCAGAGTGATACTGGTTGCATCTTTCATATGGTGTCTAGCTTGCAGTGCTTATAATTTGTTGAAATGCCTTCTACTTACTTACCACATCATAGGTGTGAATATGTCACACCATCCTGTTTTTCATACATATTCCATCCTCGCATCATGTGTTTGCCTTTCATCAGAGTAGTGTTCGTCAGTATCATGCATGAATGAGTTCTGAAGAGCGAATTATATTCCTTTTTCTTGTCGGTATGACCTCACAATGCAAAATCAATAAAGCTGAAGGAAATTGGCAACGCATTGGATGATGGAGGTCCTTCTGAGCAACTGAAACAGAGGTTCTCTATAGATGCTACTCCGCCATCCTCCCAACAAGATTCGCAAGACAACGCAAGGCTAGACAGTCAACATAGTTGTGTAGATGATGAGCACATCTCCCCTACTCCACCATCACAGGTGCTTGCTCTAACTTGGCACCATTATATGTGGTTGCATGTTGCGTATGATGTCTAGCTTGTATTGCTTCTAACTTTGTTGAATTGCATCTGCTTACACATAATGCCTGTGAATATGACATGTGTTCCTGTTTCTATGTCAGACTAGTATTCTTGCATATCCCGCATCAGTCACTTATGATAAGGCACCTTTAAGTCACCACTGTGATATTGGTTGTGTCTTGCATATGATTTCTAGCATGTACTGCTTCTAATTTGTTGAAACGCCATACAGTTTGAACTTGGCAGAGTGATACTGGTTGCATCTTTCATATGGTGTCTAGCTTGCAGTGCTTATAATTTGTTGAAATGCCTTCTTCTTACTTACCACATCATAGGTGTGAATATCTCACACCATCCTGTTTTTCATACATATTCCATCCTCGCATCATGTGTTTGCCTTTCATTCGAGTAGTGTTCGTCAATATCATGCATGAATGAGTTCTGAAGAGCGAATTTTATTCCTTTTTCTTATCGGTTTGACTTCACAATGCAAAATCATTATAGCTGAAGGAAATTAGTCCGGCAGTGGATGATGGTGGTCCTTCGGAGCAACTCAAACAGGGGGTCAGATTCTACTCCACCATCCTCCCAACAAGATTCGCGAGACAACACAAGGCTGGAAAGTCAACGTAGCTGTATAGATGATGAGCACATCTCCCCCACTCCACCATCACAGGTGCTTGCTCTAACTTGGCACTATTATATGTGGTTGCATGTTGCGTATGATGTCTAGCTTGTATTGCTTCTAACTTGAATTGCATCTGCTTACTTTACACATAATTCCTGTGAATATGACACATGTTCCTGTTTCTAGAACATACGTGTACATCATGAGCACATCTCCCCTACTCCACCATCACAGGTGCTTGCTCTTACTCGGAACTGTTATATGTGGTTGTGTTTTCTGTATGATCTCTAGTTTGTATTGCTTCTTATTATATTGAATTGCATCTGTGTAGCTTACAACTTATACCTGCAATGATCACTTACCCATAAGACACATTTAACTTGGGACTGTGATGTAGGTTGCATCTTGCATTGTCCTCTAGCTTGTACTGCTTCTAATTTCTTGAAATGGCACTTACGACGAGACACTTTTTACCTGATAGAGTGATATTGGTTGCATGTTCATATGGTGACTAGCTTTCATTTCTTCTAATTTTGTTGAAATGCTTTCCGCTTACTGTTTTTTCGTACATATTCCATCCTCCTATCGTACATGTGAATATGAAACAATGTCTTTTTCTTATATAATCCATCCTCCTATCCTGCGCTTCCCTTACATCAAAGTAGTGTTCGTCTGTATCATGCATCAACCAGTTATGCAGAGCTAATTTTATTCATATTCTTGTGGTTTTGACTTCATAAGGCAATATCAGAAAATAGGAAGGAAAAGAGTAAGTTAGGGGATGTTGGTGGTCCTCCGCACCGACGCAAACAGAGACTCTCAAGATTTGCCACTTCTACTGCTAATGAAGTTGAAGTCCCATGTATACATGATGAGTTCATCTCCCGTACTCCACCATCGCAGGTGCTTGCTCTAAGTTGACAGTGTGATAATTGGTTTCATGTTGCATATGTTGTCTAGCATGTATTTCTTCTATTTTGATTAAATTGCACCTATTGAGTTTATACGTTATACATGTGCATATGACATGACTTTTTGTGTATACAATACACTGCATCTATCTATCATACCATGTTCTTACATCAAAGTACCGATGTTGTGTATCCCGCATCAGTCACTCATGATTGGACGCTTTTAACACGGCAGTTTGATAGTGGTTGCATCTTGCATTGATTTCTACGTTGTACTGCTTCTAATTTTTCAAAATTGCCACTTATGACAAGACACTTTCAACTTGGCAGATTAATATTGGTTGCATCTTTCATATGGTGTCTAGCTTGCATTACTTCTATTTTCTTGAAAATCCTTCTGCTTAGTTTGCACATCGTTGCTATGAATATGTCATGCCGTCCTGTTTTTCTTACATATTCCATCCTCATACGGTTGTCTTACATCAAAGTATTGCTTGTCTGTATCATGCATCAATGAGTTCTGAAGAGTGATTTTATTCTTTTGTGTTGTGGGTACAACTTGACATGGCAAAGTCAAAAAAGAGCAAGGAAAATAATATAGTAGGGAGTGATGTTACTCGTTGGGTGAAACGGAAAAGGATCTGCCGTCGAGATTCTGCTGGTACTTATAGTGCAGTAGAAGGTCCAAGTCCACCGGCTAAATCTACAAATACAGTATCACCTGCTCCACCAGCTGCAGCATCCGCTTCAACCGTACCAGCATCTCAACTAGTTACTCATTCGTTTGCTCCGGAACTGGCCAGTTCCCGAGCTACCTTCACACCTAACACTATTTCCGAAGCACTGCTGACACAACAAGACTTGGCAAGATCAGATGAACATCATGAGCATCAACACCAAGATGGTACCTAACCGAGTCAAGTTGCAGTTGCATGCTCCTTTATATGTACTCTCACATTTTGATGTACACTAACACTTTCCATATTTGTTGTTGAACTAGCACCACGGCGCAAGCGGAAACAGACATCAGGGATAATGCTTGACATATTAACAAAATCTAAAGGAGGAAGAATGGAGATCCATTTTGAGGCAGGTTTAAAAAGGCCACGTGATGCTACAGAGTCAGCCAAGTTAGTATCAGAGGCAGTCGTTGCCGTTAGGTGTCATGCACGTATCCTCCCAACATGGATCCAGTACAGGAATGAGAAAGACAATACCCAGTTTAACACCTTCCTTGACCATTTATCCGTAAGTAATGTTATTCATCGCAATTAGTAATATTGTCTTGGTATGTCCCATACTTTCTAGCTTCCTCCTAATAGAACTCACATTCTTTTTTCAACAGATGAGGTTCAAGTTGGATCCGAAAGATGATGCAACTAAACAAGCATGCACTCATGTTTTTCAGTCTGCTCTGCGACAGTATCGGTACCACCTTAGAAAATCTCACTTTGAAGGCAAGGCTAACAATGAAATCGCCCAAACATCTCCAGTGGAACATATTACAGATGAAGACTAGACAGCCCTCGTTGAACAGTAGTCTGATCCAAAGTATCAGGTAGGCTATATATATTTGATCAGACCACATATTGAACTTGTATTTATGTATGTGCCTTACAAGTGTATCTTCTTCTAGGCTAACTATTTGAAGAACAAAACCAACCGTTCTAAAGTGAAATTCCAACAGACAACATGATCTTGTAGCTGTATTGCACACTCCGAGGCTCTTGTAAATAGCTGCTACTTCCTTCATTTTTTTGTGCCATATTATCATATCTATATTGACTTGTTCGAAATACAGACGAAAGCCCGTGTGGACCAAAAAGAACCTGAACCGAATGCAGTGCAAATCTTCAAGGATTGCCACACAAGCAAGATGAAGGGTATGAGCACACCAGTTCAAGCCGCTGTTGTAAGTCCTTACTCCTCCTGCCTTGAACCGATTGGTACTGTGATGTGTTCATTTACCTACTTGGTTTGCAGCCAATGTCAGTTACTCTGTTCACTTTTATACACAGTTGTCCTGACGTATAATTTCACCTTACATGGTTTAAAAGATATGAAGGATACTCTTTTGGTCTTGATCTGTAATCTAGTTGTTATGTTCACGTGCGCACATAATGATAAAATAGTCTGTTTGTTTTATATCTGTTTGCCCATGATATGAATGATGTGATACTATGTTCATCCCACTTTAAACCATGTCTCTTTATCCTTAGATGTCAATGAATGTGAGGATATAGACAATACAGTAGGCATGCTACATGGACATACATTCCGAAAGTGATTTTATTATGTAGTTGGCACTACAATACATGATAATGTATTATAGTAGTTCACCAAAATAAGTTATGTATAAACATTTGACCTACTTTGTTTGTTTTGTCTCATTAGTAACTTATCTGGTACACTAATCTACAAGTTCAAACTTTCAGGAAGCTATGGAACAAATGATTGAACAGCCACAACCACCTGAAGGTGACGAGGCTACCACAGGCACAATGTCACCTCTTGCTGAAGTGCGTCAGTATCTCTCCACTAACAGTGCAAAAAGCACCTTCCTACGTAATTCTGGGTTGATTGTCAAGGTAACCTCGTCCAAATCGCCCACTGAACAAAATCTTCCTGCTAGACAGAGTGATATATCTGTGGTCCAGACACAAGTCCAATCCCTAATGGACGTTGTTTCGGAAACAAGAATAGTGGTTGAGAAATGTCGTCAAGATATGAATGGTTTTGAAACTAGACTATCAGACATTCGCTTCGTTGTTCAAGAGCAATGGTGGAAAAAACGTGGAGATCGTGCAGCTCCATCAGATTCTAAAGCCTGAAACATTAGCACTCAGGTCAAATGATCTGTGCTTCTATACATCTGATGGTGCTTTTATCTGGAAGGACTATAAACATTATGCCAACAGGCCTTTTTTTGTATGGTTGGAATTTATTTTGTTGTGATACAACATTTATGATGCTGCCACAGGCTGCAGTAATTACGACGCTATTTTTGTATAGTGTAGGTTTATCTTAGTAATGTATTCGGCCGAAAGCTTCGTAGGAGCCCAACATGCCAACATTCGTCGGGCCCATTCCAATTGGACTAAAAACGATTACGGGCCGAAATTGGCATGTAGCCCACTAAAAATATCTGGGCCTAAATCAGCATAAGCTTTCATATTTTCTGGTAGGCATGTGCCCATAGTGGGCCTTTAACAGGCCTAAACATAATTTGGGCCCTCGTAAAAATAGGCCGTTTACATGTGCAAATATCTCGAGCCCATAAAAAAATGGGCCTTTAATAGATCGAATGTGAGATTGGGCCCTGATTGTGCCAAATAATCCACTGGTCTTAGCACGCCGAAATGGTGGCCCATTTAAGATGCGGATATTTGACAGGCCGAAATTCGGACGGGCCGTAAATGCACCGACCTAATACACGGGCTTTTAACATGCCAGAACTTCGGTCGGCCTAGATTATCGTCATTTTTATATGGGCCGTTAATGGGCTCGATATGACGTTGGGCCACATACGGCCCATGGTTTTCGTCCGGCGTTAACAGGCCGAAAGTGGCCCAAATCTATAGTGGGCCTCTAACAGGCCGAATGTTAGACATGGCCGAATATGACCCAAATCCTTCACGGTCATTTATGGGCCGAAAGTTTTGATGGCTTGTAAATGGGCCCAAATGAAGCAGGACCTTTAACAGGCCGAAAATAGACCGAGCCGTAATTTGGCCCAATTACTTAGCGGACTGTTAACGGGCCAGAAGTGACCATGGGCCATGTTGATGAAAAGTTTAGGACAGGCCAATTTGACAGAGAATCTTGGGCCTATAGCTGGGCCGGCCCATTATGGTCTGTAGAATCTTGTGGGCCTTTAGCTGGGCTGGCCCATTGTGGTCCGCAAAATCTTGTGGGCCTTTAGCTGGGCTGGCCCATTATGGTCTGCAAAATCGTGCAGGCCTTTAGCTGGGCTGGCCCATTATGGTCCGCTAAATTTTGTGGGCCTTTAGCTGGGCCGGCCCATTATGGTCTGCAAAATCTTGTGGTCCTTTAGCTGGGCCGGCCATTATGGTCCGCTAAATCTTATGGGCCTTCGGTTGGGCCGGCCCATTTAAACTTTGTGGGCCACTTTTGGGCCGGTCCACGTGTCAACATATCAAAGGCCCATCTCGACCGTTGGAAGAGTGACACATGTGCCAACACGGAGCTGACGCATGGATCCGTTAGCCAATGAGAATTTTACACGTCAAAAATCGGCATTGGTCATGGCTATTAGCTGGTTATCGGATCCAAAAAATGGACCCGATAGGTTAACGGCGTCCCGTTATGGTGGATGCAACGTGTCGGTCACCCTTGACGAAAGCACTTCTATGACATCACAGGTATGACTATCGTCATGAAAGTGGACACTTCCATGATGATAATTTTGGTAATGTCATGGAACATTTCTGCGACATCACAGGTATGACTATCTTGACTCTGTCATAAATTTGTCACGGATGTACATGCATGACAGAAAACGTGACCTACTGTGACAAACACATATCATCACGGAAGTGTATTTTTTTGTAGTGATGGTTGGATACACAAAATCTTAATGCAAAAGAATGTCACTTTATATTGCTACTTGTGATAAGGACCTATATTATGCAGTCCGTCGCTTTTATTTCTTCCATATCACAAGTTCGTATAAAGCTTATTTTCTTCACACTGATAGATCATACATATTTAGAGAGCAATTTTATTGCTTGCACCGAAGATAGCTTACTTGAAGCATCTTACTCAATCCATAGGTAGGTATGGCTGGACTCTCATGGCAAAACTAGGTTTAGGGATGTTTGCAAGCACAAGTAGTATCTCTACTTGGTGCAAAGAATTTGTGTAGCATGAGAGGTAAAGGCAAGCTCAACATGTTGGATGATCCATAACAATGTAACTTCTATTCGGATATAAGAAAACATAGCCCATTATGTTGTCTTCCTTGTCCAACATCAAATTTTTAGCATGTCATATTTAGTGAGTGCTCACAATTACAAAAGATGTCCAAGATAGTATATTTATATGTGAAGCATCTCTTTCTTTATTACTTCCTATTAATTGCAACAATGACCAAAACTATGTTTGTCAACTCTCGACAACTTTTATTCGTCATACTCTTTATACGTGAAGTCATTACTCTCCATAAGATGAATGTATGATCTTTTATTTCTTTTATTCTTTCTTGTATTTAATTCCCTCAAGATCATAGCACAAAAAGAAAAGCCCTCAACTCAAAACTACTCTTTATTATATATAACTCATGGACTCGATTACATAGAGGGAATTAAAGCAAAACTCAAAGCTAGATCATACTAAAACTTTATTCTATTAGATCAAGATATAACCAAAAGGATCAAACTAAGAAAAACGATAAAGATAAAGATGTGATGGTGATACGATACCGGGGCAGCTCCCCCAAGCTTGGCAGTTGCAAAGGGGAGTACCCATACCCATGTATTTATGTCTCTTTCTTCGAAGGTGGTTGAGGGAGTCCTGGACTAGGGGGTGTCCGGATAGCCGGACTATCATCATCGGCGGGACTCCAAGACTATGAAGATACAAGATTGAAGACTTCGTCCCGTGTCCGGATGGGACTTTCCTTGGCGTGGAAGGCAAGCTTGGCGATACGAATATGTAGATCTCCTACCATTGTAACCGACTTTGTGTAACGCTAGCCCTCTCCGGTGTCTATATAAACCAGAGGGTTTTAGTCCATAGAACCATTGCAACAATCATACCATAGGCTAGCTTCTAGGGTTTAGCCTCCTTGATCTCGTGGTAGATCTACTCTTGTACTACCCATATCATCAATATCAATCAAGCAGGAGTAGGATTTTACCTCCATCGAGAGGGCCTGAACCTGGGTAAAAACATCGTGTCCCTTGTCTCCTGTTACCATCCGCCTAGACGCACAGTTCGGGACCCCCTACCCGAGATCCGCCGGTTTTGACACCGACATTGGTGCTTTCATTGAGAGTTCCTCTGTGTCGTCACCGATAGGCTTGATGGCTTCTTCAATCAACAACAACGCCGTCCAGGGTGAGACTTTTCTCCCCGGACAGATCTTCGTGTTCGGCGGCTTCGCACTGTGGGCCAATTCACTTGGCCATCTGGAGCAGATCGAAAGCTACGCCCCTGGCCATCAGGTCAGATTTGGAAGCCTAAACTTCACGGCTGACATCCGTGGAGATTTGATCTTCCACGGATTCGAGCCACAGCCGAGCGTGCCGCACTGTCACGATGGGTATGATCTAGCTCTGCCGCTAGACAGTGCCTTGGAGGCCGCACAGGAATCCGCTCTGACCCATAGTTTGGAGCCGATCGCGCAGATCGAGGACGGGTGGCTGGACACCACCTCGGGGGCTGCAACTTCTATGGTGATAGAGCCGAATACTGACCTTGCCCCCTATATAGCTCGTGACTCCGAGGCGCCGGACTCCTTGCCGGACTCCAAACTCCTGCGCCCCTGCCAATCGAATCTGATTGGGCGCCAATCATGGAGTTCACCGCCGTGGACATCCCTCAGCACTCACCCTTTGGCGACATCCTGAATTCGCTAAAACATCTCTCGTTATCGGAAGAACCCTGGCCGGACTACGGTCAGGATGGTTGGGATGCGGACGACGAAGAAATTCAAAGCCACCCACCACCCACTTTGTAGCCACTGTTGACGATCTAACTGTAATGCTAGACTACGACTCCGAAGACATCGACGGTATGGACGATGATGCCGGAGACTACCAAGAACCAGCGCCTACCGAGCACTGGAAGGCCACCCCAACCCATGATGTATATATGGTGGACACCCCAAAAGAAAGCGATGATGAGGAACAATGGGATGCGGCAAAGGATAGTTCCACCAACAAACAACCAAAACGGCGACGTAGACGCCGCCCTAAGTCCCGCCTCGACAAAAACAGCACTCCTAATGACCCAGCGATAAAGCAGGGCAAACCAGTGGACGACAAACATGCAACCAAGCAACCATCCGAGCAGGACGAATCGGACAATCAATCCATGCCCGGCGAAAACAACAGTCCAGACGAACTCACGCCGGACACACCACCGGAGCATAAGAACCTGCACAAAAGACTGGTCACCACTGCAAGAAGTCTGAAAAAGGAAAAACTGAAGCTCAAAACAGCGAAAGACATACTCAGAATGAGGTGGAGCAAAGTACTCAAGACCACAGACAAATATGGCAATAGCCATCAAACAAAGAGCTATCCAAAGCGCAAGCTGCTGCCAGAATTCGACGAGGAGGCCACAGATCCTCCACAGTCAAAAAGCAAAGAAGCCGCCTGGCCGGATAGACGACCAGATGACAGGCCAAAAGCGACAAGCGGCGCCGCACACAAGACGACACACGATCCTCACAAAACAGATGGCCAGGTCAGGTCCATTTATGGGCCAAAAAAGAGGGCCCCAGGAAGCAACACAACATGCCGCATGCTTGAAGATAGCAGCACGCCTAAATACAGGGGCGCCGCACACCCACTATGTTTCACCGATGAGGTGCTGGATCATGAATTTCTAGCGGGATTCAAACCCGTAAACATAGAGGCAAACGACGGAACAACAGACCCCGGAGTCTGGATTGAGGATTACATACTACACATCCACATGGCTAGAGGAGATGATCTCCACGCCATAAAATATCTACCCCTCAAGCTCAAAGGGCCAGCTCGGCATTGGCTCAAAAGCCTCCCAGAAAATACTGTTGGAAGTTGGGAAGAGCTCGAGGACGCGTTTAGAGCAAATTTTCAAGGGACTTATGTCCGACCTCTGGATGCAGACGATTTAAGTCACATAATTCAACAGCCCGGAGAGTCAGCGCGCAAATTCTGGAAGAGGTTTCTTACCAAAAAGAACCAAATAGTCGACTGTCCGGATGCCGAAGCCTTAGCAGCTCTTAAACATAATGTCCGAGACGAATGGCTCGCCAGACACCTCGGCCAAGAGAAGCCGAGAACTATGGCCGCGCTAACAAGCCTCATGACCTGCTTTTGCGCAGGGGAGGACAGCTGGCTAGCAAGATGCAGCACCAGCGACCCGAGTACATCTGAGATCAGAGATGGAAACGGAAAATCACGGTGCAGAAAGGACCAGCGCCGAAATAAAGAAAAAATCCCAAAGAATACGGCGGTCAACACCGGATTCAAAAGCTCGCGGCCGAACAACAAAGCACTGCCTCTTAAGGACAACAGTGAAGAGCTATCCAACTTAAACAAAATTTTGGATCGAATATGTCAAATCCACAGCACCTCCGGAAGGCCTGCAAACCATACCCACCGAGATTCTTGGGTCTTCAAACAGTCCGGCCGACTCAACGCCGAACACATGGGGCTCAACGCACCAAGCGAGGATGATGACGAACCTCAATAGCAGAGCGCCGGAAAACAGAAGACTTTCCCACAAGAGGTCAAAACAGTAAACTCACTTCATGTGATAACACGGAACAACAATGCGGCACCCGCCAAAGTAGGAGTCGCACGGTCCACCCCAGTGGAACCCCGAGATTGGATGTCAAAACCAATTACTTTCGACCACCTGGACTATTCTAGAAGCATTCAAAACGCAGGATGGACTGCTCTGATATTGGATCCTATATTCGATAGACTACAATTCAGACAAGTCCTGATGGACGGCGGCAGCGATTTTAACCTGCTATATCCGAACACAATCCGCAAGTTGGGGATAGACCTTACTAAAATTCGACATAGCCGCACTTCCTTCAAAGGAGTGACGCCAGGCCCCTACGCCAAGTGCACGGGTTCCTTACTACTAGAAGTTGTGTTCGGGTCACCCGACAACTTCCGACGCGAAAAGCTAATCTTTCATGTCGCCCCATTCAAAAGTAGCCATCAAGCACTATTGGGACGTGAAGCTTTTGTCCGCTGTAATGCAATACCACACTACGCGTCTCTCACACTTAAAATGCCCGGTCCACGCGGCATCATTTCATTAAAAGGTCGTTCAAGACCCCGGACACGGCTAGACGAGTCCGGCATAAAATAAGCTAGGGGCTCCCTAGCCGCACACCCCTTTACAAGGGGCTGTGCGTACAAGCTAATATAAGCTCAGCTTCATTCATTCATTCATATTTCGATTTTTAATTCATTTTTTGCATGATTACTTTTCAAACTAAGTTCCTCTCTTTTACAGATGAACAGCGTGTCACACCCGTCCAGGATACAGCACAACGGAGACACAGGCGCAGACGTGCAGCAGGGACCCGTTGCAAGGATTCTTTTCAGATTAAGACCCTGCGTAAACCTTTTTTACTGTCTCTTGTTGCTATACATCCCCTGGTTTCTCATTATAACCAGAGAGGAGACTGACGTTTTGGCATCGGCCGCGTCAGAGGACCTTGCGTGTACCTAGACACTAGGGGCTTAGGGCATTGTTCTGCCCGCTATCATAAAGACCAAATACCTTAGGGAGTGTTCGGCGTCTCGAGTTAGGCCTTATATGCATCAGCTCCGAATCATGTCTTTGGTCAAATGTTGGGTTAGCCCGGCTCCTGCGTTTTGCTGCCTTACGTTCCGTATCATCGGCTAACGCGGCACCAGGAGAAATACTGCGATTGTGCCCCGGTTCGACCGGGCGAGCACCTCAGTAGAGAAAGCCGAAAACTGACTGTCATGATACAGCGAGAGACTGGTCAACCACTCGATCGACTACCGGAATGTTTAGAAATCCTCCGCTTTGACGAAGGACCGTTTCCCGGTCAGGCACATACGCGCCCCGAATTCGGAGAGCGCGGTGCCCCTAGGGGCTATATCGTAGCCCCACCCTCGAACTCCTATGGCTAAGTGAAAGTGATAAAGCATTATAGTCCGGTTGCCTCGTTTGCTACGCTACCACCTCCTTCACAGGACCGAGACGTCGGATTAAGTGTGAAAATGCGCTATTTTTGCGAACACCCCCGCACCGTGTGCGTGGGGGCTGAAGCCGACGACTGCCATCTTTTAGGTTATACACACGTATACATAAACGGCCGCATAGGAGATATTTCAATACTTGAATGCACAAGTACAAAAAAGCGCTGACATCATAAACATCGTCTTACAAACCAAAACGTTCACTTGAACGTGACATTTTTTGAGCACTGCGACTCTATTAGACGAGCACCATGCAGAACTTCCCCAAAATAGTGCTCGGTGGGTAACCGGCTCTCGTCCGAACCCTAGATCGCAACAGCGGTGGCATCCATCTCTGTCCAATGTGTCTTCACACGGGCGAGGGCCATCCGTGCACCTTCTATGCAAGCCGACCGCTTCATCGCCTTGATATGCGGCACTGCCCCAAGGAATTGCTGGAATAAGCCAAAATAACTCTTCGGCTTGGGCCTATCCGGCCAGACATGAACCACGATATCCGTCATGGCAAGTCCGGACAATCTATTCAGTTCAGCCCACTCGGCCAGCCGATCGGTCAGCGGAAGTGAACGCTCCGGACTATGGAATTGAGACCAAAACAGCTCTTCCGTCTTGTGATCCTTCTGACTTCGGAAGTGCACAACAGCATCTGCCACACTCGCCGCCAAGTCCATGTAAGGATCCTCCAGACCCCACAGCTGGCCAAGCTGAGCATACTTTGGATCTGTAAACCTTCGGTGCAGCAGAAAGGGCTTGCCAGCCACAATGTCTCTGGCCTGGCGCAGCTCGTCCTTTATAGCCCGCATTGCAGATCGGGCATCCTTGGCTTCGGCGGTGGCCTTCCCCAGGTCTTCTTGCTCCGCTAGGCGTTCCTTTTCAAGAACATCATTGCGGTCGGTAGCATCTTTCAACTTCACGGCCATTTCGGCCATCTCCTCCTCGCTTCGGCAGTGTGCAGCCCTTTCGGCTTCTAGCTCTTCGGCGGCCCTCGAGGCAGCAGCATCACTCCTTCTAGCTTGCTCCTTGGCTTGAGCAAGTTCTGCCCGAAGGCTCTCCACAGCAGCGGCACCATCTGCATTGAACAAACACATTGTAAGGAGTGAGCTTCGGTTCCTTACTAGGTGACCACGGAGAAAAAACCTACCTTGTGACTCGTCAAGTCGTTTATTGACCAGCGCGATGTCCGCATCAGCAACGTCGAGCTGCCGCTTTAGTTCGGCAACTCCATCAGCCCGGCTAGCCACCGAACTATCCGCCACCTGCTTAGGAAAGGCGTAAATCAATACCTGGGATTTTGATCCTCGGCACGCTGTCGTTCTCGACACCCTACCGAGTCTCAGGGGCTACTATCTATACAGGGCGCACTTTATGTGTAAAACTGTCAAAGGGTATGTCATTTTTACGTACCTCAAACCCCGCCAGCAAACTCCTAACGGTGTCACGCAATCCGCCTTCTGCGGATGAAATTCTTTCAATCACCGTACTCATCAGTGTACGGTGACCTTCTGAGATGGACGCCCTCTCAAGCAGATCCTTCAGCTCCCCCGGCCGCACACCAGTTGGTGCCAAATTATTCGGCCCTGCCGGACTCGGTGATACCCTCCGTGATGACACTTCAGGCTCGTCCGCCCTATCCGATGGGGCGGCAGATGGAGGCGTCTCGCTCTCCATCATCTCTGGACGGAGGTCCCCCGAAGACGAGCTCATCTGAGAAGGACGGAGATCCGAACTACAAGGTAAAAACTTATGTTATCCTCAGAAGCGCAAATAGGGATGTCCCTTATTACAAAACTCCCTTTTTTCTACTTACGGCTCGCTCGAGGGCTGATTCTTTAGGGGAGACTGTGCGGCCGGAGCCTCTCCGGACGCGGGACCCTCTGGTGAAGATCTCTTCCCCCATTTCGGAGCTTTGGCCTCCGGGTTTTCGGAGGCGGTCCTCTTCTCCCCCTGGAAGGAGGGATTCTCAATCCCCCCTTCCTCGAGAGCCTCCTTGGTTGAGGCGGTAGTTCCTCTGTTCTCCCCTTCGCCTTCCTCCGAAGGCGCAACCTCCAGCATCCTGACCAGCACGGGATCCGGCGCGGTCTCTAGGAGGGGGGCCGGACACCGTATCAGTTTTGCTTGCGCTATCCACTCATGTTTAGAGGGAAATTGGTCAAAAAGCGAATCATAGAAAGGCAGACAAACGGTATGTCCGGACACGGAGCTACTTACTTGTGTATCCGGGCGATTGAAGCTTAGGCCAGAATCCTCGGTCAATTCCGGACACACTTCTTGTGATCCGAAGAACAGTTTATACATCTCCACGGGTGTTGTACCCATGAAATGTTGAAGAGCTCGCAGCCCCTCGGGATTGAACTCGCACAGATGGAGGGGGCGACGCTTGCAGGACAGGAGGCGCCGAATCAGCATAACCTGCATCACCGTCACCAGACTGATCTCCCTCTCTTGGAGGTCTCGAATCCGGCCCTGCAGTAGGGGTACATCCTTTGACGGACCCCAGCTGAGCCCTTGGTTGACCCACGACATCAGCCGCTATGGAGGGCCCGAGCGAATGATGGGCAGCGGCTTCTGCTTGCTGCCCCTAGGAGCGGTGATATAGAACCACTCCTGTTGCCACAGGCCGAGCTCCTCCTAAAAAGAGCCCTTGGGCCATGGAGCATCGGCCCTTATGCTTATAACTGCCCCGCCGCATTCAGCTTGACGCCCCTCGATCATCTTCGGCTCCACGTTGAAGGTCCTGAGCTACAAACCGAAGTGAGGAGTGATGTGGAGGAAGGCCTCGCAGATGATAACGAATGAGGAAATATGGAGGATGGACTCCGGAGCCAGGTCATGGAATTCTAACCCATAGTAGAACATGAGCCCTCTCACAAAAGGATCCGTCGGGAAGCCTAAACCCCGACGGAGGTGGGACACGAACACAACGCTCTTGCCGGGCTCGGGAGTGGGAATGACTTGCCCTTTGGCAGGAAACCTATGCGAAATCTCATAGGTTAAGTACCTGGCTTCTCGCAGCTTTAGCACGTCCTCTTCCGTGACGGAGGAGGGCATCCACCGGCCCTGCAGGTCGGAGCCGGACATTGTTGAAGGTCTGAAGCGCTCGAATCTGGGGCTCTGGGTGTTGTAACTCGGGGCAAGGAAAAGATTCGATTGGCGATTGAAGAAAAGGAATGAGCATTGGTCCCATTATAAAGGGGGAGAATACCAGGAGCCGTCCTCGTGACCGTTAGGGACTCGCCTCCGATAGAGGGGGCATGGCGACGGGCACGGTCGGGTTACCCACGTCCGTATTGATGAGAATCCCGGAATAAGGGGAACACGATCTCTGCTTCGACAAGATGTGCCAAGGAAACCGCTTCGCTAAACGCGTTGAGGTGGTATAATAAAAAATGATTCAAGTAAAGGCTTGGTAGTGGTGTGACGTCATACGTCAGCAGATTGAACTTGTGTACATGTTATTCTCTCTACGGTGGAATGTGGAATTTATTTTGCAGAGCCGTACACTATCCTGGTGTTCACAATCTTCTATGAATTATTCGGAAGAGGAACCCGCCTTGCAATGCCGAACAATATGCGCGCCGGACTCATCGTCATTAAAGCCTGGTTCAGGGGCTACTGAGGGAGTCCTGGACTAGGGGGTGTCCGGATAGCCGGACTATCATCGTCGGCTGGACTCCAAGACTATGAAGATACAAGATTGAAGACTTCGTCCCATGTCCAGATGGGACTTTCCTCGGTGTGGAAGGCAAGCTTGGCGATACGGATATGTAGATCTCCTACCATTGTAACCGACTCTCTGTAACCCTAGCCCCGTGTCTATATAAACCGGAGGGTTTTAGTCCATAGAACCATTGCAACAATCATACCATAGGCTAGCTTCTAGGGTTTAGCCTCCTTGATCTCGTGGTAGATCTACTCTTGTACTACCCATATCATCAATATCAATCAAGCAGGAGTAGGGTTTTACCTCCATCGAGAGGGCCCGAACCTGGGTAAAAACATCGTGTCCCTTATCTCCTATTACCATCCGCCTAGACGCACAGTTCGGGACCCCCTACCCGAGATCCTCCGGTTTTGACACCGACAGTGGTGATGAAGGAGTTGTTGATGAAGTAGTGCCACACATCGAGTGTAGAAGATGCTCCAATTTATGAATAATGCCTTTGAGTGTGGTGATATCCTCTTGCAACAGAATATTTTCACGCGTGAGATACTTGTTTTGCACATGAACTATTTCAATGATCTTGAAAGCTTCAACTTCAGTTGGGGTAAGATGATTGTAGTAAGGTTGAAGGATGTCTTCTTTTTCTGCTACTGGAACTTGTTCTTCCGCGGCGTTCTTGATCTTATCACCCTCGTTGAGTTCCCCGAGTTCTTATCTCTTCATCTCTATCTTCATTAGCCAAGCATCGTCAACTGTGTTGTTGGAGGAGGGGGACGACATGGTGCCTGGCCTTCAAAACTCTGGCAGAAAACAGCTCAAAATGAAAACAGGGGATTTTGTCGTGGTACTGTGGTCAAAACCCTCAGGAGATTATATAATGAATTTTTACCGACCAAAAGAAGTATCATGCAAGAAAACGGTGTCCGGAGGGCACATGAGGTGGCCACAAGGTCTAGGGGCGCGCCCAGGGGGTAGTGGCGCCTGTCAGCGTTCTGGGAATGGGGGTCCCCAGACTTGCCTGCCTGCGGCCTGCGGCGTCGCTCGAGTGGTGGCCCAGCATGACCCATCTTCATCAGTGCAAAACTCAAGACCCTCACGAGGGGCCAAGCCTTGCCGGGCAGACGACACAAGGCTTCCTCAGGAGCGGCCTCACCAGGCAGGCTCGCGGGGAGGCGGAGAGATCAAGGCAAGGGTACCTCGCGAGGTGCTCATGACGCAAGCCGTGACGAACGAGACCAGGCAGGCGCCAGGCGAGCGCCGGCCTGTGCAGTGTCCTTGTTTCCTATTTGGTACAAAGGGGGCAAGCACAGGCGCAGAGTACCGAGGCATCAGACAAAGGTTACCATTTCAGTGCAACGAGACCAAGACCAGCAGAGCGGCAGGATGGAGGTCACCCAAGACGGCGTCATCGCTAGTGCCTTTGGCAGCCGAAGACCAACTTTAGTCAGGATAACTTGTACTAGATGTTCCCCTTCAAAATGGCCGTTGTTGGCGTCCTTCCAACTCAATATTTCAGAAGAGGACCAGGGCCTCTATAAATAGAGATGGCCACCACAATAAGAGGGGATGGAAACCCTTCTCAAGTAGAACACCGCACCAGCACAAGAACACCTCTCGTGAGGCAGTTCGTCCCTGTACTGTTCATCATCCGCCCCTGAGGCAATCCACCACACCACACACTGGAGTAGGGTATTACACCACAACGGTAGCCCGAACCAGTATAAATCTTGTGTCCCTCGTGTTGTTCATCGTTTCGATTAGATTCTCGCGAAGCGATCAGATGTGGATTGGTAGGGGAAAGATCTTCACGCGCACCCTCGAGTTTGAACCTTAAGGGTCTACCGGAACCCAACATCCGACATTTGGCGCGCCAGGTAGGGGTGCGCCAGAATGTTTCTTCCATTGTTACACGTTCGATCACCCGTCGTGCCCATGGCTGACGCTCGTCGGGCTCGCGCCGAGCGTTGGGCTGCTCTCGTCGCCCGCATCGCCCAGACGGCTCCCATCGGCGGGTGTCCCTGTTGTTCCCTGTCGCCTGCCGCCAACGCCGCCACCGGCCCGGTAGGGAACGAGCAGCAGGCCTCGTCGCTGCATCCTTCAGTGCGGCGGAAAGGCCACACCACTACCCCGTTGCTGACTCCAGCTGGTTCGTCGTCCCACGTTCGTCGCGCCCCCACGGACGCGCACGCCGCATTGCTCGTGGCACGTGAGCTCCTGCACTACCGTCCCGTCGACGACCTCTATGAGGAGTGGTGTCGGTGTCAAAACCGGCGGATCTCGGGTAGGGGTTCCCGAACTGTGCGTCTAGGCGGATGGTAACAGGAGACAAGGGACACGATGTTTTTACCCAGGTTTGGGCCCTCTCGATGGAGGTAAAACCCTACTCCTGCTTGATTAATATTGATGATATGGGTAGTACAAGAGTAGATCTACCACGAGATCAGAGAGGCTAAACCCTAGAAGCTAGCCTATGGTATCATTGTTGTTCGTCCTACGGACTAAAACCCTTTGGTTTATATAGGCACCGAAGAGGGTTAGGGTTACACAGAGTCGGTTACAATGGTAGGAGATCTACATATCCGTATCGCCAAGCTTGCCTTCCACACCAAGGAAAGTCCCATCCGGAAACGGGATGAAGTCTTCAATCTTGTATCTTCATAGTCCAGGAGTCCGGCCAAAGGCTATAGTCCGGCCATCCAGACACCGCCTAATCCAGGACTCCCTCAGTAGCCCCTGAACCAGGCTTCAATGATGACGAGTCCGGCGCGCATATTGTCTTCGGCATTGCAAGGCGGGTTCCTCCTCTGAATACTTCATAGAAGATTTTGAACACAAGGATAGTGTCCGGCTCTGTAAAATAAGTTCCACATACCACTGTAGAGAGAATAATATTTACACAAATTCAATCTGCTGACGTATTCCGTGGCGTGACATCACACCACGGCCAAGCCTTTATATGAATCGTTTTTACTATCCCACCTCAGCGCATTTAGCGAGGCGGTTTCCTTGGCACGCCTTCTCAAAGCAGAGATCGTGTCCCCTTATTCCGGGATTCTCATCAATACGGGCGTGGGTAACCCAACCGCGCCATTGATTACGGCGCTTGGGAGATAAGCGAGTTTTACCAGGCTGGTGGGGACGCATAGCTTCGTCCGTTCATATAAGGGGATAAGGATCCACCTTTTTACCTACGCCTTCTTCCTCCTTTGCTCATCCATTTCCGCGCACTCGAGCTCCAGCGCCCAAGTCCGCACATCCCACCTCACCTTCTCCAGCCATGTCCGGAGCGAGAGGCAAGTGGATGGTCTCCTCCGTCACGGAGGGGCACATCAAAAAGCTGTGGAAGGTCGGATACTTGTCCAGCGACATTGCGCATCAGCTCCCCGACAAGGGGTAGCTTATCCCCACCCACAGGCCCCATGAGAGGGTGGTGTTCCTCACCCACTTCCTCCACGGACTAGGTTTTCCACTTCACCCATTTGTCCGGGGGCTCATGTTCTACTACGGCCTGGATTTCCACGATCCGGCCCCGAATTTCATCCTCAACATCTCGGCGTCCATCGTCATGTGCGAGGCCTTCCTCTGCATCCAGCCCCACTTCGGCTTATGGCTGAAGACCTTCAATGTCAAACCGAAGGTAGTGGGCGGCCGCCAGGCAGAGTGCGGAGGTGCCATGGTGGGCAAGATGGCCAACATCCTATGGCTCGAGGGCTCCTTCGTGGAGACCATAAAGGGGTGGCAATCGGGGTGGTTCTACATCACCGAGCCGCGTGACCCTTAATTGGTGGTGGCCCCCGAATTCTGATTTGGCTTCCCTACACGACTCACCTCCTGGAAGGAGACGGGCCTGGCGTGCGGTAATTCGGAAGAGCTGACCAGACTCCAAACCTGCGTCCAAAACCTGGTGAACAAGAAGCTCAAGCTTGTCAACGTAGTCCAAGTCATGCTCATCTGTCGGATCCTCCCATGCCAACAATGGGCCTTTAACTTCTGGGAGTTTGATCTGGCACATCATCAAACCTTGAGCAGGCTCTTCGACACTATGTACGAAGATGCCTGGAAGGTGCTGTTCAAGGGCGCCGAGGCTCCAGCATCCGCTACCGAAGATCGCGCATTCAGCTCGCAGCGTCAAGCCAGCGAGGCAAGCTATTTTACCATTTACAGGACACTTGTTTTTCATAGTTTGACTCTATGCGGGATCTAAACTCCCTTACCTATGACAGGCCTGGCAAAAGACGTCCGGGCAGGTTAACTGTCCGGCTCCCTTGCGAGAAGACCCAGTGGACGCCCGATTAACGGGGCTGCTGGTTCCGACACCTCACGTGGTGCCGGAGAAGAAGGCCAAGAAGAAGGCCATGGGAACTCAAAGGAGTTCCCGGCGGCAGGTTTTGTCGGACTCATCGTCCGATGACTCCGAGGCGGTCTCCTCCCACGAAGACGAGGAGGAGGAAAAAGAAGCCTCTCCCCCAGCAGGGGGGAGAGAAGAAAAGGAAGGCTGCCCCAACTAGGGAGGCCGGAGGGTCCAAGAAGGGAAGGACCCTTCCTCCAGACTACCCCACCAACGCCGACGACGGCGAAGAGGAGTGGCCACCGAGGGCTAAGCCTTGGCGAAATCGTAAGTGTCCGGATACCAGAATAACTCATGGCGTTTCATTTGTCGCACAGAATCTCCTAACGCCGAATATAACCCTGCAGCCCGCCCAAGGACGGGCTCGACACTTCAACGAGCGGCTCCCTGGATTCGTCGGACGTGAATAGCACCTCACTTCCAACTGCCTCCTCTCCTCACGCCGCGGATGACGCCGAGGTGGGGTCCCAAAAGGGTCCCAGCTAGGAGGAGGTGGTCCAGGAGGCGCCGCAAGGCAACCTCCCAGACTCCAGGTGCAAGGGGGATAAGACTCCAAAGGGTTCTAAGTCCAGCGCTGGGACGGACTCCGCACCGGAACCTTCAGTGGTTCCGGAGTCCGGCAGGGGGCCCCTTCGTAAGAAGGGCAAGACTGTGACACCGGTGACCTCCGTCCAACCGGAGGCACCGGATAATTTGCTGGAGGCGCTTAACGGCGCCTCCGTCGATGAGGAGCACCGCACTGTTATGAGTGTGTTGATCCAAAAAGTTCAGTCCACCAAGAGTGGGCTGACTGAAGCCTTTGCCAGCCTTCTAACAGGCTTTGAGGTATGTATTTAAGATATGTAAAAATATTACCGCATAGAAGTAGCCCCTGATGCTCAGTTTGGTGTTCGGAAAGAAAAGCCGAACTAAGGATCTAAAAAGATGTACGCAGGAGTCTAACATAAGTATGTCAATATGGGGAATGCAGGCTGCACTGCTGACCTCTGCCGCACTGACTGCGGAGGTCAATGCATTGAAGCAGAGCCTCGAGCAGTCCGAGAAGGAGCTCGGCCTTGCCAAAAAGCAGCTCGAGGACAAGGAAGGTAAGCAATACCTTCTGGAAGTATACAAAATATGTGGTTGCAAAAAAGACAGGAATAACGTGAGTATTGCAAGGGCCACGAACGAGGTGGCGACCCTGAAGGAAGCGGTGTCGAAGGCCGAAAGCAATGCGGCCGTGGAGCACACCAAGCGAGAGAAGCAGGAGGCGCGGGTGGCGGAGGTGCGGCAAGAGCTCCAGGCTCTCGTGGAAAAACACGAGAGTTTGGAGCGTGAGTCGAAGACTCGAGAGTCCGAGCTCGCCTCGGCCGTTGACAGCGCCAAAGTCGCTAAGGCTGAAGCCCAAAAAGCCCTCCAGGAAATTGAAGCGATGAAGAAGATAGCGGCGGGTAAGGCATTCTTTATGCAAAGCAGGCACGTGAAAGTGAATTACTTGTTACTAACCCGAATCCGAAGCTCTCCAGGAGCATTCGCAGATCTGCCCTGCAGTGTGTCCGATGCTGCCACGTTCTGCCGAGCCGAGGAGGGGAGCTCGACGGAGAAGGTGTTCTGGTCTCAGTATGCTGAGGCCGGACACCCGGTGCCCTTGAGCGACCAGCTGACGTAGCTGGTCGAGCTGCATAATGTGGCCGAACAGGCCATGAAGGGCCTCATAGTTCGGTTGTGGCCTAAGGAAGCCATGCCTGGGAGCTACTTCGGGCTGGTGAGGCGGCTGGTGGACGCCTGTCCATGGATTGAAGTCGTCAAGCGCCCCGTCTGCATCGAAGGTGCCCGTAGGGCCCTTGCCCGTGCTAAAGTGCACTAGGGCAAGATGGACGCTGAGAAGCTTGTGACGGACAGACCACCGCCGGGCAGGGAGTATCGCAAGCCCGAGATGTATTATGAGGGCGTCCTGAAGGGTGCTCGCCTTATAGCGGGTGAATGCTCCAAAGATGTAATTTTTGAGTAAACTCGCATTTGTTATCCTGTACGCTGAAACCTTGTTCATATGTGCTAAGCAACGCTTGTGAATTTAAAATATTACCTTCTGTGCGGCCATTTATTAAATTTGAGAGATGGCGAGTCGTCGGCTTCTGCCCCCATGCCACGAGTGCTGGGGTGTTCGGGATAAACTTTAGCGCTCTTTTTCCCATTCTTGGGTCCTTCGAGGGAGGCGCTCAACGCAACGAACGAGGCAACCGGACTATAATGCTTGAACACTCTCACTTAGCCATAGAATTCTATAATTTTAAATTTCGGCGAAGCCCCTAGTATTCGGAAGACCGAGTTCGGGGCGCTATCCACGCCTAGGCCGGACAAAGCCGACTCCTCGCTCTAAGCGGCATAAGTCTTTAGGGACTCGAAAAACCTCTCGAACAGCGACCGGCTCTCGCCCTATCATGACGGTCAGTTTTAGCTTTCTCCACTGAGGTGCTTAACCCAGCTCAACCGGGGCACAATCGTAGTGGTTCTCCCAACGCTACCTTAGCCGATATAACGGAACGTAAGGTACCAAAACATGGGAGCCGGGCAAACCCAACTATTGACCCAAGACATGATTCGGAGCCGATGCATATAATGCTATAAGTTCGGGGTGCCGCACTTGTGAAAGTGCTCGGACTTATGACACCATATTTTGGGGTACTTAAGCCCCTAGTGTATTTGGCCATACCAAAGTGTACGGATGCAACATGTCATAAGTGAACATATATAGATAAAAAAGGAATGCAATAATAGGCAGAAGCTATGTATTTTTTATTCAAAGAGGCTGCGGTAAAAGTAGAATGATACAAATAGTGCGATAAGCAATGGACGGGACTATTTGACATGTCCCCCTCCATGGGCGAGCTGCGGGATGATATGTGAAACAAGTATACTGCTCGTTATAGAGACCACCTGGACACTCGACGTAGCTTTCTGCTTCCCTGGCTGTTGCATCATGTGTTCAGCGATTCTACTGCCGGACAGGGCTTCTTGAGAATGGAGTCCTGAAAGTAAGAAAAAAAGAATGACACAGTCGGGAGCCCCTGGTGCGGTTGAGCCGCATTCTGGGCCTGCCGTGGTCGTGCCCCTCCCCCTATGCCCATGGTATTTCCAGAGCGTAATTATGTAACGCGTAGTACTGGTTTCGCAATTTCGCGAGGGCTGGGGTTGGGGCTGCATTGCTACGCATGCTCAGAACGTGCCAGGCGGTCTTGTTGTAGGTTACTCCGGGCGCGCTTGACGGTGTCCGGACGTTGAATAGCCGGACTCGAGAATTGCCTTGAGAGGCTGCTTTTTACTTCCGCCGCAAGGGCCGCCATATGCTCCTCCATTCGGAGAGAGCGTTCGGTGTTTTCATTGACCGTAATGACTCCTCGAGGGCCTGGCATCTTGAGCTTGAGGTATGCGTAGTGTGGCACCGCATTGAACTTTGCAAATGCGGTTCGTCCGAGCAGTGCATGATAGCCGCTGTGGAACGGGACTATGTCGAAGATTAATTCCTCACTTCGGAAGTTATCCGGGGATCCGAAGACCACTTCAAGTGTAACTGAGCCTGTACAGTTGGCCTCTACACCTTGTATGATGCCTTTAAAGGTCGTTTTTGTGGGTTTAATCCTTGAGGGGTCTATGCCCATTTTGCGCACTGTATCCTGATAAAGCAGGTTCAGGCTGCTGCCGCCGTCCATCAGGACTCTGGTGAGGTGAAATCTGTCAATGATTGGGTCTAGAACCAATGCGGCGAATCCGCCATGGCAGATGCTAGTGGGGTGGTCCCTTCGATCAAAAGTAATCGGGTAGGAGGACCATGGATTGAACTTTGGGGCGACTGGCTCCATCGCATATACGTCCCTTAGTGCATGCTTCCGCTCCCTTTTGGGTATGTGGGTTGCGTATATCATGTTCATCGTCCGCACTTGTGGGGGGAAGCCCTTCTGTCCTCTATTGTTCGGCGGCCGGGGCTCCTCCTCGTCATCGCTATGCATCCCCTTGTCATTGTTTTCGGCATTTAACTTGCCTGCCTGCTTGAACACCCAACAATCCTTGTTGGTGTGGTTGGCTGGTTTTTCGGGGGTGCCGTGTATCTGGCACGAGCGATCGATTATTTGGTCCAAATTGGACAGGCCCGGATTATTCCTTTTGAATGGCTTTTTCCGCTGACCGGGTTTAGAGCCTCTGAATCCAGCATTGACTGTCGTATCCTCAGCATTATCGCTGTTAATGCGGCGCTTATGCTTATTGCGACACGACCTGCCGTTGCTGTCCTTGGTATCCGAATTACCAGGGCTCTTGGTCATGTTGTTACTATGAGCTAGCCAGTTGTCCTCTCCCGCGCAAAAGCGGGTCATGAGTGTTGTGAGGGCTGCCATGGATTTCGGCTTTTCCTGTCCTAGGTGCCGGGCAAGCCACTCATCACGGATGTTATGTTTGAAGGCTGCAAGGGCCTCTGCATCCGGACAGTCGATGATTTGATTTTTCTTGGTTAGGAACCGTGTCCAGAATTGTCTGGCCGATTCCTCTGGCTGCGGAATTATGTGGCTTAGGTCATCGGTGTCTGGTGGTCGCACATAGGTGCCCTGGAAGTTGTCGAGGAATGCGGCTTCCAGGTCTTCCCAACAACCAATTGACTCCACTGGCAAGTTGTTAAGCCAATGCCGAGCTGGTCCTTTAAGCTTGAGTGGGAGCTATTTGATGGCGTGTAGATCATCACCGCGGGCCATGTGGATATGAAGGAGGTAGTCCTCGATCCATACCGCAGGATCTGTTGTGCCATCGTACGATTCGATGTTTACGGGTTTGAAACCCTCGGGGATTTGATGATCCATTACTTCATCTGTGAAGCATACTGGGTGTGCGGTGCCCCTGTACTGGGCTATATCACAACGTAGCTCAAATGAGCTTTGTCTGCTGTGTTCGGCTCGGCCGAATTTGCTGTATCCGGCATGACGGTTATCGTCACGTGTAGTGAGGCGCCCACACGATCCGTAGATCGATCTTGTTTGCCTTGCCTTGTCCTCCAATATATCTCGCAGGTCTCGCGCATTTCCCTGTGCCTTGGTACTTTTTGAGCGGCACCGGTGTGCGGCTTGAGTGGAGGGCTGAGAGGCCTCTCTATCACAGCCACGAGGTGGTCGGTCGGCCGTATCATGCACTGGTGATGTAGGTTTAGGTGCTTCCTCCTCTAATCGGGGTAGCAGCCTGCGTTTTGGGTAGCTCTTGGAGGGGCGTTCGAGTTCATACTCTTCGGCCGCAAGGACTTCAGTCCATCTGTCAGCTAGCAAGTCTTGGTCAGCTCGAAGCTGTTGCTGCTTTTTCTTGAGGCTGCTTGCCGTGGCCATAAGCCTGCATTTGAAATGCTCTTGTTCGAAGGGATCCTCAGGCACGACAAATTCGTCATCGTCGAGGCTTGACTCGTATTCGGAGGGAGGCATGTAATTATCGTCCTCTACCTCTCTGTCTGCCGCTCTCTCATGAGGGCTGGCTTCTCCATCCTCCTGCACTGAATCCTGCTGGAGGGGGTTGTCTTCGGCACTGTCCGGGGTGTTATTGTCTCCCGTGCCGGAATCACCGTTTTTGCTGTGGCGGGATTTAGAGCGGCGCCGCTGACGCCGGCGCTTAGGCTGTTTCTTGGAGGGGTCATCCTCCGTTGTTCCATTGCCATTTCCATCTTTTGGGATGTCCACCATGTATATTTAGTATGACGAGGTGGCCTTCCAGTGCCCTGTAGGTGCTAGTTCTTGGTCGTCTCCTGCATCGTCGTCCATACCGTCGATGTCTTCGGAGTCGAAGTCGAGCATGTCGGTTAAATCATCGACAGTGGCTACAAAGTGGGTGGTGGGTGGGCTTTGAATTTCTTTGTCGTCCGCATCCCAACATTCCTGACCATAGTCCGGCCAGGGCTCTCCTGATAAAGAGAGAGACTTTAGTGAATTCAGGATGTCGCCAAAGGGTGAGTGCCGAAAGATGTCTGCGGCGGTGAACTCCATGATCGGCACCCAATCGGATTCGATTGGCAGGGGCGCGGAAGGTTTGGAGTCCGGAGAGGAGTCCGGCGCCTTGGAGTCACGAGCTTCGCAAAGGACAGGGTTGGTGTACGGCTCAATCGTCGTAGAGATCGCAGCCCCCGAGGCGGTGTCCAGCCACCCGTCCTCCATCGGCGCAGTCGGCTCCGAGCTAAGGGTCGGAGCGAACACTGGTGCGGCCCCCAGGGCACTGTTCAGCGGCACAGCTAGATCATGCCCATCGTGACAGTGCGGCGCGCTTGGCTGTGGCTCGAACCCGTTGAAGATCAAGTCTCGGCGGACGTCGGCCGTGTAGTTCAAACTTCGAAATCTGACCTGATGGCCAGGGGCGTAGCTTTCAATCTGCTCCAAATGGCCAATTGAATTGGCCCACAGTGCAAAGCCGCCGAATACGAAGATCTGTCTGGGGAGAAAGGTCTCACCCTGGACTGCATCGTTGTTGATGATCGGAGGAGCCATCGGGCCTAAAGATGACGACACAGAGGAACTCTCAATGAAAGCACCAATGTCGGTGTCAAAACCGGCGGATCTCGGGTAGGGGGTCCCAAACTGTGCGTCTAGGCGGATGGTAACAGGAGACAAGGGACACGATGTTTTTACCCAGGTTTGGGCCCTCTCGATGGAGGTAAAACCCTACTCCTGCTTGATTAATATTGATGATATGGGTAGTACAAGAGTAGATCTACCATGAGATCAGAGAGGCTAAACCCTAGAAGCTAGCCTATGGTATGATTGTTGTTTGTCCTACGGACTAAAACCCTCCGGTTTATATAGGCACCGAAGAGGGTTAGGGTTACACAGAGTCGGTTACAATGGTAGGAGATCTACATATTCGTATCGCCAAGCTTGCCTTCCACGCCAAGGAAAGTCCCATCCGGACATGGGATGAAGTCTTCAATCTTGTATCTTCATAGTCCAAGAGTCCGGCCAAAGGCTATAGTCCGGCCATCCGGCCACCCCCTAATCCAGGACTCCCTCAAGTGGCTCGCTCGCATCACCGAGCTCGTCAGCGCCGCAAGGGGCTCCCCTGCGCCGTCCCTCTCGCTGCCTCATCCTCTGTCCTGCATGGGTGGTGCAGCCCAGGAGGTGCCTCCGCCACCTCCTCCCCAAGAAGGCGCCCTGGCTCCAAGGCGCGCGGCCCCAGGACGAGATCCACCGTGTCCGACACCCGCATGACAAGAAAGGTGCTGCCAAGAAATCCCTCGTCCCCAAGAAGGTGCCTGCGTGCTCCCGGCACCGGCACACCATGACCGCATCCCTGCGGCAGCACGTCAAGACCCCGCACTGCTCCAGGCAGCGGCGTGCGAGAATCCCCAGGAGCAAGCCCCACATCAGCAGAGAGCTCCGGTGGCCACCGCAGGCTGCCGCGCCTTCACCACCGAGCTACGCAGTGTCTCCTGCCTGGGCAAGTTCAAACCTGACCTGCCCCCTCGCTACGACGGCACTGCCGACCCCGCGGAGTTCCTGCAGCTCTACGAGTGATACGTCCAATTTGCATCATGCTTTTATATCCAAATTTATTGCGTTATGGGCTGTTATTACACATTATATCTCAGTACTTATGGCTATTCTCTCTTATTTTACAAGGTTTACCATGAAGATGGGGAATGCCAGCAGCTGGAATTCTGGCTAAAAAAGGAGCAAACATTGGAAACCTATTCTGCACACCTCCAAAAGTCCTGAAACTCCACGAAACAACTTTTTGGATTTAATAAGAATTTCTGAGCGAAAGAAATAGGCCAGGGGGCCCACACCCTGTCAAGGAGACAGGGGGGCGCCCCCCTATAGGGTGCTCCCCCTATCTCCTGGGCCCTTTGTGGACCTCCGGCGTCCATCTTCTGCTATATCGTCACTTTTACCCTAGAAAAAATCATGGGTAAGCTTACGGGACGAAACTCCGCAGCCACGAGGCGGAACCTTGGCGGAATCAATCTAGGGCTCTGGCGGAGCTGTTCTGCTGGGGACACTTCCCTCCGGGAGGGGGAAATCATCACCAACGTCATCACCAACAATCCTCTCATCGGGAGGGGGTCAATCTCCATCAACATCTTCACCAGCACCATCTCCTCTGAAAACCCTAGTTCATCTCTTGTATCCAATCTTGTATCAAAACCACAAATTTGTACCTGTGGGTTGCTAGTAGTGTTGATTACTCCTTGTAGTTGATGCTAATTGGTTTACTTGGTGGAAGATCATATGTTCATATCCTTTATGCATATTATTACTCCTCTGATTATGAACATGAATATGCTTTGTGAGTAGTTACATTTGTTCCTGAGGACATGGGTGAAGCCTTGCTATTAGTAGTCATGTTAATTTGATATTCATTCGATATTTTGATGAGCTGTATGTTGTCTTTTCCTCTAGTGGTGTTATGTGAACGTCGACTACATGACACTTCACCATTATTTGGGCCTAGAGGAAGGTATGGGGAAGTAATAAGTAGATGATGGGTTGCTAGAGTGACAGAAGCTTAAACCCTAGTTTATGTGTTGCTTCGTTAGGGGTTGATATGGATCCATATGCCTAATGTTGTGGTTAGCTTTACCTTAATACTTCTTTTTGTAGTTGCGGATGCTTGCAATAGGGGTTAATCATAAGTGGGATGCTTGTCCAAGTTAGGGCAGTACCCAAGTACCGGTCCACCCACATATCAAATTATCAAAGTACCGCACGCGAATCATATGAACGTGATGAAAACTAGCTTGACGATAATTCCCAATGTGTCCTCGGGAGCTCCTTTATCATTATTAGAATTTGTCCAGGCTTATCCTTTGCTACATAAAGGATTGGGCCACCTTGCTGCACTTTACTTACTTTATTTACTTATTGCTCGTTATTATTTATCTTATCACAAAACTATCTATTACCTACAATTTCAGTGCTTGCAGAGAAAACCTTTCTGAAAACCGCTTATCATTTCCTTCTGCTCCTCATTGGGTTCGACACTCTTACTTATCGAAAGGACTACGATAGATCCCCTACACTTGTGGGTCATCAAGACTCTTTTCTGGCACCGTTGCCGGGGAGTGTAGCGCTTTTGCTGAGTGGAACTTGGTAAGGAAACGTTTATATAGTGTGCTGAAATTTTCTATTACTTTTCATTATGGAAACTAATCCTTTGAGGGGCTTGTTTGGGGTATCTTCACCCCAACCTGAAGAGCAAAGAGTTGCTCCTCAACCTACTAAACTTTATGAAAATATTTACTTTGAGATTCCTTCGGGTATGATAGAGAAACTGCTAGCTAATCCATTTGTAGGAGACGGAACATTGCATCCGGATTTACACCTTATCTTTGTGGATGAAGTTTGTGGATTATTTAAGCTTGCAGGTATTCCCGATGATGTTTTCAAAAGGAAGGTCTTCCCTTTATCTTTGAAGGGAGATGCATTGACATGGTATAGGCTATGTGATGATACGAGATCTTGGAATTATAAGCGATTGAAGTTGGCATTTCACCAGAAGTTCTATCCTATGCATATTGTTCGTCGTGATCGTAATTACATATATAATTTCTGGCCTCGCGAAGGAGAAAGCATCGCTCAAGCTTGGGGGAGGCTTAAGTCAATGTTATATTCATGCCCCAATCATGAGCTCTCTCAGGAAATGATTATTCAGAATTTTTATGCTCGGCTTTCTCTTGATAATCGCAACCTACTCGATACTTCCTGTGCTGGTTCTTATATGCTGAAGACTATTGATTTCAAATGGACTTATTGGAAAGAATTAAATGCAATTCTGAAGATTGGGGTTCTGACGATGGTAAGGAGTCAGGTATGACACCTAAGTTTGATTGTTTTAAATATTTCATGGATACTGATGCTTTCCGTGGATTTAGCTCTAAGTATGGACTTGACTCTGAGATAGTAGCTACTTTTTGTGAATCTTTTGCTACTCGCGTTGATCTCCCTAAAGAGAAGTGGTTTAAATATAATCCTCCTGTGGAAGTGAAAGTAGTTGCACCTATTACAGTCGAAGAAAAGACTATTACCTATAGTGATCCTATTGTTCCTACTACTTATGTTGAAAAACCTCCTTTTCCTATTAGGATAAAAAAATCATGCTAAAGCTTCGACCCTTGTTCGTAAGAGTAATACTAGGACTTATGCACCTCCTGAGCAAATTAATGTTGAACCTAGTGTTGCTATGATTAAAGATCTCTTGGATGAGGACTTAGATGGGCATGTTATTTCTTTCTTGGGTGAAACTGATAATATTGCTAGACCTGATACTAAGACACGTAGACCTGTTGTAGGCATGCCTGTTGTTTCTATTAAAATAGGAGATCATTGTTATCATGGCTTATGTGATATGGGTGCTAGTGCTAGTGCGATACCTTATGATCTATTTAAAGAAATTATGCACGACATTGCACCCGTTGAATTAGAAGACATTGATGTTACTATTAAGCTTGCTAATTGGGATACCATTAAACCTATTGGGATTGTTAGAGATGTTGAAGTTTTGTGTGGGAAGGTTAAATACCCTGCTGATTTTCTTGTTCTTGGTTCCCCACAAGATGATTTTTGTCCCATTATTTTTGGTAGACCCTTCTTGAATACTGCTAGTGCTAAGATTGATTGTGAAAAGAATGTTGTCACTGTTGGCATAGATGGTATGTCTCATGAGTTTAATTTCGCTAAGATTAGTAGACTACCTCGTGAAAGGGAACCACCTAGTAAGGATGAGATTATTGGTCTTGCTTCCATTGCTGTTCCTCCAACTGATCCGTTAGAACAATATTTGCTAGACCATGAAAACGAGATGTTTATGAAGGAAAGGGAAGAAATAGATGAAGTATTCCTTAAACAGGAACCTATGCTGAAACATAACCTTCCCGTTGAAATTCTTGGGGATCCCCCTCCATCCAAGGGCGATCCCATGTTTGAACTCAAACCATTACCTGATAATCTTAAGTATGCTTATCTTGATGAAAAAGAAATATATCCTATTATTATTAGTGCTAACCTTTCAGAGAAAGAAGAAGAAAGATTATTGAAAACTCTAAAGAAGCACCGAGCTGCTATTGGATATACTCTGGATGATCTCAAGGGCATTAGTCCCACATTATGTCAACACAAAATTTCAGTGGAGAAAGATGCCAAACCAGTTAGAGATCCTTAAAGACGATTAAATCCCAAGATGAAGGAAGTGGTAAGAAAGGAGATACTAAAGCTCCTTGAGGCAGGTATTATTTATCCCATTGCTGATAGTGAATGGGTAAGCCCTGTCCATTGTGTCCCTTAAAAGGGAGGTATTACCGTAGTTCCTAATGATAAAGATGAATTGAACCCACAAAGAATTATTACAGGCTATAGGATGGTAATTGATTTCCGTAAGTTAAATAAAGCTACTAAGAAAGATCATTACCCTTTACCTTTCATTGATCAAATGCTAGAAAGGCTATCCAAACACACACATTTTTGCTTTCTAGATGGTTATTCTGGCTTCTCTCAGATACCTGTGTCAGCGAATGATCAATCTAAAACTACTTTTACTTGCCCTTTTGGTACTTTTGCTTATAGACGTATGCCTTTCGGTTTATGTAATGCACCTGCTACCTTTCAAAGATGCATGATGGCTATATTTTCTGATTTTTGTGAAAAGATTTGTGAAGTATTCATGGATGACTTCTCAGTCTATGGATCCTCTTTTGATGATTGTTTGAGCAACCTTGATCGAGTTTTGCAGAGATGCGAAGACACTAGTCTTGTCCTGAATTGGGAAAAGTGTCACTTTATGGTTAATGAAGGCATTGTATTGGGGCACAAGATCTCCGAGAGAGGTATTGAAGTTGATAAAGCCAAAGTTGATGTTATTGAAAAGATGCCATGTCCCAAGGACATAAAAGGTATAAGAAGTTTCCTTGGTCACGCCGGTTTTTATAGGAGGTTCATTAAGGACTTTTCTAAAATCTCTAGGCCTCTGACTAATTTATTGCAAAAAGATATTCCTTTTGTCTTTGATGATGATTGTGTAGAAGCGTTTGAAGTACTTAAGAAAGCTTTGATCACTGCACCTATTGTTCAGCCACCTGATTGGAATGTACCTTTTGAAATTATGTGCGATGCTAGTGATTATGTTGTAGGTGCTATTTGAGGGCAAAGAGTCGATAAGAAATCGAATGTTATCTAGTATGCTAGTAAGACTCTTGATACTGCCCAGAGAAATTATGCTACTACTGAAAAAGAGTTCTTAGCAGTTGTGTTTGCATGTGATAAGTTTAGACCTTATATTGTTGATTCCAAAGTTACTATTCACACTGATCATGCTGCTATTAAATATCTTATGGAAAAGAAAGATGCTAAGCCTAGGCTCATTAGATGGGTTCTCCTGCTCCAAGAATTCGACTTGCATATTATTGATAGAAAGGGAGCTGAGAACCCCGTTGCAGATAACTTGTCTAGGTTAGAGAATGTTCTTGATGACCCACTGCCTATTAATGATAGCTTTCCTGGCGAACAATTAGCGGTCATGAATGCTTCTCGTACTGCTCCTTGGTATGCTGATTATGCTAATTACATTGTTGCTAAATATTTACCGCCTAGTTTCACATACCAGCAAAAGAAAAAGTTCTTTTATGATTTAAGACATTACTTCTGGGATGATCCACACCTTTATAAAGAAGGAGTAGATGGTGTTATTAGACGTTGTGTGCCTGAGCATGAACAGGAACAGATTCTACGTAAGTGTCACTCCGAATCTTATGGAGGACACCACGCTGGAGATAGAACTGCACACAAGGTACTACAATCTGGTTTTTATTGGCCTACTCTCTTCAAATATGCTCGTAAGTTTGTCTTATCTTGTGATGAATGTCAAAGAATAGGTAACATTAGTAGACGTCAAGAAATGCCTATGAATTATTCTCTTGTTATTGAACCATTTGATGTTTGGGGATTTGATTATATGGGACCTTTTCCTACCTCTAATGGTTATACACATATTTTAGTTGCTGTTGATTACGTTACTAAGTGGGTAGAAGCTATTCTAACTAGTAGTGCTGATCATAACACTTCTATTAAAATGCTTAAAGAAGTTATTTTCCGAGGTTTGGAGTCCCTAGATATCTTATGACTGATGGTGCTTTCCGTAAGATGCTTGCTAAGTATGATGTTAATCATAGAATAGTATCTCCTTATCATCCGCAGTCTAGTGGTCAAGTAGAGTTGAGCAATAGAGAGCTCAAATTAATTTTGCAAAAGACTGTGAATAGATCTAGAAAGAATTGGTCCAAAAAACTTGATGATGCATTATGGGCCTATAGAGCTGCATACAAAAATCCTATGGGTATGTGTCCTTATAAGATGGTTTATGGAAAAGCATGTCATTTACCTCTTGAACTCGAACATAAAGCATATTGGGCTAGTAAAGAGCACAATTATGACTTAAAACTTGCCGGTGAGAAGAGGTTGTTTGATATTAGCTCACTTGATGAATGGAGAATCCAAGCATATGAGAATGCCAAGCTTTTCAAAGAAAAAGTCAAACGCTGGCATCATAAGAGGAGACAAAAGCGTGAGTTTAATGTAGGGGATTATGTGTTATTATTCAACTCTCGTTTAGGATTTTTTGTAGGAAAACTTCTCTCAAAATGGGAAGGTCCCTACATTATCGAGGAGGTCTATCATTCTGGTGCTATAAAAATCAACAACTTCGAAGGCACAAATCCGACGGTGGTAAACGGTCAAAGAATTAAACACTATATTTCACGTAATCCTATCAATGTTGAAACTAATATTATTGAAATCGTAACCCCCGAGGAATACATAAGGGACACTTTCCAGAACGTTCCAGACTCCGAAAAGGCATAGGTATGTGGTACGGTAAGTAAACCGACTCCAAAACAACTCTAATGGCAATTTTTATCAGTTTTGGGTTATTTAAAAAATTTAGGAAGAAAGAAGTAGTCTGAAAGGGACACGAGGCCCCCACGAGAGTGGAGGGCGCCCCCCCCCCCCTATAGGGCGCGCCCCCTGTCTCATGGGCACCTCGTGTGCCTCCTGGACTCCGTTTTCTTGCACGTTACGTATTTTGGTCGGTAAAAATTCATTATATATACTCCCGAAGGTTTTGACCACCGTATCATGCAAATATCCTTTGTTTTCGTTTCGAGCTGTTTTCGTTGCAGATTTTGAGCACCATGACTCTCCCTCCTCCAACAATGAAGACAAGGATGCTTGGCTATTGAAGATAGAGCTGAAAAGAGAGGAACCAGAAGAGATCAACAAGGATGAAGGGATCAAGAAGGCCATGGAGGTTCAAGCTCCGGTGGTGAAAGAAGAAGACATCCCTCAACCTTTACCTAACCTTTTCACTCCAACAGAGATTGAAGCTTTCAAGATGATTGAGTTAGCTCGCATACAGAACAAGTATCTCACACAGGAGAATATCTTGTTGAAGGATCATATCGCCGGACTCAAGGGCATTATCCGCAAGTTGGAGGAGCTTTTACGCTCGATGTGCGATAATCCACCGTCATCATCACCACCTCCATCACCTCCGAGGACATAATCACATGGGTATGGGCACTCCCCTTGGCAACTACCAAGCTTGGGGGAGGTGCCCCGGTATCGTATCACCATCACACTCCTATCTTTACCGCTTTATTTAGTTCGATCCTTTTAGTAGTATCTTGATCTAGTAGTTTGAAGTCTTGATATCAAGTAGTTTTGAGTTTTGCCTTGTGATCTCTTTTTGTAATCGAGTCCGTGAGTCATCTATAATAAAGATTAGTGTTGAGTCAAGGGCTTTGCTATGACTCTATGATCTTGAGAAAGTAGAAAGAATAAAAGAGTTCATATTGATCTTATGGATAGTGATAACTTCACACATAGAAAGTATGAGGCATAAAAATTGTTGAGAGTTGATGAACGTAGCATTGGTCATCGTTGCAATTAATAGGAAGTGATAAGGAAAGAGGGGTTCACATATAAATATATTACCTTGGACAACTTTTACGATTGTGAAGCACTCATTAAGTATGACATGCTAAAAGAGTTGATGTTGGACAAGGAAGACAACGTAATGGTTTATGTTTTCTGACATCTCAGTTAAAGTATATTGTCACTGACCTTCCAAACATGTTGAGCTTGCCTTTCCCCCTCCTGCTAGGCAAATTCCTTGCACCAAGTAGATATACTACTTGTGCTTCCAAATATCCTTAAACCCAGTTTTGCCATGAGAGTCCACCATACCTACCTATGGATTGAGTAAGATCCTTCAAGTAAGTTGTCATCGGTGCAAGCAATAAAAATTGCTCTCTAAATATGTATGACTTATTAGTGCAGAGAAAATAAGCTTTGTATGAACTTGTTGTGGAAGTAATAAAAGCGATGGACTGCATAATAAAGGTCCACACACAAGGGGCAATATAAAGTGACGTTCTTTTGCATTAAGATTTTGTGCATCAACCCTAAACCCGCATGACAACCTCTGCTTCCCTTTGCGAAGGGCCTATCTTTTACTTTATGTTTTTACTTTATGCTTGAGTCAAGGTGATCCTCACCTTTCCCTCTTTCATTTTATCCTTTGGCAAGCTCCTCGTGTTTGAAAGATCATGATGCATATATCCAATTGGATGTAAGTTAGCATGGGCCATTATTGTTGACATCACCTAAAGGTGAATATGTTGGGAGGCAACACAGTAAGCCCCTATCTTTCTCAGTGTCCGGCTGAAACTCTATAACCACAAGTATCGCGTGAGTGTTAGCAATTATAGGAGACTACGAGATAGTTGAGTATGTGAGCTTGCTGAAAAGCTCTATTATTGACTCTTTCTGATGTTACAATAAATTGCAATTGCTTCAATGACTGAGATTATAGTTTGTTAGTTCCCAATGAAGTTTTTGAACCATGCATGACATTGTGAATTGCTTATTACTTGAGCATAGGAAATCATATGACAAAATCTATATATGTTGCTGTTATTAGAATGATCATGATGCCCTCATGTCCGTATTTTATTTTTATCGACACCTCTGTCTCTAAACATGTGGACATATATTTCGATTTCGGCTTCCGCTTGAGGACAAGCGAGGTCTAAGCTTGGGGCAGTTGATACGTCCATTTTGCATCATGCTTTTATATCCAAATTTATTGCATTATGGGCTGTTATTACACATTATATCTCAATACTTATGGCTATTCTCTCTTATTTTACAAGGTTTACCATGAAGAGGGGGAATGCCAGTAGCTGGAATTCTGGCTGAAAAAGGAGGAAACACTGGAAACCTATTCTCCACAGCTCCAAAAGTCCTGAAACTCCATGAAACAACTTTTTGGATTTTAATAAGAATTTCTGAGCGAAAGAAATAGGCCAGGGGGCCCACACCCTGTCCAGGAGACAGGGCCCCCCTATAGGGCGCGCCCCCTATCTCCTGGGCCCCCTGGTGGGCCTCCGGCGTCCATCTTCTGCTATATCATCACTTTTACCCTGGAAAATATCGTGGGCAAGCTTACGGGACAAAACTCCGCCACCACGAGGCGAAACCTTGGCAGAATCAATCTAGGGCTCTGGCGGAGCTGTTCTGCCGGGGACACTTCCCTCCGGGAGGGGGAAATCATCACCAACGTCATCACCAACGATCCTCTCATCAGGAGGGGGTCAATCTCCATCAACATCTTCACCAGCACCATCTCCTCTGAAAACCCTAGTTCATCTCTTGTATCCAATCTTGTATCAAAACCACAAATTGGCACCTGTGGGTTGCTAGTAGTGTTGATTACTCCATGTAGTTGATGCTAATTGGTTTACTTGGTGGAAGATCATATGTTCAGATCCTTTATGCATATTATTACTCCTATGATTATTAACATGAATATGCTTTGTGAGTAGTTATGTTTGTTCCTGAGGACATGGGTGAAGTCTTGCTATTAGTAGTCATGTGAATTTGGTATTCGTTCGATATTTTGATGAGATGTATGTTCTCTTTTCCTCTAGTGGTGTTATGTGAACGTAGACTACATGACACTTCACCATTATTTGGGCCTAGAGGAAGGCATGGGGAAGTAATAAGTAGATGATGGGTTGCTAGAGTGACAGAAGCTTAAACCCTAGTTTATGCGTTGCTTCGTTAGGGGTTGATATGGATCCATATGCTTAATGTTGTGGTTAGGTTTACCTTAATAATTCCTTTTGTAGTTGCGGATGCTTGCAATAGGGGTTAATCATAAGTGGGATGCTTGTCCAAGTTAGGGCAGTACCCAAGTACCGGTCCACCCACATATCAAATTATCAAAGTACCGAATGCGAATCATATGAACATGATGAAAACTAGCTTGACGATAATTCCCAATGTGTCCTTGGGAGCTCCTTTATCATTATTAGAATTTGTCCAGGCTTATCCTTTGCTACATAAAGGATAGGGCCACCTTGCTGCACTTTACTTACTTTATTTACTTGTTGCTCGTTACTATTCATCTTATCACAAAACTATCTATTACCTACAATTTCAGTGCTTGCAGAGAAATCCTTATTGAAAACCACTTATCATTTCCTTCTGCTCCTCGTTGGGTTCGACGCTCTTACTTATCGAAAGGACTACGATAGATCCCCTACACTTGTGGGTCATCAATGAGCTGGGCATCGAACCCGCCAACGGGGACGGAAAGGTCATGGCGAACTGGTTTCCCATAGAGCTCAAGGACGGTGCCTGCACCTGGCTCCTGAACCTGCCTCCTGGCACGATCACTTCCTGGGACGAGGTGCGCACTCGCTTCATCGCCAACTTTCAGGGCACTCGCGACCGCCCGCCGGCCGTGGGTGACCTGCGCCGCATCAAGCAGCAACCTGGAGAGACCTTGCAGAAGTACATATAGCGCTTCAACAGCGCTTGCCTCAAGGTTCCCAAGGTAACCGAGGAGGCCATCATCTCGGCATTCTCTGATGGCGTCCGCGATGTCAAGATGAAGGAGGAGCTGGCAATCCATGAAGATCTGTGCACGTCTCTGGAGTTGTTCAACCTGGCGACCAAGTGCGCAAGGGCTGAGGAGGGACACCTCTTCTTTCTCGAGCTCCCAGCAGCAGATCCAGAAGAGAAGAGGGCCAAGGCCAAGGATGTGAAGCGCAAGGGAGCAGCTGTGCTCGCAGAAGAGCCGGACATGAAGCGCGACAGGGACCAGCCAGAGTCGTCCAAAGGCAGCTAGTACTGTGTGTACCATGATCTCCACACCCACAACACCAACGAATGCCAAGAGCTCAGGGCCGTGCGAGAAGGCTGTGTCGGTCGACGCCTCGAGCGTAACGATCGGGGCTACGGCCGAGGCGGAGGAAGAGGTGGAGGACGATGGGACGACCGAGGCCCTCGCCAAGGGTGGTGTGACCGACCTCGTGAGGACCGCTGGCAGGACCAGCCTCGCAAGGGGGCTTGGAGGGATCAGCCTCGTGAGGATTACCCACAAGGAAACGCAGGACTTCCTCCTCTGCCACCACCGCCAAGAAGGAATGACGACCATCATCAGGACGAGGGGACTAGGGGCTTCCAGGAGCCGCGTGCAATCGCTTGCATCTTGGACGGTGCCCAGGCCCGTGCCTCTCAGTGTATCTTCAAGCAGTTTGCTCGCGAGGTGAATGCAGTCCTCCCCAAGCTTGAGGCCATGCGCCCCCTCAGGTGGTCAGCGTGCGCCATCATGTTCAGTTCAGCGGATCAGCTCAAGAGCGCGGCAATGGCCGATGTCCTCCCGATGCTCTGTTCCCCAGTCATCGGCAATGTGCAAGTTACCAGGACCCTCATCAACGGCGGAGCAGGGCTCAACGTCCTGTCTGTCGTGACGTTCAACAATCTCCAAGTGCCATACGATCAGCTTCAACCAACCAAGCATTTCTCAGGAGTCACTGATAGTTCCACTGTCCCGATAGGGCAGGTCCACCTCCCTGTCACCTTTGGGCAGCGCAAGAACTACCATACCGAGCTCATTGACTTCGACGTCGCCCACATTGGCCTGCCATACAATGCCATCCTCGGATATCCCGCTCTGGCCAAGTTTAGGGCAGTGACTCGCCATGGCTACAACGTCCTCAAGATGCCAGGAAGTGGCGGAGTCATCACGGTCCCCTGTGAAGAGAAGGATGCGGTGTGTTCCCTTGAGCGCGCCTTTCAAGACACATCAATCAAGGACCCAGACAGCAAGAGTGGAAACCTTCCCGAAGCAGCTCCCAAGAAGAAGAAGACATCACTTGGCTTAAGGCCTCAGGAGGCAGGCACCTCCGGAGGCGCCACATCCGGACCTGCGCCCATCCAAGGGGCGCCACCCTCCGTTGCAAAGGAAGGCGTGCTCGGCGCCCTCCTCGGGCAAGGCTCGGGGGCTCTCTCCTGGGGAGCCACTGACTTTGCCAAGATCATGAGGGAGGCGCTCAGGCACCACTTGGAGGCGTGCTTCACGGCACGTTTCCCTCAGGAGCATAAGACAAGGAGGGCCCAACCCTCAGGAGTTCATCACCAAGGTCGCTCAGGAGTTGTAGGAATCGAGAGTCATGCGCGGCAATCGCCGCTTGCCCAGCTAAGCTCCCCATCCAGACGAGGACGGTGGGCAGCCCGTTTGCATCGACTACCCAGGGCTCAATCGAGTCGCGTCTCAGGAGTGCTTCTGGCCTTCGCGCGTGGGGCGTTGCGAGGGTCCACCACATAGCTATGTTCGCATGCCCTTCGGTTTGTCGAACGATGCTGCTGCTCACCAGCACCTAATGAGGAGCATCCTGGAAGCTCAGGTGGCGAAGTACCGCGCACTCCTGGAGGAAATGGAGATGGACCTCGCTGAGCCGCCCGTGCCTCTCGAGCCTCCCGAGGCTCGGAGCCCTGAATGCTCATGAGGATTGGCTTCTTCACCACGCACCGTCAGCTACTCCGACACTCGCCCTGCAATGGTATCAGGTGACTTATCTCAAGTTTCATTTCAGCTGGGAGCGCCCTCAGGGCTACATCATTCCCAGGTCACGTGGGTCTGTCCCCGCAGCATGTATCCGTTTTGCCTATGTCTTCAGCTTACCTTGTTGGGGGCGCCCCATGGGCTGCATCATCCCCAAGCCGCTTGGGCCTGACCCAGTGGCGTGTACCTTTCTCTGCATCTATCTAAATTGATTTACTTCTTCATGCTTAACCTGCTTCAGATAATCGCCTGCTCGATTGACACCTACCTTTGGAGCCACTCGCTCTGGCACGGCGCTTGCGCATGGGTCCGTCCCTGCAACATCAATAAATGTGAGTGGTCGAGCTCTGGCCGTGGCAGCCCCGCAAGGCGCTACCTCACCAGGCCCTCAGTGCCACAATCACTCCCTCGGAGCAACCAATGGCCGGCTGGCAACCATAATGGCAGTCCTTGTTTCCCTCGTGTTGGTGTACAGGATCCACCTAAGGAATGGCGTGGGGGGCGTCGTCAGCCCTCTCTCTCTCTCTCTCCCATGCCATCCGCTCGCACGTTAAAAGGGGAGCGCCTGAGCATCGTGAATCAGGGGCTCTTACTGGCTCTCCAGCCCTCACCCCCTGGCCTTGACCCACGGCATCGCGAACTGTCATACCAGCGGCGGCTGAGCTCGCTCGAGGGCCGGGACCTGAGGACGTAGAGCATGAACGAAAGTGTGGGGAAGAGGGGAGAAGCTCACGAAGGCCTGGCCCAGCGACACCCCAGCTGCCGGCATGCAGGACCAGCACCTCGTCAAAGAACAACTCCAAGTTCACGAGATAAGTCACGCCCCTGGAAAAGCTAAATCAACGCGACGCTAAACCCTCGCCTAGTGCGGCTCTGTCACGGCGACGTTGCTTTCCTTTCTTGCCCAGCGGAGGCTGCTTGAGCGCTAAAGGGGACCTCCTGAGCATCGCGCCTCGGGGGCTCTTACTGGACCTTGGGCCGCTCACCTCCTGGCCTTGACCACGGCATCGCGACCTGGCATACCAGCGACGGTTGAAGCCTGCCTGGGGACCGGGACCTATCAGCGTAGAGCACCAAGCCCTCGTGAGGATAGAAAGGGGGAGCCGAGCCGAGACAGGACAAGCATCTCGCATTGCTCCGTAATAAGGGTAATGTTGACAAAAGACACAACAGACGCTTTACATACCCCCACGGGGTGTTTCTCTAATTCCTCGCAGGGAACAAAAGGTGCCAATCCTAAGGAATGCTAACTACGCGTTCCCCCATCAGAGATGCCATCATCAACAGTGAGCCACCAAGGGCCGGCACCAAACCCATCCAGATCAGCGGCCGCGGCAGCCTCATGCAGCTGCCCTGCTCCGAGCACAATGCGAGCTCGGGGGCTCGTAGCTATCGTCGCTCGTTTCCGGGTTCACGAGAAGCTCAGGAGAGTCGCTGGACCCTTCGGGTTCTCCGCTGCTGCCAGAGGAGCTGCTGAGGAAAAGGTTGGCAGGCCTGGCCCTCGCCACTTCTACACCCCGGCCGCCTTCCTTGGGGCAACACTCCAGTCGGCGTCCTTCCGCGTCGAAGACCTTGAAGAACATCAAGGAGGTGCCATCGTATTCGAGATGGATTACGAAGGCATCCCCTGTTGGGCAGACCCGGGCAATCTCGCCCCAGCCCCGGGTCATGTAGACCTTGCACGGAGCGACAACCTCGACTTCCCCTCCGGTCGGAAGGGTACTGCAGTCAACATGCTGCAGCCAGAGCTCAAGAGGCCCCCTCGGCGGCATGTCCAAGGCGAAGGAGGGAGGAAGGCGAAGCCAAGAGCTTGGAGGCATCGCGGCGTGAAGCACAAGCTCGCGAGAAGAGACCTCGACATGGGCCCCAGGGGCGACGACGCGCACTGCCGTGACTCATCAACATCGCCGGCGGCGCAGGCGGTGCCATTCGGCGTCGCCTTCTCTAGGGCCCTCAGCCCGGGCGTACAAGGGCAACGGAAACCTAGGCGGCGGCCGCTCGTACCAAGGCCTTGACATCTCCTGCCCCGCGACCACGTCGGGCGGCCGGGGACCGGCCATTTCTTCGGCGGAAGCAGGTCGGGACCCTCTCGGGGGGCCTTCCCTTTCTCTTCCGCTGAGAACCGGTGGATCAGCGCCATTGGCGTGAAGTGGAGCAAGGGCGAAGAAGAACGAGTGAAGTGGAAAGGTATGGACTGCGGGGGCTCTCACCCGTCCGTACTTATAGTCCAGGGGAGGCCAACCGTCGGCCTCCACGATCGCAGGTAATCATGACTCATTTCTACATGCAGGGACTTGTTAAGTCGAGCAGTTGCCGAGGCACCATGGGGAAGCGAAGGCGCCCACGTCCAATCAACCGCCACGCGGCGCCCATGGCCGCAGGATGATGGGGCCCGCGGCGCTCCGCACTTGCCACTTCGCTTCTCTGCTAAGCCAAGTCCGAGCGCACCTTGGGCTCGGGGGCTACTGTCGGCGTTCTGGGAATGGGAGTCCCAAAACTTGCGTGCCTGCGGCCTGCGGCGTGGCTCGAGTGGTGGCCCAGCACGGCCCATCTTCATCAGTGCAAAACTCAAGACCCTCGCGAGCAGCCAAGCCTCGCGGGGCGGACGACACAAGGCTTCCTCAGGAGCGGCCTCGCCAGGCAGGCTCGCGAGGAGGCGGAGAGATCAAGGCAAGGGTACCTTGCGAGGTGTTCATGACACAAGCCGTGACGATCGTGACCAGGCGGGCGCCGCCCTGTGCAGTGTCCTTGTTTCCTCTTTGGTGCAAAGGGGGCAAGCACAGGCGCGGAGTACCGATGCATCAGGCAAAGGTTACCATTTCAATGCAACGAGACCAAGACCAGCAGAGCGGCAGGACGGAGGTCACTGTGGAGCCCAAGACGGCGTCACCGCCAGTGCCTTTGGTAGCCGAAGACCAACTTTAGTCAGGATAACTTGTACTAGATGTTCCCCTTCAAAATGGCCGTTGTTCGTGCCCTTCCCACTTAATATTTGGGAAGACGACTAGGGCCTCTATAAATAGAGATGTCCACCACAGTAGGAGGGGATGGAAAGCCTTCTCAAGTAGAACACTGCACCAGCTCAAGAACACCTCTCGCGAGGCAGTTCTTCCCTGTACTGTTCATCATCCGCCCCTGAGGCAATCCACCACACCACACACTGGAGTAGGGTATTACACCACAATGGTGGCCTGAACCAGTATAAATCTTGTGTCCCTCGTGTAGTTCATCGTTTAGCTTAGATTCTCGCGAGGCGATCAGACGTGGATTGGTAGGGGGAAGATCTTCGTGCGCACCCCAGAGTTCGAACCTTAAGGGTCTGCCGGAACCCAACATCCGACAGCGCCCTCCACCCTTGTGGATGCCTCATGTCTCTTTCGGACTACTTTAAATTTCCTAATTTTTTAAATATTCCAAAACAGAGAAAAATGCTATTACAACAGTTTTGGAGTCGGTTTACTTATCGTACCACATACCTATTCCTTTTCGGAGTCTGAAACGTTCTGGAAAGTGTCCCTTATGTACTCCTCCAGGGTTATGGTATCAATTATATTGGTCTCAACATTTATGGGATTACCTGAGATGTAATGTTTCATTCTTTTACCGTTCACCACCTTCGGATTCGTGCCTTCAGCGTTATTGTTTTTTATGGCACCGGAACGATAGACCTCCTCGGTAATATAAGGACCTTCCCATTTAGAGAGAAGCTTCCCTTGAAACATCTTAAACAAGAGTTGTATGACAAAACATGATCACCTACATTAAACTCACGCATTTGTATCCTTTTGTCAGGCCATATTTTAACTTTTTCTTCAAACAACTTGGCATTCTCATAGCCTTGGGTTCTCCATTCATCAAGTGAGCTAATGTCAAATAACCTCTTCTCACCGGAAAGTTTGAAATCATAATTGAGCTCTTTAATATCCCAATATGACTTATGTTCTAGTTCAAGAGGTAAGTGACAGTTCTATAAGCCCATAATGCATCATCAAGTTTCTTAGACCAATTGTTTGTAGATCTATTAACAGTGTGTTGCAAAATCAATTTAGTCTCTCTATTGCTCAACTCTACTTGACCACTAGACTGTGGGTGATATGCAGATGCAATTCTATGGTTAACATCATACTTAGCAAGCATTTTACGAAAAGCACCATGAATAAAATGTGAACCACCACCAGTCATTAAATATGTAGGGACTCCAAACCTCAGAAAAATAACTTCTTTAATCATCTTAATAGAAGTGTTATGATCAGCACTACTAGTTGGAATAGCTTCTACCCACTTAGTAACGTAATCAACAACAACTAAAGTATGTGTATACCCATTAGAGGAAGGAAATGGTCCCATATAATCAAAGCCCCAAACATCAAATGGTTCAATAACAAGTGAATAATTCATAGGCATTTCCTGTAGTCTACTAATATTACCAATTCTTTGGCATTCATCACAAGACAAGACAAACTTACGAGCATCCTTGAAGAGAGTAGGCCAATAAAAACCGGATTGTAATACCTTGTGTGCAGTTCTATCTCCAGCATGGTGTCTGTAACTCCCGGATAATCATGCTACAGTAGCCCCACGTTAATGGGGCCATGTCACCCCTATTAATGTTGCTAATCTCGCGTTGACTCAAAACTATTCAAAATCAAATTTGAATTTTTGTCAAGCATCAAAAAATTTCAAACATTAAAAAGAAAATGTTCGGAGGGTGCCAATAATTGGCTAGGTATTTATGGTGAAGGAACCGTGCTTTTATAAAAGGCCTAAATATTTAAGATGAAATAAAACAGAAAAGGAAATAAAGAAAAAAGGATAAAACAAAAAACAAACAAATGAAAAGACCCCGCTGGGCCAACTGACCCAACTGGCCAGCCCAGTTGTCCATTACAGCCGGCCCAGCTCCCCCCCCCA
>NC_041391.1:248855718-248874410 GCF_002162155.2 Triticum dicoccoides
CACCTACTATCGGTGTCAAAACCGGCGGATCTTGGTAGTAGGTCCTGAACTACGTGTCTAAGGCTAATGGTAACAGGAGGCGGGACACAATGTTTACCCAGGTTCGGGCCCTCTCTATGGAGGTAATTGAAGGAAATATGCCCTAGGGGCAATAATAAAGTTATTATTTATTTCCTCATATCATGATAAATGTTTATTATTCATGCTAGAATTGTATTAACCGGAAACATAATACATGTGTGAATACATAGACAAATCTATAGTCACTAGTATGCCTCTACTTGACTAGCTCATTAATCAAAGATGGTTATGTTTCCTAACCGTAGACATGTGTTGTCATTTGATTAAGTGGGATCACGTCATTAGAAGAATGATGTGATTGACATGACCCATTCCGTTAGCCTAGCACTTGATCGTTTAGTATATTGTTATTGCTTTCTTCATGACTTATACATGTTCCTGTAACTATGAGAATTGTGTAACTCCCGTTTACCGGAGGAACACTTTGGGTACTACCAAACGTCACAACGTAACTGGGTGATTATAAAGGAGTACTACAGGTGTCTCCGAAGGTACATGTTGAGTTGACGTATTTCGAGATTAGGTTTTGTCACTCCGATTGTCGGAGAGGTATCTCTGGGCCCTCTCGGTAATGCACATCACTATAAGCCTTGCAAGCAATGTAACAAATGAGTTGATTACGGAATGATGCATTTCATAACGAGTAAAGAGACTTGCCAATAACGAGATTGAACTAGGTATTGGATACCGACGATCGAATCTCGGGCAAGTAACATACCGATGACAAAGGGAACAACGTATGTTGTTATGCGGCTTCACCGATAAAGATCTTCGTAGAATATGTAGGAACCAATATGGGCATCCAGGTTCCGTTATTGGTTATTGACCGAGAATAGTTCTAGGTCATGTCTACATAGTTCTCGAACCCGTAGGGTCCGCACGCTTAAGGTTTCAATGACAGTTATATTATGAGTTTATGAGTTTTGATGTACCGAAGGAGTTCGGAGTCCCGGATGAGATCGGGGACAGGACGAGAAGTCTCGAAATGGTCGAGATGTAAAGATCGATATATTGGACGACTATATTCGGAGTTCGGAAAGGTTCCAAGTCATTCGGGTATTTTTCGGAGTACCGGAGAGTTACAGGAATTCGCCGGGGAGTATATGGGCCTTAGTGGGCCATACGGGAATAGAGGAGAGAGGCTGAAAGGAAGGAGGCGCGCAGCCCCCCTCTGGTCCGAATTGGACAAGGGGTGCGGCCCCTTTTTCCTTCCTCGTCTCCCCCTCTTTCCTTCTCTCCTACTCCAACAAGGAAGGGGGGGGGGTCCTACTCCCGGTGGGAGGAGGACTCCTCCTGGCGCGCCCCTCTTGGCCGGCCGACCCCCTCTCCCTTGCTCCTTTATATACAGGGGCAGGGGGGCACCTCTAGACACAACAACAATTGATCCCTTGGATCTCTTAGCCGTGTGCGGTGCCCCCCTCCACCATATTCCACCTCGGTCATATCGTCGCGGAGTTTAGGCGAAGCCCTGCACCGGTAGAACATCATCATCGTCACCACGCCGTCGTGCTAACGGAACTCATCTCCGGAGCTTTGCTGGATCGGAGACCGGAGAGCGTCATCGAGCTGAACGTGTGCTGAACTCAGAGGTGCCATACGTTCGGTACTTGTATCGGTCGGATCGTGAAGAAGTACGACTACATCAACCGCGTTGTCATAACGCTTCCGCTTATGGTCTACGAGGGTACGTGGACAACACTCTCCCCTCTCGTTGCTATATCATCACCATGATCTTGCGTGTGCGTAGAATTTTTTTTGAAATTACTACGTTCCCCAACAGTGGCATCCGAGCCAAGTTTTATGCGTTGATGTTATATGCACGAGTAGAACACAAGTGAGTTGTGGGCGATACAAGTCATACTGCTTACCAGCATGTCATACTTTGGTTCAGCGGTATTGTTGGATGAAGCGGCCCGGACCGACATTACGCGTACGCTTACGCGAGACTGGTTTTACCGTCGTGCTTTGCACACAGGTGTCTAGCGGGTGTCTATTTCTCCAACTTTAGTTGAACCGAGTGTGGCTAGGCCCGGTCCTTGCGAAGGTTAAAATAGCACCAACTTGACGAACTATCGTTGTGGTTTTGATACGTAGGTAAGAACGGTTCTTGCTCAGGCCATAGCAGCCACGTAAAACTTTCAACAACAAAGTAGAGGACGTCTAACTTGTTTTTGCAGGGCATGTTGTGATGTGATATGGTCAAGACGTGATGAGATATAAGTTGTTTTATGAGATGATCATGTTTTGTTGAAGTTATCGGCAACTGGCAGAAGCTCTATGGTTGTCTCTTTGTTGCATAAGATGCAAGTGCCAAATGATTGCTTTACTTTATCGCTATGCGATAGCAATAGTTGCAAGAGCAATAGTTTGCGAGACGACCATGTGACGACACATTGATATAGATCAAGATGATGAAGATCATGGTGTCGTGCCGGTGACGATAGAGATCATGACAGTACTTTGGAGATGGAGATCAAAGGCGCAAGATGATCATGGCCATATCATGTCACATATTTTGATTGCATATGATGTTTATCTGTTATACATCTTATTCTGTTTTGTTTGACGGTAGCATTTTAAGATGATCTCTCACTAATTATCAAGAAGTGTTCTCTCTGAGTATGCACCGTTGCGAAAGTTCTTCGTGCTGAGACACCACGTGATGATCGGGTGTGATAGGCTCTACGTTCAAATACAACGGGTGCAAAACAGTTGCACACGCGGAATACTCAGGTTAAACTTGACGAGCCTAGCATATACAGATATGGCCTCGGAACACGGAGACCGAAAGGTCGAGCGTGAATCATATAGTAGATATGATCAACATAGTGATGTTCACCATTGAAACTACTCCATCTCACGTGATGATTAGACATGGTTTAGTTTATATGGATCACGTAATCACTTAGAGGATTAGAGGGATGTCTATCTAAGTGGGAGTTCTTAAGTAATATGATTAATTGAACTTAAATTTATCATGAACTTAGTCCTAGTAGTATTTTGCAAATTATGTTGTATATCAATAGCTCGCGTTGTTGCTTTCATATGTTTATTTTGATATGCTTCTAGAGAAAATTGTGTTGAAAGATGTTAGTAGCAATGATGCGGATTGGATCCGTGATCTGAGGTTTATCCTCATTGCTGCACAGAAGAATTATGTCCTTAATGCACCGCTAGGTGATAGACCTATTGCAGGAGCAGATGCAGACGTTATGAACGTTTGGCTAGCTCAATATAATGACTACTTGATAGTTTAGTGCACCATGCTTAACGGCTTAGAATCGGGACTTCAAAGACGTTTTGAACGTCATGGACCATATGAGATGTTCCAGGAATTGAAGTTAATATTTCAAGAAAATACCCGAGTTGAGAGATATGAAGTCTCCAACAAGTTCTATAGCTAAAAGATGGAGGAGAATCACTCAACTAGTGAGCATGTGCTCAGATTGTCTGGGTACTTCAATCGCTTGAATCAAGTGGGAGTTAATCTTCCAGATAAGATAGTGATTCATAGAATTCTCTAGTCACCATCACTAAGTTACTAGAACTTCGTGATGAACTATTGTATGCAAGGGATGACGAAAACGATTCCCGAACTCTTCGTGATATTGAAATCGATGAAGGTAGAAATCAAGAAAGAGCATCAAGTGTTGATGACTGATAAGACCACTAGTTTCAAGAAAAGGTCAAAGGGAAAGAAAGGGAACTTCAAGTGGAAAGACAAGCAAGTTGTCACTCCTGCGAAGAAGCCCAAAGTTGGACCATAGCCTGAAACTGAGTGCCTACACTGCAAAGGAAATAGTCACTGGAAGCGGAAATGCCCTGAATATTTGGTAGATAAGAAGGATGGCAAAGTGAACAAATGTATATTTGATATACAGGTTCTTGATATGTGCCTTACTAGTGTTTATAGTAGCCCCTGAGTATTTGATACTTGTTCGGTTGCTAAGATTAGTAACTCAAAACAGGAGTTACAGAATAAACAGAGACTAGTTGAAGGGGAAATGACGATGAGTGTTGGAAGTAGTTCCAAGATTGATATGATCATCATCGCACACTCCCTAAACTTTCGGGATAAGTGTTAAACCTAAATAAATGTTATTTAGCGTTTGCGTTGAGCATGAATATGATTTGATCATGTTTATTGCAATACGGTTATTCATTTAAAGTCAGAGAATAATTGTTGTTCTGTTTACATGAATAAAACCTTCAATGGTCATACACCCAATAAAATAGTTTATTGGATCTCGACCGTAGTGATACACATATTCATAATATTGATGCCAAAAGATGCAAAGTTAATAATGATAGTGCAACTTATTTGTGGCACTGCCGTTTGGGTCATATCGGTGTAAAGCGCATGAAGAAACTCCATTAAGATGGATTTTCGGAATCACTTGGTCATGAATCATTTGATGCTTGCGAACCGTGCCTTTTGGGCAAGATGACTAAAACTCCGTTCTTCGGAACAATGGAACGAGCAACAAACTTGTTGGTTATAATACATACTGATGTATGCAGACCAATGAGTATTAAGGCTCGTGGCGAGTATCGTTATTTTCTGACCTTCACAGATGATTTAAGCAGATATGGGTATATCTACTTGATGAAACATAAGTCTGAAATAGTTGAAGGGTTCAAAGAATTTCAGAGTGAAGTGGAAAATCATCGTAACAAGAAAATAAAGTTTCTGCGATCTGATCATGGAGGAGAATATTTGAGTTACGAGTTTGGTCTTCAATTAAAACAATGTGGAATAGTTTCACAACTCACGCCAACTGCAACACCACAACGTTATGGTGTGTCCGAACGTCGTAACCACACTTTATTGGATATGGTGCGATCTATGATGTCTCTTATTGATTTACCATTATCGTTTTGGGGTTATGCATTAGAGACAGCTGCATTCACGTTAAAAGGGCACCATCTAAATCCGTTTGAGATGACACTATATGAACTGTGGTTTAGCAAGAAACCCAAGTTGTCGTTTCTTAAAGTTTGGGGCTATGATGCTTATGTGAAAAAGTTTCATCCTGATAAGCTCAAACCCAAATTGGAGAAGTGCGTCTTCATGGAATACCCAAAGGAAACTGTTGGGTACACCTTCTATCACAGATTTGAAGGCAAAATATTCGTTGCCAAGAATGGATCCTTTCTAGAGAAGAAGTTTCTCTCGAAAGAAGTGAGTGGGAGGAAAGTAGAGCTTGATAAGGTAGTTTGTACCTTCTCCCGAATTGGAAAGTAGTTCATCACAGAAATCAGTTTCAGTGATTCCTACACCAATTAGTGAGGAAGCTAATGATGATGATCATGAAACTTCAGATCAAGTTACTACAGAACATCGTAGGTCCTCCAGAATACAGTCCGCACCAGAGTGGTACAGTAATCCTGTTCTGAAAGTCATGTTACTAGACCATGATAAACCTATGAACTATGAGGAAGCGATGATGAACCCAGATTCCGCAAAATGGTTGGAGGCCGTGAAATCTGAGATAGGATCCATGTATGAGAACAAAGTGTGGACTTTGGTGGACTTGCTCGATGATAGTAGTGTTACTATCTACAAGAGGAAGACGGACGTTGATAGTAGTGTTACTATCTATAAAGCTCGACTTGTCGTAAAAAGGTTTTTGACAAGTTCAAGGTGTTGACTACAATGACATTTTCTCAATTGTAGCGATGCTTAAGTCTGTCTGAATCATGTTAGCAATTGCCACAATTTATGAAATCTGGCAAATGGATGTCAAAACTGCATTCCTTAATGGTTTTCTTAAAGAAGAGTTGTATATGATGCAACCAGAAGGTTTTGTCAATCCTAAAGGTGCTAACAAAATATGCAAGCACCAGCAATCCATCTATGGACTGGTGTAAGCATCTCGGAGTTGCAATATACGCTTTGATAAGTTGATCAAAGCATATAGTTTTATACAGACTTGCGGTGAAGCCTGTATTTACAAGAAAGTGAGTGGGAGCACTACAACATTTCTGATAAGTATATGTGAATGACATATTATTGATCGGAGATAATGTAGAATTATTCTGCAAAGCATAAAGGAGTATTTGAAAAGAGTTCCTTAAAAGAAAGACCTCAGTAAAGCTACTTACATATTGGGCATCAAGATCTATTGAGATAGATCAAGATGCTTGATAAGATTTTCAATGAGTACATACCTTGACAAGATTTTGAAATAGTTCAAAATTGAACAGTCAAAGAAGGAGTTCTTGCCTGTGTTGCAAGGTGTGAAGTTGAGTAAGACTCAAGACCCGACCATGGCAGAAAATAGAAAGAGAATGAAAAGTCATTCCCTATGCCTCAGTCATAGGTTCTATAAAGTATGCTATGCTGTGAACCAGACCTATTGTATACTCTGCCCTGGTTTGGCAAGGGAATACAATAGTGATCTAGGAGTAGATCACTGGACATTGGTCAAAATTATCCTTAGTGGAATAAAGGATATGTTTCTCAATTATGAAGGTGACAAAAGGTTCGTCGTAAAAGGTTACGTCGATACAAGTTTTGGCACTGATCCAGATGACTCTAAGTCTTAATCTGGATACATATTGAAAGTGGGAGCAATTAGCTAGAGTAGCTCCGTGCAGAGCATTGTAGACATAGAATATTTGCAAAATACATACGGCTCTAAATGTGACAGACCCATTGACTAAGCTTCTCTCACGAGCAAAACATGATCACACCTTAGTACTCTTTGGGTGTTAATCGCATAAGCGATGTGAACTAGATTATTGACTCTAGTAAACCCTTTGGGTGTTGGTCACATGACGATGTGAACTATGGGTATTAATCATATACAGATATGAATATCTATGTAATCTAGATTATTGACTCTAGTGCAAGTGGGAGACTGAAGGAAATATGCCCTAGAGGCAATAATTAAATTATTATTTATTTCCTCATATCATGATAAATGTTTATTATTCATGCTAGAATTGTATTAACTGGAAACATAATACATGTGTGAATACATAGACAAATCTATAGTCACTAGTATGCCTCTACTTGACTAGCTCATTAATCAAAGATGTGTATGTTTCCTAACCATAGACAAGTGTTGTCATTTGATTAAGTGGGATCACGTCATTAGAAGAATGATGTGATTGACATGACCCATTCCGTTAGCCTAGCACTTGATCGTTTAGTATATTGCTATTGCTTTCTTCATGACTTATACATGTTCCTGTAACTATGAGAATTATGTAACTCCCGTTTACCGGAGGAACACTTTGGGTACTACCAAACGTCACAACGTAACTAGGTGATTATAAAGGAGTACTACAGTTGTCTCCGAAGGTACATGTTGAGTTGACTTATTTCGAGATTAGGTTTTGTCACTCCGATTGTCGGAGAGGTATCTCTGGGCCCTCTCGGTAATGCACATCACTATAAGACTTGCAAGCAATGTAACCAATGAGTTGATTACGGAATGATGCATTTCATAACGAGTAAAGAGACTTGCCAATAACAAGATTGAACTAGGTATTGGATACCGACGATCGAATCTCGGGCAAGTAACATACCGATGACAAAGGGAACAACGTATGTTGTTATGCGGTTTGACCGATAAAGATCTTCGTAGAATATGTAGGAACCAATATTGGCATCCAGGTTCCGCTATTGGTTATTGACCGAGAATAGTTCTAGGTCATGTCTACATAGTTCTCGAACCCGTAGGGTCCGCACGCTTAAGGTTTCAATGACAGTTATATTATGAGTTTATGAGTTTTGATGTACCGAAGGAGTTCGGAGTCCCGGATGAGATCGGGGACATAACGAGGAGTCTCGAAATGGTCGAGACATAAAGATCGATATATTGGACGACTATATTCGGAGTTCGGAAAGGTTCCGAGTCATTCGGGTATTTTTCGGAGTACCGGAGAGTTACGGGAATTCGCCGGGGAGTATATGGGCCTTATTGGGCCATACGGGAATAGAGGAGAGAGGCCGAAAGGAAGGAGGCGCGCAGCCCCCCTCTGGTCCAAATTGGACAAGGGGTGCGGCCCCTTTTTCCGTCCTCCTCTCCCCTCTTTCCTTCTCTCCTACTCCAACAAGGAAGGGGGGGAGTCCTACTCCCGGTGGGAGGAGGACTCCTCCTGGCGCGCCCCTCTTGGCCGGCCGACCCCCTCCCCCTTGCTCCTTTATATACAGGGGCAGGGGGCACCTCTAGACACAACAACAATTGATCCCATGGATCTCTTAGCCGTGTGCGGTGCCCCCCTCCACCATATTCCACCTCGGTCATATCGTCGCGGAGTTTAGGCGAAGCCCTGCGCCGGTAGAACATCATCATCGTCACCACGCCGTCGTGCTGACGGAACTCATCTCCGGAGCTTTGCTGGATCGGAGCCCGGAGATCGTCATCGAGCTGAACGTGTGCTGAACTCGGAGGTGCCGTACGTTCGGTACTTGGATCGGTCGGATCGTGAAGAAGTACGACTACATCAACCGCGTTGTCATAACGCTTCCGCTTACGGTCTACGAGGGTACGTGGACAACACTCTCCCCTCTCGTTGCTATATCATCACCATGATCTTGCGTGTGTGTAGGAAATTTTTTGAAATTACTACGTTCCCCAACAGTAATACCCTACTTCCTGCTTGATTGATCTTGACGAATATGAGTATTACAAGAGTTGATCTACCACAAGATCAAAATGGCTAAACCCTAGAAGTCTAGCCTATGAGATTATGATTGTTGTGGCTAAATCCTAGAAGTCTAAACCCTCCGTTTTATATAGACACCGGGGGGGGACTAGGGTTCGACAAAGTCGGTTATAGAGAAAGGAATCTACATATCCGAATCGCCAAGCTTGCCTTCCACGCCAAGGAGAGTCCCATCCGGACACGGAACGAAGTCTTCTATCTTGTATCTTCATAGTCCAACAGTCCGGCCAATGTATATAGTCCGGCTGTGCGAGGACCCCTTAGTCCAGGACTCCCTTAGTAGCCCCTGAACCAGGCTTCAATGACGATGAGTCCGGCGCGCAGATTGTCTTCGGCATTGCAAGGTAGGTTCCTTCTCCGAATACTTCAAAGTAGATCTCGAACACAAGAATCGTGTCCAGCTCTGCAAAACAAGTTCAACAAACAACCGTAGAGGCTATAATATTTACGAGTCTAACCCACTGAAAATTTTGGCAGCACGACATTACGTCACTACCCAGCCATTATTTTGAATCGTTTTTTAACCTGCCACCCCACATTTCGGGGGCGGTTTTTATTGGCACGTCTTGTCAAAGCAGAGATCATGTCCCCTTATTACAGGATTTTCATCAACACGGGCGTGCGTAACCCAACCGTTCTGTTGGCATAATTCCTCGGGAATAGGCATGTCTTAAGGCCACGGAGGGGACGCTTGATATTCGTCGCCTTTATAAAGGGGTTAAGGCATGTCCTCTTTTCTTCCATGCTAGTTATTTCCTTCATCCCCACCTCAAGTTCCAACACCCAAGGGTCAATCCAGTTGCTTCGAGCTTCCAGCCATGTCCAGACCCGGCCTTCAAGGCCGGTGGATGGCCTCTTCTGTCACAGAGGAAGATATCTCGAAGCTCAGGGAGGCAAGATACTTGACTGTGGAAATCTACCACAGGCTTCCTGCTCAAAGGCAGGTTATTCCTACTCACAGATCCAATGAGAGGGTAGTGTTTATCTCTCACTTCCTTCAATGGCATGGGTTTGCTCTCCATCCCTTTGTTCGAGGGGTCATATTTTATTACGGGCTAGATTTCCACGATCTAACCCCGGACTTCTTCATCCGTTTCTCGGCGTTCATCACCACGTGTGAGGCCTTCCTCTGTATTTCCCCACACTTCGGCTTATGGATTAAGACCTTTAACGTGAAACCGAAGGTAATCGACAGGAAACAAGAGGAGTGTGGAGGCGCCTCAATAAGCAAGCTTATCAACTCCACTTGGCCAAAGGGCTCCTTCACAGAATCTTCTGACTTGTGGCAATGGGAGTGGTTTTACATCACCGAACCACGCGGTAAAAAGCAGGTAGCCACACCGGCGTTTCAGGCCGGCCCTCGGCCACAGCTCGCATCGTGGATTAACAAGGGGCTGGACTGGGGATCTACTGATGAAGTGTGGACACTGCAAAGCCGCTTTCGGAGCCTTATTGAGAAGGACACCGGTCTCATTGATGTAATCCAAGTAATGTTAGTCCGCCGGATCCTACCCTGCCAGCGATACCCTCTCCGCATGTGGGAGTTTAATCAGGAAGGTCCACGGACCCTTCTGGACCTTTCTAGCGTGATGCTCAGAGAGATGTGGAAATTGTTCTTCGGCGCACGAAAACAGTAGCCGGATACTACAGAAGACATTGGTCTTGACTGCAACCTTTCGGATACTCCGGTAAGTGCTTGACCCCCAAACACGATGTAGTAAAATTATTCATGACAATGTACTGATAAAACTCTATTCGTCCAGGGCTAGCTAAAGAAGGAGAAGAGAATCAGGTGTTCGGCTCCACTTCCCAAAGATACTGCCGATCCGTTATTAACAAGGATGCTAGCTTCGGCACCGTATCAAGTGCCGGCGGGGGAAGATAAAGAGGAGGACGAAGAGGCCCAAGGTAGCTTCCACTCTGGAGGCTCACCGGGCAATTTGTCCGGGGAGATTAGAACTCCCGCTTCCAAAGGTGGAAGGGAAGGGCGAACTGACATCCCTTCTCCCCATCGGAAGAAAAGGGCCGCCTCCTAAGACTCAGAAAGAGAAGCTTCTAAGCGGGGGAAGGTATCCCAGTCAGGGGGTGATGTTGACACACAGTCACCCTGCAAAGATAGGCCCTCAGCCGCATCGTAAGTGAATCCGGGTGTTTTAAACATGTCCCATTCTTTCCTGGCTATAAGGGTAATATTTTAAACTCATGTTTTCAGTCCGGCCCGCAGCCCTCCTCAACAGTCCTCCTCTTCGAGGGATCTACTTCTGGAGATGATGGAGAGCGAGACGCCTCCACATATCTCCCTACCTGATAATGCGGACGACGCCGAGGTGTCGTCCCGGAGGATCCTTCCCGATCTACGAGTGGCACAAGGGACAGTGAGGACCGGGGTGTGCGGTCCCTACAGGGAACAAAAAAAAGTCCAAGACTATCGAATGTCCAAGGGATGTCGGATACATTGATGGATATTTTGTAACATGCCTCCATCTCGAAGGAACATCGTACCATGATGGGTATGGTGTTGGAAAGAGTTCGGTCCACGAAAAGCGGATTGAATGAAGCCTTTTCTAGCCTACTAAGAGGCTTTGAGGTACGTAATGTAATTTCAATTATATTGTAAGTGCAAATTGCACTTGTGTATAAATAGTAGCCCTTGAGACTCTGGTTGACGGGATGCGATCAGAGGATCCAAAATATATGCCCAGGAAATGATATGACTAATTGAAACACAGGTTGTTACATCCATGGGGACTTCCCAAGCTATCGAGGTAGCACATTTGAAGCAGAAAGTTGATGTGGCAGATGATGACATCACGCTTATGAACAGGCGGCTCGACGAGGCACAAGGTATGTCTCTGGGGCACTCAGTACATGCTAGTATTGTGAAATGAGCGTGATACTGAAAATTTGTATATGCATAACTGCAGATAGTGCCGCTACAGTTGCGACCCTTCGGGCAGAGCTTTCCCGGGCCAAGGAGCAAGCCAAGATGAGTAATGCAGCTGCCGAAAAGGTAGCCGCTGAATTAAAAGTCGAGTAGACTGCTCGGCGTCAGTGCGAGGAGAGGATATCTACCATGGCACTTGAATTGAAGAATGCCACTAGCAGATGCCAAGTTCTTGAGAAAGATAACAAAGCCAAAGCAGCCGATCTGGACAAGGCCTTACAAGAGGCGAAGGAAGCCCGATATGAGTCTAGAGCAGCTCGGGAGGAGATCCGACAAGATGGGGAGATCACGGCTGGTAAGCCCTTTTTATTGCAAACTAAGTTTGGCGATCCAAAGTATGCGCCGCTTAATGAACAGTGGAGTTCTCCGGACCCCTTTATGCACCTGCTGAAGAGTGCTGCCGATGCGAATCAGTTTTTCCACGCGCAAGAAGGACATGCAACGGAAAAGCTGTTTTGGTCGCAATTTGACACGCCGAAGCATCGACTGTTGAACAAACAGATGGCCCAGTGGGTCGAACTCCACAAGATGTCCGACACTGCCATGAAGGACGTCATAGCCCGGCTGTGGCCAACTGAACCTATTCTGAATAGTTGTTTCAGTTTGGTGCAGTGACTTGTTAATGTGGTGCCGCGTATCGATGCTGTGAAGCAGTCAACATGCATAGAAGGTGCCCGGATGGCCCTTTCCCGTGTCTAGATATACTGGGCAAAGATGAAGACCACCGATATTGTGGCGTAGAGTCCACCCGAAGGAAAGGACCTTAACATGCCAGCACATTACTTTGAAGATGTCCTAGAGGGTGCCCGCTTGATAGAGGGTCAGTGCTCGAAAAATACTATGTTCGAGTGAAGTGTATCAAAATTGTAATAACAATATTATGATATATTTAAAGCTATGTTTTTATACTTTTTGCCCGAAAAGTTTTAGTGCCTCCTGTGTGGCCGTCTTTTTTATATATACAATCTGAAAGTTTGCAGTCGTCGGCTTCAGCCCCCTCACGTATAACACGGGGGTGTTTGGAAAAGCACTTGATCACACTTGACCCAATGTCTTGTTCCGTTAAGGAGGTGTTAGTGCGGCAAACTAGGCAATCGGACTATAGAGCTTTAACACTTTCACTTAGCCATAGGAGTTTGATGGTGGGGCTATTATATAGCCCCTGGTATGTCCGCGGTTATCCGAATACGATGCATATATATACGTGATCGGAAGGACGGTCCTTCGTTTAACACGGAGGGAATCGCGAAGATTCCCATGAGGCATCGAGTGGTTGACCAACTCTCGCCGCATCTTTACTACCCTAGCTGATATAGCGGAATGTAAGGTAGTAAGCACAGGAGCCGGGCAATCCAACTATTGACCAAAGACATGATTTGGAGCTGATGCATATAAGGCCAAACTTGCAACGCCGAACACTCCCTACAGGTGTCCAGACTTTTCAATATACACTGGGCTGAATACAACCCCTGGTGATAGACCCTGGTATCAAGGCACATATCGCAATCCGACGTGGGGAAAGAGCGCAGGTGGTGAGAGCATAAATCTCAAAATACAATACGATCCGAGCTGATTCTATAACATCCACTTTAGTATGGTGAGCTGTAACTTTACGGGTAATGTCGAAATCTTTCTTGGACATTTTGCATGCTAGGAAACTATAAAACAAAGAGAGATAAAAAAGGTTTACACAGGGTCTTAATCTAAAAGAGAAACCTTAATACGGGGCCCTGCTGCACATCTGCGCCTTTGTCTCCGTTGTGAAATGTCCTTGAAGGGTATAGTATGATGGCCATCTGTAAAAAAGGAAGAAACCAGGTAAAAGAAGCTGGTGTGGCCGTAGGTAAAGCTGGTTCATTTTAATGAACCATGAAATATAACTTCTGGAGTCCGAATAGGGTCGAGCAAAACTATGGACTTTTTGAGTGCAGTGTGCCCCCAGTGCCACCCAAGGAATTCTGGTTGTATATTTATGTATACATGGCACATGTGCTATCTCCTTGTGGGCGGTCGGTGGGGGCGTAGCTGCTAATCGAGCCCAGGTTTATCTGAGCTGCCACACCGAGGTGCGCGCCGGACATGTTTAGCTATGTCCACGGTCTTAAAGACCGATGAGCTGCTCGGCTTGAATAGGCCATTTTGTACTTCGACTCCTAGAGCCGCCGTGTATTCTTCTGTACGAAGAGAGCGCTCCGTATTTTCGCTGACCGTGATGACGCCATGCAGTCCAGGCATTTTGAGTTCTAGATAAGCATAATGCGGAACTGCATTAAAACGGGCGAAGGCCATTCTTCCGAGTATTGCATGATAACCTAACGACACCCCCTACTTTCCCCCACTCACCCACGTCGCTCTCCCCCCCCCATCCTATCTGGATCGGGAGGGGGAACGAACCGCGCCGACCGCTCCCGATGCCGCTGGACTGCGTTGTCGCTGTTCGCTGGAAGGACCTCGCCGGACCTTCCCGCCAGACTGCCTACCAGTCTTCGTCAACGTTGTTGTCCCCGTCCTCCTCCTCGACACCCACTGCCCTTTCCCTCCCGGCCCCGTGAGCCTCCGCCCTCCTCCTCCTTCTCTTGTTCCCGCTTGCTGACTACGCCCACGGCCATGTGCCCACTGTCAGATTTAGGGTTCCGGCAAAACCCTTGAGGTTCGAACACTTGGGTGCGCACGAAGATTTCCCCCTACCAAATCTCTCCCTCAGCCTCGCCGCGATCTCTAAGCGTAGCTCGATGAACTCACAACACAAGACACACAAGATTCATACTGTTTCGGGCCACCGTTGTGGTGTAATACCCTACTCTAGTGTGGTGGTGGTGGATTGCCTCTTGGGCTGATGATGAACAGTACAAGAGAAGAACAGCCTCCTGAGGAGAGGTGTTCTCGTGCTTGGTGGATGCGAGAATGAACCGAGTTCTCTCTTGTCTCCCTGGTCTCGGTCTGTCTCTTTGCTAGTTCAGTTGCCCTTTCTACTGTCGCGGCTAGCCCTATTTATAGAGGCCCTGGTCCTCTCCCCAAATATTGAGCGGGAAGGGATCCAACAACAGCCAATTTGAAAGGGGACAACTAGTACAAGCTATCCTGACTAAAGGTGGTCTTCGACTATCAAAGGTGCTGGTGGTGATGCCGTCTTGGGATCCACGATGACCTCCATCATGCCGTCCTGCTGGTCTTGGTCTTGTTGCACCGATATGGAAACCTTTGCCTGATGCCTCGGTACTCCGCGCCTGCGCTTGACACCTTAGCAACAAAGGTGAAACAAGGACACTGCGCGCGCTGGCGCCCGCCTGGCCTTGGTCGTCATGGCTTGCGTCACGGGAACCTCACGAGGTACCCCTTGCCTTGATCTCTCCGCCCCCTCGCGAACCTGCCTGGTGAGGCTGCTCCTGAGGAGGCCTTGGGTTGTCCGCCTCGCGAGGCATGGCCCCTCGCGAGGGTCTTGAGTGTTGGTTGATGAAGACGGGCCATACTGGGCCACTGGTGGAGCCATGCCATGGGCCACAGGCAGGCAAGTATGGGGACCCGCGTTCCCAGAATGCCGACAGTAGCCCTCGGGCCCAAGGTGTGCTCAGACTTGGCTTAGCGGCGAAGCCAATGGGCAAATGCGGAGCGCCGCGGGCCCCAACAGCCTGCGGCCTTGCTCGACGCGTGGCGACTGATTGGACGTGGGCGTCTCCGCTTCCCCAAGCTGCCTCGGCAACGGCCCATCTAACAAAAGGCTGGCACGCGCAAGGCTTTCCTTCATTGCTTTCCTTCGTCTTGCTCCAGATCCCCTTCCTCGCTCCTTGCTTCCAAAATCTCTAGATCCTCTTCGATCCTTTCCCTTTCAGCAATAGATGGCGCCCCGCAAGGCCAAGGTTGATGCGCCGCCAGCTTGGTACGAGCTGGCCCTGAACGCGCCCACTGTCCCGGAGAAGAATCTCGCCGCCACGCGCCTGCTAACGGCGGGGGAGAGCAATGAAAAGGGGAAGACCGAACTCCGGGCTGGCTCCGCTGCGCCGGAGGCTCATGGGAGCACTTTCTATCCCTTCTTCATGAACGTCATCATCGCAGGCCTAGTTCCCCCCCTTCTCTGAGTTCTTATATGCCGTCCTTCGCCATTATAGGTTGCAGGCCCTTCATCTCCATCCCAACTCTATTCTTCTCTTGTCGATTTTCGCCTACTACTGCGAGGCAAATGTTGGGGTGATGTCGTCCGTGGCTCTGCTGCGCCACTTCTTCCTCCTCCGAACCAATGACGACCACATCTTGGCGTGCGCCAATTTCGTCGTGTACGGCAAGGCCAACGCAATTTCGAAGGCCGGGAAGAGGGTCGATGGCTTCCGGAGCAAGTGGGTCATGATGGATGCCAAGTGTGTCTACCCCCGGTTGGCGCTACCAATGGAGATGCCCCAGTCTAACGAAGGGTGGTCTCGCACGAAGCTCACTGACGATCAGGCGACGTTGGTGGTGGAGAGGATGAACACCGACCTGAAGTCGGGCAACGCGAAGGCGGCGAAGCTGACGGGGGCCGCGCTCCTGAGGGAGTTATTGATGCAGCGGGTGGCTCCGCTTCATGCGCGCTCGCGCCCCTTATGGATGCTTGGTGGTGCAGACGACAATCTTCGCCTGAATCCGGTGGCTTTGACTGATGAGGAGTTGGCCGTAGCTCTCCGCCTCTTGGTCGGGGACGAATAGGAGTATGCGCCGAGTGCCACTATCCCCTTGTTCCCACCTTTGATGGGCGCGGCCTGGTGCCGCCGGTGCCCCTTGTGGTCCATGGGCGACGGCGCCGGTGGACATGTCTTCGGGTGACTCCCGTACAGGAGGAGGAGAGGAGGAAGAGGAGGAGCGCGACTCGGAGGCAACTCCCGAGGGGACGGGGGAGACCTCCCCCTCGCGTAGGGCTGACATCCTCCGCACCTTGCCAGATGACGATGAGGACGAGGCCACGCAAGAGAAGGTGGATCCGCCTGTGATCCTGACGAGGGGCATGTCGGCGCTGATCTCGCGAGAGGCTGCTTCTGCCCGGACGCCGCCTAGAGCCGCTTCCAGCCCTTCTGCTGCACCTTCTTCTGCTTGTGGAGCCCTTGCGACTGTGCCCCATACCGCGAGGCTCTCTGGCTTCAAGCTTAGCAAGAGGAAGGTGGGCTACACTGCAGTAGACCAGTAAGTGTCCGTGCTCCATCTTGCTCTTGATTATGTTGTTGGTATTTGACGTTCTCCATCGATTGGCTAGGTTGCCGCCTACGGCGAAGAAGAGGAAGGAGGACACGGTGACGCCATCTGGGGCCGACCCATCTGCCGCGGCCGCACCTTTGTCTGTGGGGAGGGGAGGCGATGACGTTCGCACATCCCTGCCCGGTCATCCTCGTGAGGCCCGGGAGGGCATCCTCGTGAAGAGTTAGCCCCCATGGCCTTGCTGGCTCCGGAGGTGCTGTTACCTGACGCTGCTGCTGAGGTACCAAAGGCTCAGGAGCCCCCAGTCTCCCAAGCCATGGCTATGCTGTCGCCTCCTCCTTCTGCTGCGCTGCTGGTTCCAGGTCCTTCTGCCTCCCCCGATGTCTTGGAACGTTCCCTTTCTGAGATGGCCCAGCTGCGAGAGGACCTCCAGGGCACCGACTCCCATCTGGTAGCCGGGCGTCTGGAGCTGGTTTCTGGCTGGCTTCACTCTGACGCCTCTGTCCGAGCTAAGGCGGGTCGCGGTGGCCTCTGAGAAGGAGAAGCAGGCCGCCACCCAAGCCGCAGTCGCTCGCGAGGTAGCGCTAAAGGATGTCGCGGCCGCCCAGGACCGCTGCAAAGCACTGGAGGCCGAGCTGAAGGATTTGTGCGACAAGCGCGCCGAAGAAGCTCGTGACAGCCAAGCGGAGGAGGGGAGGATGAAGGCTCGGGAGGACGCTGTTAGGGGCTGCGACGCCGAGCTAGCGCGGTTGGCAGAGGCGCAGGCCACTGAGCGCGGCCGGCTGGAAAAGCTGGAGCAGAAGGTGAGGGCGGAGAAAGCCGAGCTCGACGCCATGGCAAAGGTCCTGGCCGAGGAACGTGCGGCCTTCGCACTCCTCGAGGAGAGGTCTCGCATGGTGCTGATGGCACTCTATGAGAAGGGCCTGGAGAAGCCGCTGACTACCGACGAGGACGGCCCCGCCCAGCTGCTTCCTTACTTGGTCAAGGCGCTTGAGGAAGTCGTGAGCGGCATCGGCCCCATGGCAGAGGAAGAAGCCCGTGTCCTTTCTTCCGCTGCACTGACGCGCGTCTTCAGCCACCTCCACCTTCATGACCCTGACGCCAATCTTGACAAGCTGCTGGAGCCTGTGGACAACGAGTGCTACGCTGCTGCTGCTGAAGCCATGAAGGGCCAGGTGGAGGCCTTGTTCGAGAAGTTCCACGCCTTCGATCCTGCGCCCATGGTAGGCAGTGCTGCTGATCCTGCAGCCCCGGGTGGTGGAATAGGTGAAGGCGACGCCACCACGGGAGTGGAGTCCCTGGCGGGCGACAGCGGTGTCCAAGGATGACTTGCTTACGACTTCTTTCCTCCTTAATTCCTGCAATGTGCACCATGCCTCGTGGAGGCATTTAAACTTGTGTTTGGTATTGTGAAGACAATTATAGTTTGTAATATTTGCTTTGAGATTTTGCAGTTTTCTTCCTATTTGCTTTACGTTCTACGTCGGCAGGGCCCGACCCCGCGCATACCTTAGCCACCGTTGGCCCCGATCGGATCACCAGGATGTGACCAAGGAGTGAGGGGCTACATGACCAGTTAGGCTCCTGAGTCACGATTCCCAGGAGTCCCCCTTGACGCGAAAACAGCTTATAGGAAGGGAACATAGGAGTATATCTAGTGTTATACGTTGGCAGAGCCCGGCCCCGCGCATACCTCAACCGCCGTCGGCCCCAACCGGATCACCAGGACGAGACCAAGGAGTGAGGGGCTACGTGACCAGTTAGGCTCCTGAGTCGCGGTGCTCAGGAGTCCCCCTTAACGTTCAAATGACCTTCATACCTTGGCTCT
>NC_041391.1:248874621-248887675 GCF_002162155.2 Triticum dicoccoides
ACCCGGGCGCAGCCCCCGTGCCCAGCCCCCTCGCGCGATGCTCCCGAGGGGAGGTGTTGCGATGAGGCCAAACACTGAGCTCTGGGGCTCCCTGAGGTTGATACGACCGTGGGACCGCCCTCAGTTGTTTATCACCAGCGCGGAGCATAGCGCTTCCATATGTGTACGGGCATAGTCGCTCCTTGGTAGTGTCATTGGCCAGCGCGGAGCATGGTGCTTCCACTGGTGCGTGGGAGGGGGGATCCCTGTTGCGGAGAGCCCCCGGGGCGTGTACAGCCCCGCCCTGACACGTGGCTTGCACGGCAGGGCTAGACGAGGTGTGTTTGGGCCCTCGTGAGCCAGCGGGGGACTCACGAGGCCCTACCTCAAGGCGGGTTGCGCCTGGTCTTGGGTCTTTGGCAGATGTGTGTTCCTGCGAGATGGTTAGGTATAAATGCTCTGCGTCCTCAGGTCCTGGCCCTCGAGCGAGCTCAACTGCCTCTGGTATGCGAGGTCGCGATGCCGTAGTCAAGGCCATGGGGTGAGGGCTGGAGAGCCAGTAAGAGCTCCTAAGTCGCGATGCTCAAGAGCCCCCCTTTTAACACACAAGCGAATTGCATGAGAGAGGGAGGGACCCGTGATAGGTGGCAATCGAGCACGTGATAATCACAGGTAGATTAGGCATGAAAGGCAAATCATCTTAGGTAAATGCAAAGTGGATACATGCCACTGGGTCAGACCCAAGCGGCTTGGGGATGATGCAGCCCGAGGGCGCCCCCATCAAGGTAAGCTAAAGACATAAAAAGAGATACATGCCGCAGGGACGGACCCACACGGCCTGGGAATGATGCAGCCCTAAGGGCGCTCCCAGCTGAAATGAACTTGGGAGATGTCACCTGGATCCGTTGTAGAGGGGGTGTCGGGGCAGCTAAAGATGCGTGGTGAAGAGGCCGACCCTCACGAGCCACCGGGGCACGAAGCCTTAGGAGGCTTTGGGGGTCCAAGTGGTTCCTTGAGGACCATCTCCATCTCTGCTAGGACCGCGTGGTGCTTGGCCTCCCGAGCCACCAGGATGCTCTGCCACTACTAGGGAAAACCCTAGCAGTAGCGTGTGTTTTGTGCCCACTAGTAGCGCGGGGGGCCACGCTACTAATAAGGCGCTACAGCTATTGCTTAGTAGTAACGCGTGCCAGCACGTGCTACTGCTAGGACAAATAGCTGCAGCGTTTGTTCAGTACCACGCTACTGCTAAGGTAACTACTTGCAGCGTATTTTCTTTCCATCGCTACTAGTATTTTTTTTTATTTTTTTTATTTTTAGTGTATTTATGCGCCATCATACAAATATTGGTACAATACCAGCTGTTATGAGGTTTACATCATTATGTCCATAACAGTGTGTCAAATGAAGGTGGATTAGGTTCAAGTGGAGGCAATATGTGGTGCATGTCAAAAGTATACTACTAATCCAAACTTGATCTAGTTTGGACTAGTAGTACTTTCGATGTGCACCACATGTTGCCTCCACTTGAATCTAATCCACCAGCACAAGCTATTTAATCATCATCATAGTCATTACCACCAACAGTATTTATTTGATCAGCACTAACACTAGCTAATAATAATCATCATAGTCATTACCACCAACACTAGCTATTTTATCATCATAGTAACAGTGTAGCACATCGTCATCCTCAAACTCATTTCTAGCTAGCTAATCACTCCTGCTGCTCTCTCTTAGGTAAAATAACATAAAACATGTATAGCTCTCCTTCTCGATCAAACTGGAGCATGCAGATGAACCTGTCTCCTAATCGTGGGTAGCGCATCTGTTTGCTGCCCCCTAGTACTTCTCTGCGCTCCCCCATCACATATTTGATCCAGTCTTGCACTATTAAGCATCCGTCGCTAATCTTGAATGCACTAAAGTAATCTGTAGGATATCTTGGTCGTAAGCTGATAATACTCATGGTACCTTTAGTCTCGATCCCATAAGGCACAACATTCATCGGGAGTCCCTGTTGAAGAACATTGTACGGTAACATACTTAGCAATGAAGTTTAGCTTCAAAAATAATGTATGGGAAAGATGCACCGATGACAAATAGTAAAAATCTTACCATCCTTCCTAAATAGATGTGACCGTAGTTCATTACGAACACTATTGGTCGCACATTTTCAGTACTAACATTTCTAAATGCAGGAAGAAAATTTGTCTTCACAGTATCAAGATCCTCAAGCCATGAAACATAATGACTAAGCTCCTCGCAGTTGAGTTCAGCCCCAGGACAGTATACGGTTCTGTCTACCAAGCGCTGGACATGTTTGCTTGCACCGAAATAAGCTGACAATACAAATTAGTTGTCAACTATTTTTGAATAAACAATATCAAAGACATAAATATGGTTGAGAAACTTACATAATGGTATAACTTGAGGCATTTGCACATCAACCCAGATGTCGGTATTACCTTCAATATCATCTTCCGGACGAATATCAAAGGTGATAACCATATCAGGCTCAAATGCATAAGTCTTGCATAGTGCTCGCCATGTTTTGCATCCAAAATAAGTGTAGTCGTCTGAATTGTATAACTTTGCATGGAAAATGTAACCATGCTCGGTCTTCAAGTAAACTTTCTTTTCCTCCATACTATGACTGAAACCTATCTTATCCAATACAAAAACTCTTGCATGGCAGGAGATACGCTAGTAGAATAGTAAAAAAATATAAGTTGAATCAAATGAAGCAGATGTCATGCTTAATTACAAAAAAAGACTTGTCATTGTGACTTACTGTATCCACTTCAAAGTTCTCGTCCAGCTTGATGCTGAAGCGCCTATCATCATCTAGGAAGATTCTGTCGCACAGGCCGCACTCGTCTTCGCAGTATTTGCAAATACCGAAATCCTTTTCGTCGTCAGACATTTCCTATGTTCATAGTTAAAACATTAATTGAAAATCGATCGAAGACAACTACCAAGATACTCAACACACAAATCCGGGGCACTCGATATTTCCTACATATTCTGGCACAAGTCATGCCAAAATTCAAGGAAAAATCCGGCATGACCTTTGCTAAAATAGGACATATCGAGCGCCTGAAATTTGTCGGAACGGAAATGAATCAACACTCCGGCAAAACATAGGCCACTCGAAGGTGTAACCTGCAAACATGACCGACCACTTGGATATTGAGCAACACAAGATATACATTTCAAAATATCTTATAGGACTCAAATTAGCATGCATTCAATAAGCAAAAGTAAATCATCTCATGCGTCAGTACATCGTCGAATATTATCACTAATACATCACGAATAGTGTCATACATATGACATCACTAATACAACTAAAACTCTAGCACACGACGGGTATCGGTGCGGGCGGTGGACACCCACAGAGAAGGCACCATCACGGGATCATAGCTCCAGTGAGATCCACGGAGAACCTGCCAGGTATTGGAGAACGGCCTGTGTTCCAACGCAAACAAGTAGCGACGGACGTGCGCGTCCTCCTCACTGACACAGTGACGCACCACCTCCGCGGAGTCCTTGAGCCTCTGGATCGTCACTGGCCCACACGACCGCCACCAAAGAAGGTTCGGGTCAACGACAGGCTGGCTCCTCACCAACCTGCGCCCCGCGGTAGGTAGCGCCTCCCAGTACCACCCCGGCGGAGCCCAGTCCCGGACATGGCCGATCTGGTCAAGCAGGTGTCGTCCTCCGCCGACTCGACGACGAGGATGCGGGATAGGCATCGTCCACGTCGAGGCGGGAAAAATTGCTTTAACTAAAAAATCACCTAATTAGTACCTAGTTCTTACTAACTAAATAGAAGAAGGTCAAATTTTACTCGTTTTATTATGCATTACACTAGTGTTTATTCATCATCTAAGAAAACATCACCTAAGAAAAAATCCCAGCCGCATCTGTATCCAATTCATTTCCACCCATAGATGAACCCTAACTATTTGATGCAACTAAAATTTGAAGAACCCTATCTAGGCAGAGGTAGGGGAGGGGGAGGAGCAGGCGTGCTCACCTCGACTGGGTGCCTGCGGCGAGAGAGGGGCAGGCGGCGTCGAGGTCGGGCTTGGTGCTCGGGCGCACGACGGAGGGCGGCGTCGAGGTTGCGGCCGGGGGCGACGTCCGGGGCGGCGTTGAGGTCGAGGGCGGGGGCGGCGTTGAATCCGGGGTCGGGGGCGGCGTAGAGGGTGTGCGGATAGCGCGCGGCGACCGACGGGCGACGGCGGCGGCGAGAGCAGAGGAGTTCGATTTGGGGGGAAGTGGCCATGGGGAAGGACGAACGCGGTGGTTAAGTCAGAAGTAGCAGTAGCGCGTTCCGGAAAGCGCGCTACTGCTACATTAGCTACAGCGTGTTCTGGGATACGCGCTACTGCTACTACTTTCTCCTTTTTCCCTTTTTCATTTATTTTTCTTCACATTTTATTTTTTTCCTTTCACCTTCTTCTATTTCTTTCATTTTCAATTACCTTTCTATTTGCTTTTCATTTAATTTTATATCCTTTAGTAGTAGCGAGTTTAGAGCAAAATGCGCTGCTACAAAGAAAGTAGCAGTAGCGCGGTTCCATATAGATCGCTACTACTATGTGTACCATATTGGCTAAGCCGTGAGAATTATAGTAGTAACGTGTATGCAGCGAGACGCGCTACTGCTACGACGTTATCTGCAGCGCGGTTTCAACAGGCGCGCTGCTGCTACTTAGCAACAGCGTGCTTCTTTGACCCACGCTACTGCTAAAGTTCTGTGTATAAGGTTTTCCCTAGTAGTGTGCAGGTGACGCTGGTAGGTGGCAGCCGCATTCGGCAGGCCAAAAGGCATGCGAACGTAGCTGTGCGGCAGACCCTCGCAGCGTCCCACCCGCGAAGGCCAGAAGCGCTCCTGAGATGCGGCTCGGTTGAGCCCTGGGACGTCGATGCAGACACGCAGCCCAACATCCTCGCCCGGATGGGGAGCCACGCCAGGCAAGCGGCGGTCGCCGCGTACGGCCATCGCTTCCTGAAGCTCCTGAGTGGTCTTGGCAATGAACTCCTGAACGTTCGGCTTTCCACGCCTCGTGCCTTTCTGAGGGAAACGTGTCGCGAAGCACGCCTTCGAGTGGTGCCCGAGCGCCTCCCTCGTGATGTTGGCGAGGTTTGAGGCCCTCCAGAAGAGAGCCTGATATGGACATGGCATCTACAGATACGACCAAAAATATTGTCTGCATATGCAAATATCAGGTGATTTCTATTAATAATTATATGAATTATTATTTTGTTGCTCTAGATAGAAATACGATAGTCTTTTATGTTGTGCAGAATAAATAGAGAGTTACATAAGCCACGTGTGAAGATGCGAAGTGGAGACCGAAAATATATGTGTACGCGTACACAGAAATTAAACAATCATGAATAAAGACTCAATGAGAGAGGTTCATTTAGAGATGGAAGATGGAGATGCATATTTAAATCCACAAGCAGTAGCAGTTGCATGTGTGTTCCCTGCCAGACCATGCAATCATGTGCATGCACCGACCAAGGCCAAGTGCACAAGACCATAAGCTCAAACCAGCCACGTACGTGGGTCCAGAACCTTTTGTGCGCTGGGAGTGCAACATGGGCCAATAAATCAATTCGGCCAGGGCCGTGTTGTGTAGGCCTTCGTACGGCCGGCTTCTTGATTTCGCAATAGTCACGATGACCAACGTCGGCTGCCATCTCCTGTAATAAATAGCTAGCGTATATAGGGTTTTCTTGGGTTTTATTGTATTGTCTAGCCGTTGCTACAATTCGCATCTACGAGACGTGTAGGACTACCGCCTTGTTAGATCCACAGTGGAACCCCAACTTTTCATCTAGTTCGTGTACTCAAGTTATCATCTCCAAATTCAGTTGCAATTCACCTTTGTTCTTGCTGGTTCTTCAGTTGCTTTTAGGAACTCGAACCTCGTTGTTCAGGTTGATCGTGCCTATGGCAAGGTCAATAACCATCGGAGATTGGTTTAGCGATTGTCGAGGCGTATCGTCGGGTACGGTATAGCCGGATCGTCAAGGTCAAAATCCACCAAATCGATAGTTATCCCCACTATCATCGAAAGATCGGGCCGCCGTCACATCAAGTGGTATCAGTTTTCAGGTTCATCGGTGAGAGTTTTACAGTTTTATTAGATTAGTTATTTTTCTATCCTATAAACCCATGAAAAAGCCAAAAAAATTTCAGATTAGTTCATCCATTACACCTACCTTTTTAGCCTTTAGCAATTTTTGCATCTAGTATTTGCATAATTGAATTGTTGGTTGCATTCATCCTAGAATTAGTGCTGGTTTAGGTTGGTTCGGGAGAAATTATCTACCAGATCGATCCTCTTTTGTCCACCATATATTGCGATCGGTTGTTTCCAATCTGTGTTGACTCTGGACGCCTTTATTTTCCTTTGATACAATATTTATCAGGCGCCGATTCGATCACTTTATATATTACCCCAGGGTACGCAAACACCCAGACACACGATCAACTGTGTCCGTCACCGTGCGGGCCGCATCCACGCCGCGTTTCGCCAGAGCCAGACACTGCGCTTCGCCACAGGCAAACACGCTAGGCACCAGATATCCATCGCTGGTTGTTGCCTCCACGCGTGCCACAACCAACAATCTCCAACAACTGTTCCTATGCATTACGCACTAGTAGTACTACTCCTAGCTCCTAGCTAATCTCAACACCAAATCACTTCTAGCTAGCTTCCGTAGCACCTTGTCCAATAGCTTTGCATTGTTTTGGTATTTTTTTCCTATCTCTTGTGACTTGAAGTCTGTCCGTGATTCTGCTAGCAACCGGCCAAAATAAAAAAGAGCAAAAAAAAAAGAAAAAAAAAGAAAAAAGGAAAACAAAAGAGCAAAAAAAAGAGAAAAAAGACAAAAAGGAAAAAAGTTAAAAGAAAAAGTTGCAAAAAATCAGGCCGGCTAGCATCTTTTGGGCATTATCCTCCTTCTGTCCAGGACTTATTCTTTATCATCCCAGTGACACTGTCTGGGCATTTGTCTTTTCTCCGTTGCTATACACTTGCTTGTACTTCACTTATATCTAGCTAATTAGAGTTGTCTCAAATTTTCATCGGTTCCCACTCATGTGACACGGTATCTATGCTTAGATTGTTTTCTCTCTTACTAGTCGACTGCCAGCACTAGTTAGGAGTTTGAGCAATTTTTCAGCTTGCATTACTTTTTGCTAAATTGTGCCACATATTGTGAGTTGAGAAAACCTTCACCAAGCTCCACTTCCTATATTGTATCTTGTTCGGTCCCTTGGTAATCGCTATATCAATCTTTTGATAACACTAGTGCAGAACAGGGCAATAGCACCGGTTCGTAAGGCCCTTTAGTGCCGGTTCCATAACCGACACTAAAGTGTGGGCACTAAAGCCCCCCCCCCTTTAGTACCGGTTCAGCACGAACCGGTCTAAAGGGCAACCACGTGGCACGAGCCAGCTCCGGGGGCCTGGAGCCCTTTAGTACCGGTTGGTAAGACCAACCGGTACTATAAGGTTTGGGGGGTTTTTAGTTTTATGATTTCTTTTTAATTTAATTTTGTGTTTCCATTTTAATTCTTTTTCGTTTGCTGGTATTTTACGATACTACACATTGTACACGTTATCCAAATATATATATATAAATAGAATTTCTAGTAGAACCAATCATGCATATATATATCATCAATGTCTCACAAACCACCATATTAATTAATTCACACATACACACATGTATAGCTATATACAATTTCTCCTACATATGCATGTTGCCTTCGGAGCCAGTGGCATTAGCCTAATTGGTGCCTTCGGAGCACGATGACAATTGGAAGTGGTTTTCATGGGGGCGGTAGCGAGTAATAGTATTCTCCCTTCGGATTTATGACCTGGTCGAGCAAAAATCCCGCTATTTCCTCTTAAAGTGCTTCTACGCGCTCCGTTTCTAGGAGCTTCTCCCGCACCTCTTTGAACTGTTAAGAAGGAGATCAATATGCATGTGTATTAGTTGTGTGACTAGATATCGATAATGGTGTAAAAATTGTGAATAGTGTTCTGACAAACGTACCCATTCCTGTCTTTGAGATCTGCTCCTTTCGAACGCCATCATGCGAATGTTCTCGCAAACGCAGAATGCACACAGATCAGTCCCCTGCGCCTGCTTCAGGGCCTTTACGAGAATGGAATTTGATCAGATAATAATTAATCAAGCATGATAATTAAAGAGATGGCAGGTAGCTAGCTAGCTAGTACTACTTAATTAGTTACCTTGGGTCGAAACCATTTAAGCTTTTTTTTCCATTCGCCTTCCGTGACGCTGATGAACCTTGCCCAAGCCCTGCCCGCCGACAAAGAAAATGAATAAAGGGGTTATTAAATAGTTCATATCATGAAATGACAAACAAAATAGGCCGAGATATATAGTTAATAATGATTGAAATTACCTGTTGACTATCCCAAACAAGATGTTATAGTCAGTTTTTGCTTTGAGTAGTGAGTCCAGTATTTCAACTGTTCCGGCGTCAAATTTAATGATACACAAGATCCAGTGAAATATGCATGCACACACGTTTGCATGTCTTAATTAAGCGGGCATATGTAAGCAAAAACATGTAGCTAGCTAGTAGGCAAAAACAGAGAATTTGTAGTACAAGACAGTGTGACTCACTGGAAGTTGTAAGGAAGTAGTATATCTTCATTGTATTTGAGGCGCTTCAAGAACTCTAGCATGTTTTCCTCTACGTTCTTTTGATGATATGGATTTATTAGCCATGTGTATTCATTAATGGTGTTTGGGTCAATGAACCCAATGCCAAAGCATCCACCTTTTCTCATTTCATACATCTTCATCCTGCATAATACCACAGAAAAGAATATAGTGAGGATAATTACAGGTAATGATTGATCAAAAGGATCACTACAGCTAGCTTGAGACTTAAATTACAGAAAAAAATCACTTACAGACAATAGCAACTGATGATAGATTTGTCGAGTGCATCTTGATTGTATAACGAAAATAGTTTAGAATACTCAACGGACAGAGCTTTCTCATGGAAGTAATGCTCCTCCTTGACATTCACCATGAGGGACAATCGATCTGAAATCTTGGTAATGTTCATGTACCATTGATGCAATTCATACATTCTCGTTGGGAGGTTCTTGACCTTGTCTGGCTCGACCAAAGGTTGGCCCCGGACATATTTCCATTTTATTTCATCCTCTCTAAGCACAGGCATGGGCACGATCTCGAGGAGTTGTCCAACAGTGATGTTGAGAACTTCAGCCTGCATTATATGCTCCTCCGTTATTACCACATTGCCCACCTCGGGAACGTAAACTGTTTGCCCACAATAATATTGGGCGCACGTACTGTCACGTGTTGTTGGCACAACAAGCGAGGGGATCGATTGCGCCGCCTGTTCTCCTAGCTGGGGAATGGTTTTCCCGCATTTTTTGACAGCTGCTTCTTGTTTGCTCGATCTCGAGCTCGCCTCCTTACGTAGACGTGCTCGATTTAACTTCCTGGTGTGGCGCTCATAGTCTATGTCAACAGGCTTGGGAGCTGGTGGTTGAGCCATACGAATGAAGTGGTCAATCGTTTCCTCAGGCACTTTCTCCCTTGGCGGCGGTGGCGGTTTCGGTGCAAAATGGGCTTCCACCTCGGCCTTCGATATGGCTGCGATTTCCTCCTCGGACCTGTCATAAGCCCTCTGCGGAAGAGGCGTGAGGCTTGGACCATATTTTATATCGCTTGCCTCCGCCTGTACTTCCTGTACTACCTCGACTCGTACCGCTAGGCACCATAGCCGCGGGGTGTCTCTTCTGCGATTGCTGAGGCGGCGGAGACGGCTGACGGGGCTGAGTTGGACGAGGAGGAGTGGCCTGAAGCTGTGCTGGACTTGGAGGAGGAGTGGCCTGAGGTTGTGCCGGACTTGGAGGAGGAGTGGACGTCTGACATTGTGGCGGACTTGGAGGAGGAGTGGCCTGACACTTTGCCGGACTTGGAGGAGGAGTGGCCTGACACTTTGCCGGACTTGGTAGACCTGCAGGAGCAGGAGTCTGCTGACTCGGTGGCGGAGTTCGACGAGGAGTCGGCTGACGCGGTGTCGGTGGCCTCCGAAAGATGATGCGATCCTTTTTCCATAGGATGATACGATGTTTGGCCTCTCCGAGAAAGCGCTCGTCGTCACCTCCAGGAATGTCAAGCTGTAGCTCCGAATATGGTGGGTCCACCACCTCATAAACCAAGACACGAGCATAGCCCGCTAGAATCGGGTTGCAATGGAAGGTTGCCTCGGGGGATTTGTAAAAGCAACACCGTCCGCCACCTTCATGGATATGTTCTTCATTTTGACGTGTAGCTCGCAGTTAGTGTTCTCCGTGATGTCATCCACGGGGTATCTACCCAGCATTGCGTGGTCTAGGGCGGAACCCACGTTGCTTCTCGGCATGGATGGGGCGGTGCTATCCAATGCTGGATCATCCGCTAGCTGCTGCAGCTGCTGAGAACCCCTTTGCTGGGTAAGTGAGTCGATCTGCTCCTCCTGCCGCTGGAATTTGACTGCCAATTCCGCTTGACTTGCTTCTAGGCCTTGAAGGCGTTCATAGTCCCGCTTCCTCTGCTCCTCCTCCATCTTCCTGTTCTTCTCCTCCGCAATCTTCTTTCTCACACGGGTTCTGTAGTCGGTGTTCCAGTCTGAAAACCCCTCATACCACGGAATAGCGCCCTTGCCTCGTGTTCTTCCTGGGTGTTCAGGATTTCCCAGGGCACACGTAAGCTCGTCATTCTCTCTGTTGGGCTGGAACACCCCCGATCGTGCCTCTTCTATTGCAACAAGTATCGCATCGTCGGCTCCCTTCAGACTTGCCTTCGTCGAAACATTGCCTGTCTTCGGGTCCAACTCCCCCCCATGCGTATAGAACCAAGTCCTGCACCTGGGGGCCAGCTCTTAGTAACCGGAGTGACACCTGCATCCTCCATCTCTTTCTCAGACTTATCCCACTTAGGCATTGCCACCGCATAGCCACCTGGCCCCAGCTTATGGAACTTATCCTTTTTTTCGGCATTCATCTTGTTTATTCTCGACCGTTCCTTAGCTAATTCCGAATCCTTGAATTTCATGAAATTGTCCCAATGAGCACGTTGGTTCTCTGGTGTTCCCTCGAATACTGGAGTCTTCCTTCCTCCCTTGACGCACTTGTCCCATTCACGATTCTTGTGGTTCTTGAATACAACCGCCATCTTCCTAAGAGCAGCGTCCTTGACTTTCTGCACATCTGCTTTTGCGAAATGATCTGGTAGGGTGAAATGTTCCATGAGAGTATCCCAAAGCAGATCTTTTTGATTCTTGTCGACAAAAGTAACATTTGGACGTGGCTTTGCTGGCTCTCTCCATTCTTGAAGTTTGATCGGGAGTTGGTCCTTCACAAGAACTCCGCACTGACGAACGAACTTGTCTGCAATCTTCTTAGGCGCTAATGGTTCGCCATTAGGTCTGCATGCCTCGATATTGTACTTTACGCCCGCCTTCAACTTTTTGTTCGGGCCTCGTTTCGTCCTTTTGCCTGAAGATTTGCTCGATCTGGATGGCTGAAAGAACAAAGATCGATTCGTTAATATATCTTCAAGTCATTTAAAACATGTGATGATCACCAGATGCCTGCTTATATAAATATATATACCTCGCCGGTCTTTGTTGTTTCAGGATCAACATGTTCTTCATCATCATCATAATCGTAGTTCATGACTTCATCAATTCGGTCGTCGCGATCGAATATCATATCACCCTCTCCAGTGTTGTTTAGAAATTCGGAGCCGTCATAATCTTCTTCATTCTGATCATCATCTGGCCCGCATATTATATCGAACATGGTCTATTCTCCCTCTCTGTCAGTATTGTCTGCCATAGCTTTTATTTAACTAATCCAAAAGAAATATAAAACAATTTAGTATTCAAATTACATCGTCTCGAATAATAGATATAATCTCGAATACATCGTCTAGAATAATAGATATAATCTCGAATACATCGTCTCGAATAATATATAATATTGAATAGTACATCACTGGCTAGGTAGCTAATTAAAGATCGAATACTACAGAAGAATCTAGGACACTCGCGGTTCCTGCGGCGTGGGCGGTGGACACCCAAAGAGAAGGAACCCTCATAGGATCATAGCTGAAGTGACATCCCCGAAGAAACTGCCAGGTATTGGAGAACCTGCCGCCCTCTAACGCAACCATGTAGCGATGGACGTGCTCGTCCTCCTCCCTGACACGGCGACGTACCACCTCCGGCAGGGCCGGGTCCCTCCGCACCGAAACTGGCCCACGCGAACGCCACCAAACGAGATCAGGGTCGACGATGGGACCCGGGGCCGGGTTCCTCATCAAGCGGCGCGCCCCTCCAGGCAGCACCTCCCAGTGCCAGCCCGGTGGAGCCCAGTCCCGGACATGGGTCGGCCGGACGTCATCGCGGGCGGGTCGACGGCGAGGATGCGGGCCGGTCATCGTCGAGAACAAATACTAGCTATATGCCCGCAAAAAGTAACATTTTTTCAATGATTGGATTTTGATAACTAAAATTTCTAACATTTCTATATAACACTAATTATGCTATCATTGCATATGTCAAAAATCTATATACTATTTCATACTAATTAAGCATCTAACACTAAAAAAAAGAAAATACAACTTCTATACATCCATTAAAAAACTGAAAAACAACATTATATAAAAAATTTCCATACTAATTAAACACTAATTATATCCATCTAACATGCATTCATACATATATAATAGTGAAAAAATAATAATCTAAATAATCTAAACTAATTAAACATACAAAATACGTATATACTAATATATACATGCATTAATTCATACATGTGTGTGTGTGTGTGTTTATCATGCATGCTTGTGTGTGTGTATGGGCTCGGGGAGGGGCGGCGCCCATGGTGGCCGCCGGGGGCGATGGAGAGGGGTTAGAGGGGGAGAGCTCACAACGGGGCGACGGTGACGGCGAGGCGACGGCCGGGGGCGGTGACGGGCCGGG